>NC_056057.1:68642957-68947488 GCF_016772045.2 Ovis aries | reverse complement strand
GGAGAGCTTGACCTTATTTTGTTTGACACAAAGATCAAAGCCTGTTAGCAGTACTGGATGATGAAAAGCAACCATTGTCTACCAATTTTGTCCTTTCATTTGTTAATGGTGCCTGTCCATAAAGGAATAAGCTTTTGTAACTGGTTTTAGGAGATGGAGACGATCCTGAAAGGTACGGGAAAAACCCTTCTAGAATTGCTGTTCCAGATGGTGTGGTATTGTCTGTTCCTCTAGGAGAAAAGCCAGTACAATATGACAAGGTCAATGGATGTATTCCAGTTGGGCCTGTGGCCATGTGGCTGGCTTCAGATGGTGGCTTGTTACCTGATGGCATTGGATAAGCAGATAAAAAATAATGACTTAATAGACCATGTTTTAATAACATGTCTGTAGGTCACTTGGAACAGGGACAGTGAAGAGCTAAGCTGGAGTGTTTTGTTTTCCTACAGGCTGGGCTGTAATCTAAGCAAGTCAGTCTATACGAGACATATGCATGCATGCCTGTGTGCTAAGTCGCTTCAGTCATGTCCAGCTCTTTGTGACCTTATGGACCATACTCCTCCAGGCTCCTCTGTCCATGGGATTCTCCAGGAAAGAATACTAGAGTGGGTTGCCACGTCCTCCTTCAGGGGATCTTCCCAAAGCAGTCTCTTATGCCTCCTGCATTGGCAGGTGGATTCTTTACCACTAGTGCCACCTGGGAAACCCCTCTACAAAACACATTTAGTGGTAAATCCCTTGATCTGTGGGCATCTTGGCTTTTTATGATGAGGCAAGCAAATAAATGTGTAAGGCTTCTTTGAAATCCAAGTTATAACTGGCTGTCATCATGAGAAAGAACAATGTACAGGTAGGGGAAACCTCTTTACTCGAAAACAAAGACTTCATTTTGAGCATGATGCTATTTCAATGAGAGAACACATGTCCTAGTCATGGAGGATGAGTTACTAGAGCTCAATGTCATGAAACAAGAAGAATCTCAGAGCTCTGAGAAGACTCTTCAGATGCCTTGAGCAGGCTTTGTAGAGGCTACTTCATTCTTGAGAAGTAAGACTTCATTGTCTGTGGAGGATACTGTTGAGCAGGGAAGCCTCTACACTTGGCTTGCTATGGACGGGATGCCAGAGAGGTAAAGAAGCCTGCTTATGTCCCAGCATGCAATTAGAATTTCAGAATGGCTTGTAGGTCTTGGCTCTTGTAGACAGTGGGCTTGTGTATATCTCTGTAGATGCTGCCTGGAAAGGAGCAAAGTGAAAGAGAAAATCTCAATGCTATTTTTCTTTCAGTGACACAGCTGCCTTTGTGTAGAGACAAAGAAAGCAACCAAAGAGCAGGTGGCTGTGATTTTTTTAATTTGTTTTATTTAACAATCAAGAAGGCTGTACTGCTCTGGAAATCTCATGCTTCTACTGAAGCTACCTTGAGCCAGTTGCAACTATCCTTGAGGAAAAAAATAGCAAGGGGCAATTTGTGAGCAGAATTCAAGCATGGCTTTATAAGGTGCATGCTCCAGCCCCCTATTCTCTAGGCATTTCAGCATCTGTGAGAGCCGAAGCCTCAACACAGAGTGGTAATTTCAACAACTTCTCTGAAGAGTATTCTGGATGAGACAAGTCAGTTCCTTCCCATTTACTTATGAGTTAATTGGCATTTAAACTTAAGTCTCCAGGCCAGTGATTTATTTTAATAATAAGTTAGCCCCATGGCAGGCCCATGACTTCATGACTGCAGCAATGGAGAAAGGGCACACCACCCTGATGGGTGTCTCAGTGCTACATGTGGCTGACTTACAAGGCTATCCTCTGATCTGAGTCACTCTTGCCTCTTCTGCATCAGGCCCCATGGGTGGCACCCAGCTATTAGAAGGTCTACCTGCTTAAAGGGACAGTGAAAGAAGTGAGTTGGGTATAAGAAACTGGGAGGAAATTATTTTTGAACAAGGAAATCACTGTATATTACAAATTATGAGGGCAATTTGTACATGGGCCAAATCTGATCAGTTTCCATATGTTCATTTATGTTGCCTTTATTAAAACAAAAGCCCATAGATGCTGGTATTAATTCAGACTTTATTGTTTTGAGTTCTATCAAATGTCATCTGCACTTTCTAGGTCTTATGACAACAATGTCCATGATGGTGGAATCAGCTGATTTTTCAAGGCAATCTTTAAGGTTATTTCATGTTTGTTAGGTTGCTACGGGTACCTAATACATCAGTATGAGTAGAAATGTTTAATGCAGTTGCCAGATTTTTCTGCAAGATAAATAGTTTTACATGTCTCAGAAGTAGAATCCAGTTGGCCAAGAAGTTGGCTAAGGATTGAAATTTGACATCATTCTTGGAAGCTAATCTTTTTTTAATATGCATAATATAAAAAGTACACTGTATCTTTTCTAGATATAATACTAAGCCCAAAATATAACTTTTAATAATAAATCTATATATGCAAATGATCAAGTACTTTTCCTAACTGCTGGTCATAGTAATAGACAACATTTAAAATGGAATAATTTTTTTTCTTTTTTCCCCTTAGTATTCTTAAAACGAGAGGTTATGTAGTACACATGTATTTTACAAAGCAAAAATGATATAACAAATACCTATGAACCCACCACCCAGCCCCAGAACTAGATCACCAGTCATTTGTCACTACCTGTGTGCTCTTCCACATCCCGTTCTCCTGCCTCACCCTAGGACACTACTGTTCTGAGATTTGGGCTCATTATTTCCTAGTATCTAACAAAATACTTTTATTATGCATGTGTGAATGTTTTAGCAATAATATTTAATTTTGCCTATCTTTAAGCTTTATTTGGAATGGTTCTTACATGGAATTATCTAGACTTGCTTTTTCATTTAATATAACAAATTTCTGATAAGAAAACTCAGGAATATCATTTTAAAGAATTGCTTGGCTGTATGTTAAACACTTTAACCCCATATCATAGGTATCTGACATACAAGAAATATAAGAAATACATTTTAAGCCTAATGTAAGATATGTAATTCTTCCCTATTAGAGTTGGAGATGCTTGTAGTTTCCATACTTATTATATTTTAATTAGTAAAAGGTGATTAAAACATATGAGTTAAGTTTTATTTTGATGTTTTTGCAATGTGGTAATTAAACCCACAAGAAGATATATTTTCCAGGATATACCTAATTAACATGTAATAATTATCAAATTAAATACTTATTTTAAATATGTAATTGAAGTGTCATGAGTTGAATATAATTTTTTGGAATGAATTTATCAGGTAATGAAATTTCAGGCTTCCATTAGCTTTCAGGACTGTTCTAAACATAGGCATCATTATCCCTATGGAATCTTTCAGTTATCCATCTGGTTGAATACAGATTCTAAAAATGTTTCTAAGGGCTGAAATAGAATAGTTGATAATCTCATCAAGAATTAAATGGCACATCCCTGTATGAAACGTTTTGGTTTACATTCTCTAGGCTTGCCCTAAATATCAAGACATTTTTTTCCTTCCTCATTAGCCAACAAAGGAAACAATTCTGCTGCCCACAAACCTGGAAAGTGTCGGGTAGCACGAGCAGACTGAGCATGGATCAGTGGGGATGCAGTGGAGGCAACAGATGCTCCTTCTTCTCTATATATATTTATTCACTATGATGCCGTTCTCAGCGTTCTAGGAAAACCACAACTCTGTTGAAAGGGATAGCCACGATAATCATTTTTCAGAAAATAAAAACTGACATATTTGGAATTTACATCCTGTCCATGTGAAAATCCAGTGGATTTTGTCTATAACATGTTCTCAGGTTTCTATAAAGACAGGTTAAATTAGCCATTTCAGAACTGAGGCTGATTTTTCTCCTCAATCATGGAGTTACTTGTAGTCTGCAAATATCCAGGAGGATTCAATGCCTTCCAGAGAGGACTTGCCTTTTTACGTGAAATGTGTGTGTTAGAGGTGCATTTTTTTTTTCTTTTCATTGTTAATGTCATAATTTTTTAAAGTTTCTTCTTTTCATTTTGAAATAATTTTAGACTTATAGGAAAGTTGCAAGAATATGCAGAGTTCCCATATACCCTTCATCAAACTTTCCCCAATGTTAACATCTTCTAAAACTATGGTAAAATGACCCAAATCAGAAAATTAACATGGGTACAATGATACTGGCTAAACTATAGACTATATTCATATTTTTCCACCCCTTCCCTACCTACAGCTTCTTTCTGTTCCAGCCCCTGAAGATCTCACATTGCAGTTGGTTGTCATATCTCCTTGGTCTCTCTACCCTGTGACAGTTTCTCTGTCTTCAGTCTTGTAGGAACCTGATATTTTTGAGTCAGTCACGTTATAAAATGCCACCCAATGTGTGTTTGTCTGGGACTTTTCTGATTATTAAAGTTAAGTATGTCTGAAGAGCACCTGGAGGTGATGCTGTGTCCTTTTCAGTGTGTCTCATCAGGGGTACATCGTAATGATAAATCTTGTTACTGGTGAACCTTGAGCATTTGGTTAAGGTGATATCTGTCAGGTTTCTCCACCATAAAATTACTGTCTTTCCCTTTGCAGATAATGTTTGTCTCCGCAGATTATTTTGAGACAAAGGTACTCCTCCCAGTGTTGAGGAAAATCTTCACATAGACATCTGAACTTGCGAAATAAATACTTATGTAACTTCTTTCATTAACAAAGGATTCTTCATTTCCCTAAAGGATTCACCCCAAGATTTCATATTAAATAGCGATCTCAGCTCTACTACTTTAAAAATATGTCTCACCTAATAAGCATTGGATTATACATCTCTTTGAGACAGTGTCTACTATAGGGTCTTCCTTTAGGATAATATATATCTTCTCCAATGATGCATGAATATATTCTCATCTCCTTATATGATTAGAAAGATAGGTAGAATTTCTCATATCTGGTACATTGTTGAAAGAAGAAACTCGAGTTTATCTTCCATTCTTTATCCTTTTCTGAAGGGGTCTTTTCTTTGTCAGAAATAGGAGGTTAAAAAAATATATCTGGGAATGGAGCATGTTTTAAGAGATGCTATTTTATACCAACATGCCTTATACCAAAGTAAATAGGCTAAGAGAATATTAATTATATGCCACACATGATTCTATTCTCTGGAAACTGAATTGGGAAAGTGTACCAAGTCCTTTGAGATTGTTAGTCTTAAAGATGTCTGTATCCTTCAGTTCTACCTAAAAAAAAAATCAATTCAACAAAATAATCGCAGAACTAAGCAGAGATTTATGTTCAGGAATAAATCATGCAGAGCTGTGGAAGTGATCAGCTTGGAAATAATTAATTGGAAATAATATAAAAGCCCCCAAATAAGTAAATAGTTTAATGCTGTACAACAATTAAAATCATGTTTTTAAGAAACAATGTCAGGATAAAATGCCCTGGTGATCACAGAAATGTACTATGTAGAAAGATAGAAATATTACTATTTATGCAGTATATCTCTAATCTCTCTGTCTTTCTTTCCCTCTCTCTCTCTCTCTCACACACATACGTATATACACACACCCACCTTTTAGGAATATATTAGAATGTTATCTTTAGGTGTTAGAATCATGAGTGATACCCATTTTCTTCTTTATGCTTGTTTTTCAGCTCTTTTACTCTGTTTCTTTTATTAAAAAGAAAAATAAATTTTTGAAAAATTAAAACTAGCAATAATTCCACAGGTGCTATTTGGGGAACTGGATTCTTAGAAATCTCTTTCCAAGTCCTCTTTTCAACCCTATGTAGGTTACAATTTTGAAAGCAACTAAATCCACTTTCTGAGTTTATTCTTAATATTTAATTGCATGTGTTTTCATATACACATTCAGAGACTTATATGAACTTCTTGGTTAAATAAAGCCAATGAAAGCTTAAAAATGACATTTGTCTTTCAAGAAAAAATTTCATTGTCTATATTTCCTATGGTTGACTTTCTAACAGTACACAGAAAAATCTGTAGGAATCTAAGGACTGTAATACAAAAAAAGACGAGAGAAGGGTAATCCTACCAGGCAGTATAGCTCCCGCCCACCGACCCCACCCCAGAAAAGGTGGAAGGGGTGCTGGATATTTTTTCTATAATTTTTTTCAAGGGTACTATTTAAAATTAAACTTTTTTTAAAAAAATAATCACTTATTTAACCCCATCAAATTGCAGAAAGCCAAATATCTAGCTTTCATTTTTAATCAAACAGGCTAAATAGTCATGTTGATGTGACTAAATGAAACTTTTGTATGCAGTGTTTCACTCCATCTGCATGAATAGTAGCATTGTGGCAGGGTGAGGTCACTGCAGAAGGGAAAGTGAGGTAAGAACACAGCTGAGTCTACAGGCTTTTCTGCTGCGGGGCGCACCAGCTCCTTCTTAAAGCCACAGAACTGCCATTCTCACACCAAAGGCCCTCAGTTTGTTTGCCCTGGGCTGCTACACGGCTCGCCTGTGTGCAGGGATATGCCATGTGCCCTGAATAATTCAAGTGTTCCAAGAGAGAGCCAGAGGTGCAAGGAGTATCTGTGGCCAGAACTACAGGGGTGTATAGTTTGTGTCCTTTGAACATCCATGTTGGCCACCTGCTTGGGAAAAAAAAGTCTCTTCCATTTCCTACTGCTCACTCACAAGACCTAGGAGGAATCTCTGCTGTAGTTATGCTATCCCACTGTGATGTCGCCTCCCAAGCAGTTGCAGGCTGACATCTCAAGGCTAAGCCACCAGAAGTTTGGTTAAAGATGCGTGTCTGTTCATAATTTATCTAAAGTTCCTACTAACTTAGAGGAATATGTCGGTTGCCAAGAGTACGCTGGCAAGCAGTCCCTTGCCAAAACCATCTTATTAGAGCTGTGAGAACTTGAAAAAAGAAAACCCACTCCTTTTTGCCCCCAATAAGCTGTCCAAAATTTTTACCTCCTGCTTTATAATGGAGAGGAATCTTTCACTCTCTGCTTGGCATTGAGCAGCATCCAATTTAAATAATAAGCTATTTTGAAGATATGGATACCAAGCCTTTGCTTGTACCTGCCTCGGTAGGTATGGCTGCTGCTGCTGCTAAGTCACTTCAGTCGTGTCCGACTCTGTGTGACCCCATAGATGGCAGCCCACCAGGCTACCCCATTCCTGGGATTCTCCAGGCAAGAACGATGGAGTGAGTTGCCATTTCCTTTTCCAATGCATGAAAGTGATAAGTGAAAGTGAAGTCGCTCAGTCATGTCTGACTCTTAGTGACCCCATGGACTGCAGCCTATCAGGCTCCGCCATCCATGGGATTTTCCAGGCAAGAGTACTGGAATGGGTCGCCATAGCCTTCTCCATCAGTAGGTACTATGATATCAAAATTAATGACAGCTTTTAACAGCTCTCCAGGAAAACTCTCTCATCTGAGGTCAAGCTTATAAACCCCCAACACATAAAATGGTAGCCCTCTCTGAATCTAAACTGTGAGAGTGGGTAAGGTTGATTCTTTTTTTTTTTTTTTCAATTTGCTTTTTTTTTTTTTTTACTTTACAATATTGTATTGGTTTTGCCATACATCAACATGAATCCACCACAGGTGTACTAGTGTTCCCAGTCCTGAACCCCCCCTCCCACCTCCCTCCCCATACCATCTCTCTGGGTCATCCCAGTGCACCAGCCCCAAGCATTCTGTATCCTGCATAGAACCTAGATTAGCAATTCATTTCTTATATATTATACATGTTTCAGTGCCATTCTCCCAAATCATCCCACCCTCTCCCTCTTTAAAATTACTGTGTCCTATAGATCACATCCAGAATTCAGTGCTGAGGATAAATGAAAGCTTAAGGTTGACCAGAACAAGCAATATGAGGGTTATATGATCCATGTCCCTGATGAGGTTTTAGCCCCACTGAAGTGGAGGATCAGGAAGTTAAATAATGCAGAACGCTGCATGTGATCACTGTACCACAGACATGCAATCAGGAGGAAGTGATATAGAAATTCAGAGAAGGAAAGTGTACTCCTGGACGTTGTGGACTTTCGGAGAGAAGGCCTGGTCAAGGAAGCAGGCAGTGTATAAGGCATTGAAGGGGGAACAGGCTTTGACTTCTCTAGCTGAGAAAACCAGTATGGAGAGAGAGGTGGCTGATGCTTTATTCCTAACAGCTGCTCAAGATAGCATAGACACATGTATATGTGTAACTGGGTCACTTTGCTGTACGCCTGAAATTAACACAGCATTGTAAATCAAGTATACCCCAATATATAAAATAAAAATTAGATTTAAAAAGATACACATTCCCCAGATAGACAGGTGACCGACTCTGTGTTCTGGGATGGGGGCATAAGTATACCTGTTGAGCTGAGAAGTTGCTCTCTGAGCGAGATGGGAGGTCTCGTTGATGGCGCTGGGTGCCAGCCAGTCCCTGGAGGCTCTAGAATGCCAGCCTCAGGAAATGGTCATTATCTTTTAGGCAAGAATGAGTCACTGAGGATTAGCAATAGGGAGGGACTCAATGAAATCAGCTTTTCTGAGAGATGAATCTTGCAATGATATGCAAGAAACCTATCAGCTAATCGTAATAAGGAAACCACCACACTGAGTTAGGAGTATTATAGGTTCCATGCTAGACAGTGTTAGATCATGATTAAATGATTAATTCTTGCTCATTTCTGGTGGTGGCTGCAGAACATTGATCCAGGCAGCTGCTCACTATGAGAAGAATTAAATAGATTGCGCCAGCCAGATAGTCAACTACCCCTCAGGTAGCCTCTAAAATCTGTATCTCTAAGGGGCTAAAGTGCATTTCCAAAATGTTTTGGAGATCTTCAAGTCCATTCATTCATTCATTCAATTATCAAACATTCGTAAGTTCAAACCTACTGTGTGCTGGGTGCCGTGAGAGGCCCTGGAGGTCAAAAGAAAAACAAAACTATATCTGATTTTTATAAATTTTTAGTGCAGAACGTTCAAAGGTACAGAAGCTCAGAATTTGCAGCAGATGTAGTCCCACTGTATGTAAGCCCTCTTCCCTTGAGTGACTTACTCACCTGTTAGTAAGCGCTCACTGGCCTTGCAGAGCATCAGTTCCTCTGTAGCCCCGCATCTAAGAGAGAGAAGGGTGGTGGAAGGCAAGTCACAGCTAGAGGAAGAGCCTTCCAGCTCCCTTCCTAGGGCAAAAGTAAATTGTGTCTAAGTAGCCCTTGTATTTCAGTGGATGGAAGCCTGTTTATTTTGCACTTAGAAAGGAATCTTTACCCGAAATTTTAATTGAGAACCCAAACTTCCCTCACCAACATGTGTACCACTGGTGTTCTATAAAGTGGCCCCTCTTCCCTGGTTATTATTTTCAGCACAACCATATACTTTAAAGTATATAACTGATGTTCAGAGATGTTTGTTGGAAGCTAAGAGCAGTTTTCAGAGAGGTGGAGAGAGAGGTCAATTGGCTATGCTTGCATCATATTTAAATCACTGGTTATAAGTCAGTGGTTTTATGGATAATTGGTTTAGGCACTCACCTTTCTAAGACTGTACAATCAACCATTAATAAAAGAATTTTGACAATCTGCAATATGTTGTTTACAGGTCTCATGTTAAACATAGTTAGTGCCCATCATGTTGTATTATTGCCAGTTATCAATTACTCATACTAATTTTGTTAGCATACTGTTAAATAGTGTTTTTCTCTGGGTTTCTCTGGTGGCTCAGACAGTAAAGAATCCACCTGCCAATTTGGAGACCAGGTTTGATCCCTAGGTCAGGAAGATCCCCTGGAGAAGGAAATGGCCACCCACTCCAATATTCTTGCCTAGAGAATTCCATAGACAGAGAAGACTGGAGGCTATAGTCCATGGGGTGGCAGAGAGTCAGACATGACTGAGGGACTAACACTTTCACTTTTCACTATTCTCTGAGCCAGGCACTGTTCTGAATACTTATTGCATCCTTATAACAATCCCTATGAAATATTTACTAATACCATCCTTATTTTATAGAAGAGGAACCTGAGGCATCAGTTCAGTTCAGTCCAGTTCAGTCACTCAGTCGTGTATGACTCTTTGCCATCCCATGAACCGCAGCATGCCAGGCCTCCCTGTCCATTACCAACTCCTGGAGTCCACCCAGACCCATGTCCATTGAGTCGGTGATGCCATCCAACCATCTCATCCTCTGTCGTCCCGTTCTCCTCCTGCCTTCAGTCTTTCCCAGCATCAGGGTCTTTTCCAATGAGTCAGCTCTCCGCATCAGGTGGCCAAAGTATTGGAGTTTCAGCTTCAGCATCAGTCCTTGCAATGAACACCCAGGACTGATCTCCTCTAGAATGGACTGGTTGAATCTCCTTGCAGTCCAAGGGACTCTCAAGAGTCTTCTCCAACATCACAATTCAAAAGCATCAATTCCTCTGCACTCAGCTTTCTTTATAGTCCAACTCTCACATCCATATATGATTACTGGAAAAACCATAGCCTTGACCAGATGGACCTTTGTTGGCAAAGTAATGTCTCTGCTTTTTAATATGCTGTCTAGGTTGGTCATAAGTTTCCTTCCAGGTTAAATAGCTTTTCAAAGTCGCGCAGTCACACAAAGTCACGGTCAGTAGCAGAATTGACATTTAAACCTAGGAGTCCACTGCTAGAACTTATGTCTTTAACCCCTGTGCTGCCGTAACAGTAGGAAGCAATATGAGTAAAGAAATACAGAGAGTAACAGTATTAACAGTGCCAGTCGGAGTAGTTTTATAGCAGCAGCGGTAGCAGGATGGAACTAATAGTAGCTGCATGTTGCAGTTGCAGTGTTACAGTCATCACAGTGTCGCAGCTGTAACGTTAATAGTGTTGGTAGTAGCACTGTCGCAGTTGTGTTGTAGTACTATGGTATCAGTGATATTGTACCAGTGGTATAGCAGTAGCAGCTGGTTATAGCAGTAGCAGCTGGTTGTAATAGTTAGTGGTGGTAATGGTGGCCAAAGTATTGTAGCAGTACTGCTGTAACAGTGGTGATGGTAGCGATGTTGGTAGTGGCAGTTAGCAGGACTGCTGTGGTAGTGCTGCTGTTGGTGGTGGTGGCGGTGGTAACATTGTCGTGTTGTAGAAATAGTAGTATCACGGTTGCAGCCATGATGGTCTCTGCCATCCTCGTTTCTACATTCTCCTTTCAGAGACAAGGGTATGGTGGCTTAGAAAAGTCTAGTAACTAGCAAGTTGAGGACAGGGCTTGTGCCCACATGTATCTGCACCCTTTGCTATCTCTTTGGATGAACAGATGAGAAATAGCTGTTTCTGTAGCCTGTAGAAGTCACTGCTCAGATACGCTCATACCAAATACTCAACGGCGATTGTTTTGGCAATGCCACCCTGACCTCTGTGGTGTTTGAGTGGTTTGTGATGGTTGTTATTCTTGGTTGAATCTCTGTCTTATTTAAGCTACCGGTTCGCTGGGGTGTTGCTAGTGAATGGGAGGGCTGGTACGTGAAGGGGAGGGAGTCCTTTGGGGAAAGCCAGCCAGCAGCAGCCAAATTAGTTGTTACTGAACTGCCTAGCTTGTGGATTCAGTGACACAGATCAACCCCAGTAGCCTCATGTAGACCCTGCCAGGGTCTGAGCCACCAGTCTATAGGTCACTAAGTCAAGCCCCTGTGAAGTACCCCCACCCCGCCACCACTTAGAGCGGTAAAGACTGATTAAGCACGTTTATATGTAATTTGAAAATGGTTCTTTCAGGAAATATGTGGTTCTTAAGAGTCATTTTAAAACCTGAGATTTTACTTTCGTTTATTTACATTCTAGCCAAAAAGAGTCCAGGGTTGAGCACCAAGTCTCATGATGTATGGAGTCCTCCAGGAGAATTGTCAGAGCAGTTTTATATATTTTTACTCTATCAATATAGCCTTTCACAGTTCCTAATTAGTTTTGTTAGTTGACTTACAGAAAAGTGTATTTAAAGTGAGACGTCAGTAATTCCACTGAGGGAACAACATTAATGAAAAGCACACACTGTCAGGAGGCCAATGGGAGAGCAAATGGTCTGTCCTGAGCACCCCTAATTTGTACTGGAGGTCATTAACTCGACTGCTTCCATTGTAAGAACACACTTCAGTAGAAACCTCTGGAGATCATTCCAGCTGTGGATGTGTGCGTTTGTGTGAACGTGAACCAGCACACACATGCACACATAAACATGAACGTATCATATTTTCTTAAAACAAGGAAAATAAAAGATAAATCGAGCTTTTGGAGTACCCACCCAGTGTAATTCTGTGCACACATATGTCACTGAGATTGTATTGGAAACTCCACTGGGTTTGGGCTAAGGTACTGTATATCTTGCCAAGGAGAAAGGAAATAGCTCCAAAATAAAGAGAAGGAGCAGTAAAATATGGATTTACTGTATTCTGACAGGTACTTTTGCCAGATATGTGAGGTCTGACTTGGGTTGTGTATACTTACATGGGATTTCTTAGAATATTGTGTTTGAAGAATGTTATCTCCGAATTTCAATAGCCAGAGCAGATGCACAGTAAACTTTTGAGGTTTTTTTATAGTAGACGTGTGTGTGCAGTCTACCAGAAATTAAAGATGCACAAATAGATTCTTTACAGTGTACATAATCCTGTCAATCAAACTTGGTTCCTTAAATGAGAGATCAGTTTTCTTTATTTCCTACTGAGTTTACCAAGTGGAGCATTAGCTGCCAGCACTTTTAGCTAAGCAGTTTTGCTGCAAAACTGTTTCCGTTCATTTGTGCTTGGGCCAGGATGGAGGGTCACTTGCCTTTGTATGGAAGATGCAAAATAGGAGGGTCATGTGTCATCACTCTAAATTGTCTCTGCTTCTGCAGCCCTGGCAGTGGGAATTGCTGGGAATGTACATACCACGCAATTTTTCAGAATGCATGACATGGTCAAGTTTATGTTTTTCTGTGGTGTGTCGTGGTTGTTTATTATGTGGAAGAAGCGGAAAGCTTGCCAATCCACATCACTAATGCAAGTCTGAGTAATGACATCAGCAGTAAGCTGGAACTTAGCTTCTAACCACATACAAATAGGTCTCAGGCTGCGGGTTATGCTATGATGTCAACCCAGTGCCCCCTTCATTAGCTGATGTGCTTTTCAAGGTAAATGCCAAGAGAAAGAATTTGGTTTTGTTTTCCCAATGCACAAAACATGTTTTGAACAATAGAAATACTTCTCTATCAACAGTTTTCTGGCTTGTTGATTTCCCAACTCTGTTAATTACACCCTCTGAGTCTGTATTTCCAGGTCTTTATTAGAACACAAAATTACCTACAGGAGAGTTGATTTCTAAATCAGATTGAGTTTCCACACACACACACCTCTCTCTCCTCTCCCTGGAGACTCTGTTGGGTATCTACACGTGGCAGCAAAACCGGACCAACCAAATTATTCTGCATTTCTGATACATCCTGACAGGTTAAGACAGTAGCCTAACCAGTGGGGAAAGATGTTTACAAGGTCCTACTGATGATACCACCTCGAAGATCCGAGGGGATGATTCAGACCCACCAAAGTTTTAGCTTCCACCAATGCTGCCTCTGCATGTCTGTGTTCATCTGATGGGCAGCCTTGCCATAGTTTATGTGGGGTGTATATTATCATTTGTGGCCGTCTCTTTGTGAATCAGCATTTAGCTTGGAAGTAGCCTGTTTTACCACACACAACAACACTGTTTATTAAAAGGCCTTTCACTCCAAAATTGGACTTCCCTGGTAGCTCAGACGGTTAAGAATCTGCTGGCAATGCAGAGACCCAGATTTGGTTCCTGCGTCAGGAAGAAGGGAATGGCTACCCACTCCAGTATTCTTGCCTGAAGAATTCCATGGACAGAGGAGCCTGGTGGGCTAGAGTCCATGGAGTTGCAAAGAGTCGGACACAACTGAGTGACTTTTACTCTCTGAAATATAGCATTGACTTATGAATATGTGTCCTTTCAGGGCAGATCTGTGTCTAGAAAGAAGAAAACATGATAAAAGAACAGAAATTTTTAAAAAGAAGAAAGAATCAAAAGCTACATTTGACTAGTGTTCATATTCATGCCTGTGTAAAGCCTACACAGCTACTTTTTTGGCACAGAAACAAATACAAATGAAATTGTTGCTGAATATAGAAGAGAGAAATTTAATTAGGTGTAATAATAGCACTTTTCATTTTCAAAGCACTTTACAAATGTTAACTAATTAATCTGTAATATTTCTAAGAGGCAGGAATGTCCACTCCTTGACTTGTGCTGAGAGCACCACATATACGGTGCTCCCCTCCAGGAAGATTCTGGGGGGTCTCTGTCTATCCCCCTGCTTCCCACACGTTAAACCTAAGTGAATATTGTCAAGTGGGAAACTATGGCATGGCACAGCTAACAGTGTTAGAAACAGACAAAAAAAAGAATGGATTCTGATATCCAGAAATACCAAATAAATCTGTGTATGCTGATGACCTCATATTCAAGAAGAGAAAAATTACCAATAGAAAAAATATATATATTTTAAAGTATTTGTTTGCTTAGGTATGAAATATGTTCCTGAGAGCAGGGAGGAGATCGTAGATGGGATTCCACGTTCTCAATTACCCAGCAGTGGGCCCTCAGGCAAGTTATTACCTGCTCTAGAAGTTTCCTTGCCTATAAAATTGTGAACGTCAGACAAGATCTCTGAGGTCCCTTTTCCCCTCAAATTCATGGGTTTCTGCTTGACGTAAATGGTGAGTCAGCAGGCAGGTCTCCATTCCTCAGAAGGTTCTTGGCAGAAATGTTTTCTATGTGGCTACCTCTTTAGCCACTGCGCTGCAATGTGGTATAAATCTCCAGGCAGTACGTTTATCTAATTACATTTAGACTCAAGTCTTAATTAAAGATTTCTCTCTCATGTGCTGTCTCAAGATGCAAATAGGGTTGGGGGCTTTTTCAGCTGGAGAAAGTCATGTGGCTAACATTTAATATGATGGAGAGAGATTCATATGTTCTCCTATATGTAGTTCTTTGAAACATGTGTGATGTGCGTATATGTGTGTTTATCATTTGTCTTATGGAAATATTTGTGTGTGGAATAAAAATGATAATTTCAGGAAAATAAGCCAATTGTATATGCCAAGAGTTGAGAAGATTTCAGTGATTCCTTAAGTATTTGTCATTTTTTTTAAAGTGTATGATCTTTGTTGTTTTTGGAAGCAGACTAATTTTTAGAAATGAATTTGTGACATAATATGAAATAGTGAGAAACATCTGTGTCTAAACTATAACATAATTGGTTGAGGATAAAACTGACCTCATTCTCAGACTTCTTGAGGAAGAAAGTTTGTAGTGAGGAGAAACATAAGCTTGGCAGCCAAAATATTTAAATTAAAGCTTTAGAGATTTTCCCCAAATAATCCATGTATCTTTGCAATGATGCAACACAATCTTCTTTTAATTTGTTTACCGCATTTGGCATAAACTATTATTTTGATAGTCAGTTTGGGTCAGTTATCTTAAACACCTACAGGTCAAATAAAATCCTAAGGAAAAAGTAAAGAATAATTTCACCAAAAATAGAGGGTCAGGATGGGGAACACATGTACAGCCATGGCTGATTCATGTGAATGTATGGCAAAAACCACCACAATATTGTAAAGTAATTAGCCTCCAATTAAAATAAATTTTTAAAAAATGAAAAAAATTACCAAAAATATTTAATATGAACAAAATCTTACAGATTTAAATGTCAGAATGATGTGCTCAAATTTTTCTGTCAGGTAGATGAAATTACTTGTAATTTTAAAGGAATTTTCAGTACATTGTGTTTGGTAGCTTGAACTTTCTGGCCAAAACTTACTATCTTTTGTTGTTATTATCAATGCTGACAAGGACTTGAAATTGTATATATAGCATTAAATGCAAATATCCTGCTGAAACATGACTAATGCAATGAAACTTAACCAAAATAATACTGTGACATAATTTTAGGGATCATTTTAAAATTGTCTTCCACTCCATGCTCAGAATTGAGAACACTCTGTGTCTTGAACCCTCTATCCTGCTCAACACAAAAGAAAATAAGACAAAAACTTGGTAAAACCTAAGTAGATTTTTCTTTCTTTCAGCCAGTTATCTATCCTAAATTTTAATTCTTGACCATGTTCTTAGACTCTCAGATGACCTCTAGGCAGTATGAAACTAAGAGATAGCACATTTCTTTTCGTTCACTTTACTTCCTCATACTACTTTAGAACTTCATTTTGCCTTGGAACTGAGAGATGTAATAAATCTGCTAGAAATTCTTGGCTTTAATCATTAGTTCATATAAATGCAGACTCCCAGAGGGTCTTATTTATTAAAGTATTCAACTGAAATATGGGGCTTGTTTCTTACCTTTGCAGAGGGTATCTTTCCTTACCCAGGGAAGATACAGATTGTCAGGAGTTTCAGATAAAGCTGAAATTGTAATGGAGCCCTTCCTTTGCTTAGAGCATCATTCAAGGCTTTCCTCAGCCCCAGAGCTTCTTGAGAGTGATCAGATCAGAAGTTCCCTTGTTTTCCCTGTGAGCTTTTCCCGATGATCTGTTCTCTTTAATACGAAAACATGCTGACTCTCACAACCAAGAACAGCTTTTCCATGGTCCTCTGTATGCTCAGTACTTTGCCAACAGATATTTACATTCTGCAATGTATCTCCACTGGGTAAACATATCTGTCTTTTTTCAGAAATGTGATAGGTGCTATTTCAAAGGGAGTCCCCTTTTCTTTCTATAATTTGTTTTTCAAGATAGGTCACTACTTCTTAATGAACTTAGGAGGAGGAGAAAATTTTAGTCTTTGAGAATATGAAAGTCTTGGACTTCTTAAGCTTTAATATTGTCAAGAAATCTCTGAAGTTCCCCTTACAGCTAATTAAACACTCTCCACTCCCAACCCCCATTATCCTGCCAAACTTTAGCCTTTAACATTGGCACTGATGCAAGGCACAACTTTTCTTTCTCCTGTGCTTAGCCACTTTACAGCATAAGCCAGACGGTAAGAAGGGCCCTTGAGGATATTTCCAGTGGATTCTTAATATCCCTATGAATTATCCTGCTCTTATTCTGAAGGGTTTCATGATTACTAATAGACATATTTCTATTAGAAATATTTATTGATACTTTTTCCTTATTCATAAGATTTGAAAGCAGGATATAGCCAGAAATGTAGAGATTATTTTATTTGGTGAAGGTAGTATAGAAATACATTCATGGAGCTAGAGATGTGTCCTTAATCGATTTAAAAACCATTTTTTTAATTGACCTGAATTTGCCCCTAAGTTCTCTATCATTTTCTTATGTCACTCATAATTTTTAAAAACCTCAACCGAACTATGAATGAGATAATGTTAACATTATAACAAATTGCACAGTGTTATAAGCAGAGCAAAATGCAAAGACGGCCCTGATTTTCCTTTAAGAAGAGTGACCTAGAAGTTGACACTTTTAGTCTACCACTAGCCATCTGGCCTTTGGATGGCAAACATAACACTTTGCCAAGCTGTAAAATTCATGATGTTTAAGAGAAAGATCAAAACTAAAACGAGAGGGTTTATATGTACAAATATTTGCTTAGTGCAAATATTCCTGTTGGATGGTCTTAGAACATTGGATTCCAGTGGGTTAAAAGAAAGTCTGGGCCATACTTTATTATTTGTTTTCTATTTTCATAGTATGCTTTTCCACTTTTTAAAACTCTTTGCAAATATTACTCCTTTGTAAAACTGTTATCTTCCTGTGAGAAATAAAATCCCTTACCATGGATTGACTATTACATTTTAAAATTTGGGTCAGTTTTACATGTTTTAAAAAATAAGTGAGGATTTCTCTTATTCCCTTTCTTAGCAGCTAGATATAAATGTTGATGGTAATTTCTGTTTCTCGTGTTGTAAAGTATTTGTTTCTGAGGATGACAAGATTTAGAAGGGTCATTTCTACTATTGATTTCACATAAATCATCTTTAGTCACTTCAGTGTCTTATCTGACCAAACACAATGTTGCCTTCAAGAATCTTTCATAGATCTATACCTGAAGTTTATACTTAAATTCTCTGCTTACATAGCCATGAAATAGCTAAAACACTGTCATCAAAATGGTGGCAAAGATGAGCTGATCATCTCATTGTTATTTATGTAACATTTTTATTATTTTAAATTATAAAATACCTGATAGGAGAGTTTATTGCAAATTAGCCTTTGAATATTTCACCTGTTTTTGGTGAAACATTGTCACTTGTTGTCACGGTAGAAATCGTAAAAAGTGGAGGCAGTGGTAGATATGTTTACCTTTTCCATGGTCTGCTCCTATTTTCTGCAATACAATCTGAGCTTTTGGCAACAGTCGGTAATAACACAAGAGTCAGTATTTCCTAGATGTTTTACCCTTGTACAAACTGTCACTTTACAATTTAAAACCATTTATTCAAGATTCTATGTAAACTTTTCACTTAAAGAACCATGACTGCATTTTGCATGTGTATTTGAATATTTGTTTTTCTTCCTTTGGTGTTCTTCTCTCTCAGTAGAGCAAAGGCCACAAAATCACATTTGTCTTACCCATATCTTTGCATATACATCTATTTTTAATCTTTCTTGCAAAGATGAGTTTGAGCAAGCTCCGGGAGTTGGTGATGGACAGGGAAGCTTGGCATACTGCAGTCCATGGGGTCACAAAGAATCAGACACAACTGAGTGACTAAACTGAATGGGATGACTTAACTAGATAGGAAAGGTTAAAAAAAAAAAAAGGAAGGATAAAAACAGAAAAACAACTGAAAAAATGAGTCAGCACTAGTAATAAAAGGGGAGAAAAATATTGGTCAAGACATGAATGGCTGAAGAAAAGGAATCTCTTCTTTGACTGTTGGTATCTACAGCAAAAAATCTGTTTCTCATACATTTCACCAGATCTCAAACCCAGCAGTATTTATGATGGGCATTTAATATGTGTCCTTAGAGAGTAAATGGGGTAACAGATGGAGTGTGTTTCCAAATGTGGCCATCACTGTGCTTCAGACTCTTCTCTGTACCAAGCTGGTGGCATACTGCTGCAGCCAATGCTTGCATGCAGGTCATTTTGAGAATTAACCCCAAGTCATCACTGATTCTAATCTCAGAAGTTTTCTTGGGTGGTACAATGGGAAAAAGCAACAGCTTTGAAATCAGACAAATGAGAGTTTACCAGCTTGGACAACTGACTTAGACTTGGAGCTACAGTTTTCCAGAGAGTAAACTAGAACCCCTAATTGTTGTTGTTTAGTTGCTCAGCCATGTCTGATTCTTTGCAGCCCTATGAATTGTAGCCCACCAGGCTCCTCTCTGCATGGGATTTCCCAGGCAAGAATACTGGAGCAGTTTGCCATTTCCTTCTCAAGTGGATATTCCCAACTCAGGGAACCAACCCAAGTTTCCTGCATTGGCAAGTGGATTCTTTATTGCTGAGCTATTGGGAAAGCCCATAAGTCCTAATTGCATACCCAGTGAAAAAAATTACATGAGATATTATTTGTATGTTCCTTAGCAAATGCCTAGTGCATAAGAATTCATTTTCTTTATGTTACACATGATCTCTTTAAAGTTACATAAAAATAATTTGATTAAATAAATGAGAAATTAAATACTTTCTAATGAAAAGAAGAAGTGGTGCTTCATGTCCCAGGATTTTGCTAAATTCTCCATTTGGTTCTTGGTAAGGGTTTTAAGCAGACTTCTTGAATCCTTTGTAATTGTTGTTTAGCTTCCTCTGGAAAATGCAGGAGAAACTGAATTGGTGAGAGTACAGCAAACACTTGGAAATCTAGGTGGGGATGTCAAGTTTTCAGCCTGAAGATTGAAGATGGCCCATCATCTGTGGCTATTTGTTGAGATGAAGACCTGGGAATGGCTTTCATGAATAATTAAGCTTTAAATAACCATGAGAAAGACCCTTCATTAGGCTCCAGGCCAGCCAGGCTTGGTAAACCTGAACTTTCAGCACCCTTGCCTACTAATCTCCAGTGGAAACCATAGGGACGACCATGCCTCCTGAGCAATGTTTAATTTACAAGATAACTCTTGGAGTCAAGGTGATATAATGCTTTGAACCTTAATAAATATGAAGCATGTGGAAGTCACTTGTGCCTCAATTTAAATACCAATCCTGAACATTATTTCTATACTGATGACTAGGTGTGCTTCTTTTGTGTATTTGTTTTTACAAAGAGTAATACACACTTGGTTTTAAACTACATGCTAGGAGAAAAATTCTGGAAGGAGAATTGCTCTGGGACCCTTTGTTTTGTCTTCATATCATGATATAATCTTTTAAAAGTCAAAATGACTTTCTTCGAGATTTATGTACCCAAGTAACTTAGTCCATTTTAAAATTCTTTTCCTGCCCTCCTCTGTGTTTGAATTTTTTTATTTCTTTTCATTGTGACTGTGTGTACCAGACTCAGCTCGGGCAGTATGACATTGACAAGTCAGAAATCATATCAAAGGGAAAGAGAGTAGACATTCTGAGATGGGTTAGCCAGGCTCTCTTCCATTGCTGTATTCACATTGCTTTCTTTGGTTGAGCTTTTCTCTGTCCTTTCAGGAATCATCCTGTTGGTAAATATTTTAACAAATGTGCATTCATTTTGAACCTGGCAATAGTCCTGATTAGAGATGTTGCAAAATAACCATTCAGCTCAACACGGCCCTAAAGACTCAGAGTTTCCAGGATGAATCAGGGCAGACATAGCATAGACTGATGAACATTTTTAACCTTTAATCTGGGAGTGGGGAGAGAAGAGACACTGTGAATTGACAAACACGCTTTCTACCAACCTTGATTTTATTTCTGCGGCTTTTTCCATGTGGCAGTTTCTTTTATTTATTTTTTTTTTTTTAATTTTTTAAATTTTAAAATCTTTAATTCTTACATGCATTCCCAAACATGAACCCCCCTCCCACCTCCCTCCCCATAACATCTTTCTGGGTCATCCCCATGCACCAGCCCCAAGCATGCTGCATCCTGCGTCAGACATAGACTGGCGATTCAATTCACATGATAGTATACATGTTAGAATGCCATTCTCCCAAATCATCCCACCCTCTCCCTCTCCCTCTGAGTCCAAAAGTCCATTATACATATCTGTGTCTCTTTCCCTGTCTTGCATACAGGGTCGTCATTGCCATCTTCCTAAATTCCATATATATGTGTTAGTATACTGTATTGGTGTTTTTCTTTCTGGCTTACTTCACTCTGTATAATCGGCTCCAGTTTCATCCATCTCATCAGAACTGATTCAAATGAATTCTTTTTAACTGCTGAGTAATACTCCATTGTGTATATGTACCAAAGCTTTCTTATTCATTCATCTGCTGATGGACATCTAGGTTGTTTCCATGTCCTGGCTATTATAAACAGTGCTGCGATGAACATTGGGGTACATGTGTCTCTTTCAAGGCATCTGTATCCCAGCCCCTGATTCAATGTTCCCAACTTGGGGACAGAAGCAGCGCATGCTGTCTAAAGCCTCTTCAACCAAGAGCAGTTTCCTATAGCACCATCTATTCATGACCCATCTAAATGTAACTCCTATGTAAGGGATTTTATATTTATTCAAAGTGGTCTACAAGTATGTTAAATTTTAGTTTAAAAAGGAAAAATTAAAATGCAAAGAAAGGTATTTTAGAGAAACTCTCTGAATATCCTTAAAGTATATTTGAAAGTTGGTCAATTGAAAAAGATCCCCATCAGGATAGAAAAAAACAGTACTGTCATTTGTAAAATCTTTGGATTTTGCATATATTAGACTCATTTGGTTAAAAATGTAGAATTAAGTCTGAATTAGATGTATCATGAGAGAGGGGAGGAGTGAGTCAGAGGGAGCAAATTCAAGAGTGTGGAGGGAACCATATGGAGGTGAAGACAGGGACACTTCTTCCCTTTCCTTGGAAAAGAAAGAGGAAAAGGCAGTGAAGAAAAAGACTCCTTAGGAGCAGGCACTTGGGAAAGAATGGATACATGCATAAGTATGGCTTCACTGTTCACCTAAAACTATCACAACATTGTTAATTGCTATACCCTAATACAAAATAAATAGTTTTTAAAAAGAAAGAAAGTTAGTGTCATTTCTAGTCATTTAGTTATAGTGTCATTTCCTTTGAATAAATACCCAGAAGTAGAATAGCTGAGTTCTATGGTAGTTCTATTTTTAATTTTTTGAGAAACCTCTGTGCTGTTTTCCTCCCGCCTCTGGTGGGAGGTGAGAGGGTGTGAATATAGAGAAATTGGAAGGAGATGACCAAGGACAGTTGAAGGCTGTTACATCCCATGTGTTAGTCTCACAGACGTAGAAGGGCAGTGAAGTTCTGGGGGGAAGCTTCAGCTCACCTGTATGGGTAAAGAATCTGAAACCCACGCTGCCTGAAGAAGGGTTGAAAGGCTCCCAATCCCTAATCTGAGATGTGACAGTTATCTTTATGTATTTGAAGTTCTTCGGTATGTAGGAGGAGTTAGAATTTTGGGAAGACAGATCTTCCCTCAGGGTGGAATAAGCTGCCTCATGGTCAGGGAGCTTTCCTTTCTGGATCAAGGATGAAATTGTAACCTTCTGAGGGTACGATGTATGTGTTTGGGGGGAAAGGATGCCTGAATAGAGTCTCTTCTAGTCCTAGTTCTTTATGAGTAAGTTAAGGTTTCAACCACTCACTTCTGGAGAGAGAGCAAGAGAATCCTACAAACACTGAAATTTGGCCGGGAGCCCCAATCTAGTCCCACTGTTTTTGATATCACAGAGAGAAATTCCTCCTACCCAAATGAATTAACCGTGTGGGCCGTATTCCCAGAAGAAAGCAATTTCAATCAGTTGATAAGATCTGCGTTGAACAGTTTTCATTGAGGATAACCTTTGGTCAGTCTCAACTCAAGCTTCTTCTCAGGAAGCCTCCTGGGCAAAGCAAGACCATTCTCATTCTTCCGAACCATTCTTAAGATTGTTCTATAATCAGTGAGCGGAGACTTCTGACCATGAATGCTTGGGTGGGAATTCAGAAGGGGACGACAGAGGATGAGATGGCTGGATGGCATCACTGACTCGATGGACGCGAGTCTGAGTGAACTCCGGGAGTTGGTGATGGACAGGGAGGCCTGGTGTGCTGCAATTCATGGGGTCACAAAGAGTCGGACATGAGCGACTGAACTGAACTGATACTCTAAAGAGAACTGAATGACCAAGCATTGACATGCAAAGAGTTACAGAGGTTTAAAAAGGGGGCATTTATCTTCATTCCTTAAAGTACTCAATTTAAAATAAAAAACAATTCATCCATTTCTCCCTCCGCCCTCCACTTCTAGCAAACCACCAATCCATTCTTTGTATATGTGAGCTTGATTTGTTTTGTTGGTTTGTTTTTTTAGCTTCCATATGTAAGAGAGATCATACAGTATTTATCTTTCTCTGTCTGACATTTCACTTAACATAATGCTCTTGAGGTCCAAGATGTTGTTGCAAATGGCAAGATTTCATTCTTTTTTTATGGCTGAGTAGTATTTCATTGTGTATATATCCACCACAATTTCTTTATCCATTCATCTCTTGATGAACACTTATGTTGTCTCCATATCTTGGTTATTTTAAATAATGCTGTAATGAACATGGGAGTTCATATTTCTTTCTGAGTTAGTGTCAATTTTCTTTGAATAAATACCCAGAAGTAGAATAGCTGAGTTATATGGTAGGTAGTTCTATTGTTAATTTTATGAGAAACCTCTGTACTGTTTTCCATAGTAGCTGCACCAATTTATAGTCCCACCAATAGTGCACAAGGGTTCCCTTTTGTCCACATCCTCACCAAAGCTTGTTATTTTGAGTCTTTTTGATGATAACTATTCTGACAGGTGTGAGGTGGTTTCTCATTGTGGTTTTGATTTCCATTTCCCTGCTGATTAGTGATGTTGAGCATCTTTTCATGTACCGGTTGGCCATCTGTATGTCTTCTTTGGAAAAATGTTTATTCAGATCGTCTGTCATTTTTTAATCCAATTACTTGTGTTTTTTTTTTTTTTTGCCAAACTTCCTGAATAAACCATGGAAATGAGAAAATAACTTTTATTGGCTATGAAGGGATACATTTTAGACTTTTCAGCGTGATTCATTTTTTTCACTCCTTAGTCCACTTACAATAACCAGAAAAATAACTAAGATAGAAGAGAAGAAATCCAGTTTTGGTAATGACAGTCACATCAGTGAAGAGACTATAGTTGATAATCTACTGATAGTTTTTGCCTGTGAGCAAAATGTGGTAGACCTTCAGTTCTGACTCACAACACTGCCAGTGCTGTTTTCTTTCTCCTACTAATGGGGGAGCGCTCTCATACATTTAAAAAAGTTATGCAGTAGTAACGGGGCCAAAAAGAAGAGCTTTGTCCCCTATTAGTTTCAGTCTTTGACTAAATCACCCTGCATATCTATAGCTCAGTTTCTGTCTTTGTTGTGTGAAGGGGTTTGGGTGAACTGAACTCTCAAGGCTTCAGTGGTTCTGTAAGCAAAAAGAAAAAAAAGGCTCTTCGTTTAGTGTGCTGTGCTTAGTCACTCGAATCACGTCCTACTCTTTTGGATCCCCATGAACTATAGCCCACCAGGCTCCTCTGTCCATGGGATTCTCCAGGCAAGAGTACTGGAATGGGTTGCCATGCCCTCCTCCAGGGGATCTTCCTGATCCAGGGATCAAATGCACGTCTCCTGTGCCTTCTGCATCGTAGGTAGATTCTTCACCCATTGAGCCACCTGGGAACCCCTTTTCCTTTAGGGAAGGCATAAAAGGTTTGAAATTCCATGGCCGTAATTCTGAGAAGTTTCCAGGGAAAATGCTTTGTCAATTAATGTTGCTTTGTCATGGGGTTAGAATACAAGGATTCTACTCAAATGAGCCTGAGCAAGTTCCTTCTCCTCTTAGCGCCCCGCTTCATCTTTGATAAGAAGATAATGATATCCACCTCAGAGAGTTGTGTAAGTGCACAAAATGATTCTTATCAGGCTCCTGGCACATGTTAGAACCAGGGCATCCTTCTCTTATCATATTCTCTCTGTGTGGGCATTACGTCTATAGCTCTACCCCTTCCAGAAGCTTCCAAGTATATTTTTAAGTGGCAAGTGCTTTAAAAAGGATCTGTACATAGCCCCAGACCTGACACTGCATAATGTTTAAAGCATTGACTGGCAATTTGTTATGTCAGTAACATGATTATAGTTCCCCATGGGTAGGTGTGTGGGTATATGGGTAAGTGGGAGACTGGGGTCCAGTTTCTCAGGAGAAGACATCTTTCATGCTTGTAACTTTTTTCTTTGGTCATTTCAAAAAAGTTTGAGTGCCTGTTCTCTGCAGAGTCTGAACATTCCAGGCCTCTACATGGCTGGTGTGTGAGCTTCTTTTCCCCCAGACAATACATTTCTCAGGGCAGGCAGGTCGCCTCTTTTTTCCTTGCCTGGTAGAAACCAGACCGCAAAGGGCAGTTCACATGGCTGAAATTTGCCTGCTTTCTTGTGCAGCCTCTTACCTTTAGCTGCCTAGCCTGGGCTTTAAGGGACATGTAGTAGTTTTACTTACAAAATCCACTTCCTCAGAGAGCGACTCTGGTGAAGTTTTCTGAATTTGGCAGAATCTCTCATTAGAGAGAGGCCACTTCAGGCTGCCAGACACCAGGACGTGTGGGCTCAGGTTAATGGCCAAAAAGTGCTGGAAGCTGGTACAAAAGAGGAATGAAGGCAGCAGTGTGACCTGGGTGGGCAGAAGCAGGTAACTGCTTGGGGAAAAACTGAATGGGAGGGCAGGGTGCCTACGAGGGCCCTGGCAGATGTGAAGATAAACTCATCAACAGAGGCCATGAGATGAGATCCCCAAAACCCTGACTTCCCAGGAGCAGCAGAAAGTAAAGAGAGGTGGGAGCTAGTGTGTCCACCACCAACTCACCCCAGGCATGGAACTACTAATTTATCCAGCCAAATAGTTGAGAAAGGAGTTAAGAATTGTTGTAAACAAATGGAACACAGTAAGCTAAATCCTCTTTTAGAGACCTACTAAAAAAAAAACTACATACAGTAAAATTCTCAATTATGATTTTTCATAGAGCAAAGCAGTAAAGCCTTTTGTAGAACATGATCACTCATTTTTTGATAAATTAACTGAGAACCGGAGAGACTGAAAGACTTGTCCAAGCTCACTCAGATTTAAGATAAAAGAACTCAGCTTTCCAAAGCAAGCACTCCTTCTAAGATTCACTGCCTGGCCAGGCACCGTGGAGAATGGAAAGCATTTGGATTTGAAAATAAGTCTTATGATATGGGTCTGTTCTAAGATTTTTTTGCTCTAAAGCTTAAGCATAAATATCTAAAGGCTGTGCCCAGTTAGATAATCATTCTGATAAGTTGTCCCTCTAAAAGATTTTTAACAACTGAAGCTATTCCAGATAACTGGTAAATTGAAGCAGAGGTGAGTAAACTGTTTCAGGAAAGGGCCAGATAATCAATATTTTGGCTTCGTTGGTGCCTGAAGATTCCTATATCTGCTATATCTCAAAAACAGTCATCCACAATACATGAATAAATGGGCATGGCTGTGTTCCAATAAAGCTTTATTTACAAAATCAGACAGCTGGCAGATTTGGCCGAAGGGCAGTAGTTTGCCAACTCCTGTCTTAAAGAAACCCATATCTTTTCCTGATTTCCCTGTTTGGAGTGGTTTTAACTGACACCTTGAGCTCACACAATTTTACCTAGTATGGCTCCACCCTAGTGAATGGCTTGAGGGACTTAGGGAACACTTAAATTCAGAGCTAATTTTTAATGAATGTAGTCGGCCTGTAAGAGCTTTAGTCACCTAATCTTTTCCTAGCATCTTTCATTTCAGTTCCCATGCCAGGGCTTTACAATATAGGGGTGGATGGAGAGTTGTTTTCCAACATGAAGATTTAAGCTGGAATATTGCCCAGGTCATTTCTCTCATATTTCCATCTACTTCAGAGGTTGTTCATTAACTGATAGACAGAGGGGAGAGTTTCATGCTCTTGACCACTGAGGAATTCTTTCATCTTTCTTTTTTTTTAACTGAAAGTTATCCAGTATGAGGACTTTTTGGTTTGGTTTGGTTTGGTTGTTTCCATTTCATAGTTGGTGTCAAAACTTGGGGAGTTTTCTGTTTTTTATCAATAAGTTGCTTCACACTTTCAGAATTTTAACTGGTAGATAAAAACCAATGGCTTCTGCAAGTAGTAGTTGAGCCTGAGCTGAGATAATAAATGACTGGAATTTTGTCCCATTTGAGGAGAGGGGGATTCATTTCAGGGCCATGTCACTTCACTTACTTGGGCCTTTATTTCCTGGACCATGAGAGCATTATCAGAGGCCAAATATCATTCACAAAGTTGTCTCTGGGTCCTTTTTAAAAGGCAACTTTTTCCTCGGCTTCTTTTCAAAGACCCTGCATGTTCTTCCCAGAATTCTACATTTACAGTATGGACATTTGTTATTCTGAGACTTACTCTTGCCATAAGGTATTACATAATTATTTTCCCTTTAGGTATAATTACAGAATTGCCAACCCTAAGACTCTGTTTTGCATTATTTCACACGTATTTTTGAGTTTTGATTTAAGTCTCTGCGTGCATTGCCATAAATCAGCAGATTGGGGGTGGGTAACGAAAGGACATCAAAACACAGCCCCCATTGCTATAGAATGTTACTCAAGTGACACTCCATAATTCAAATTCTGCAAACCACGGGGTAGCCAAAGCAGGGCACTGCAACAGTATGAGTTGTTTTTGTTAATAGAGATGAAATTATGGGTGTAACTAGCTGGCAGTCCTCAAACAGACTTCAGCAAACTGTTTACTCAGCTGTCCTCAGGCAACAACTTAATACTTGTGGATGAAATTATTCTCCCACCATCTCCCAAGTGGTATATTCCAGGGATCCCAACTTGTTCTCACTATTAAAAAGAAAAAACAAGTTTGCCACTCTCCAAACACTGTTTGAGATTCTAGTTAGGTTTTGTTTTTAATGTATTCATGAAAATCTTTTCTTTTGTGTCCTGAGGTTGAAAAACCTATAAGAAGCTAGAGATCTAAAATGCTTTGTGTAGCTTAAGGAAACCTTGTGGTCCCTAACTTCAAAACTTTGCTATTTTTTCCTTTGCTTACACTGTTCACTTCATCCACAGTGCCTTCCCTTCCTCTCTGCCTGTGAAAATCATGCATCCTTTTTGGTCTGGTTCAAGCACCTCCTCCTAGAAGTCTTCTCCTATCCCCTAGTTTCACCCACTAGCCGCTGACCTATAAATTTTTCTCTAATCCAGTTTTTTTAAAAATTTCATGCAATGTTAATGATACACAAAACCATACAAGAAATAATACGATCATCACCAATTTGCCCAGCACCCAAGGGGTAGAAACCCCCTGAGTACTAGAAGAACCACTATCTGATTTTAGTATTTATTATTCCCATGGTTGTTCTCATATAATGATATATTTTACATATTTTATATAATATAAATATAGTGTATATGATATATATATGATATAAGCATATGTTCTATATAAAAACATTATCAGATATTTTATATTAATATTATTTTAAACTTGATTATTAGGAAGAGGAGGCTCACATTTAGGTTTATCAGATTTATCATGTTGATTTTCCTAGTTTATTCATTTCTACTGCTATACGGTATTCCATCATCAAAATTTATTTATCTCTGTTGGTGCACATTTACAGTGTTTTCACCTGAGCCCATAAAAATTTTTAAATCACTATTATGACACTACTAGTGTATCTTAAGATTATTTATTTATATATTGCTTTATCCTCTATGAGATTAAAGTTTTCTTGAGGGCAAAGACCTTGTTTTCTTCATCTTTATATTTGTTGCGATCCCTGCTAAAATCCCATGAAGCCAGTCTATGATCCATGTGTGTTTGTTCTTTTGAATCAAATCCCTACAAGACAGCCAGAAGGTATCACTTTTTAAAAAAATAAATTAGGAAACTAACACCATGTAACTGTCCCATGAGCTTAGACATTAGATCCCACAGTTCCCTTGACTAGAAAGTTAAGCAGTGCTATCTTAAAAACCATTCTCATTCACTAGAGAAGACCAGAATTGTTTTTAATCTCTATATTTCTATCAAAATATATTCACAAGACTCTGAATTTTTTAGTCTAGAATTTGAAACTTCTTTGAAAAAAGTTGAAAAATCGCATTATCTCTGCTTTTCATCTGAAGGAACTGCATCTCATAATAATAAAATGTGATTGAATTAAAAAGTTTTTAAACTGAGCTATAATTCATATACCATAAAGTTTAGCTGTTAAAAATATACAGTTCAGTGGTTTTTTAGTATATTTACAGAGTTGTACATCAATACTATCTAATTTTGGAACATTTTCAACACCCAAAAAGAAAAAAAAAAAAAAAAAGGAAAGCCTTTATCCAATAGCAGTCACTCCTTCTTCTCCCATTTTCATCTCCTGGAAACCACTAACATACTTACTGTCTCTGAAGACTTGCTTATTTTGGATATCTCATATCAGTGGAAACATACAGTATGTGGTCTTGTGTGACTGGCTCCTTCCACCTAATATAATGTTTTCAGGGTTCATCCATGAGCCTTTTAAAGATTGTATCATGTATCAGCACTTTTTCTCTTTTTTTTGTGGTATATTTATACCACACTTTATACATCGGTTGGTCAACTGATGGACATTTGGCTTATTTCTGTTTTTTTACTATTATGAATAATGCTGCTTTGAACCTTCATGTTCAAGTTTTTCTGTAAACATATGTTTTCAACTCTCTTGGGTATATACCTGTGAGTAAAATTTCTGGGTCATACTGTAACTCTGTGTTTAATTTTTTGAAGACTTGGCAAACTGTTTTCCAGAGCAGCTGTACCATTTTACATAGTAGATCCTTATACGGAAGCTCAACACTCCAAAGACATTCCTAGCTTATTTATTATCAGTGTGGTCTCCCATTGGATGTTCTACATTTTAAAACAATGTCTGACCTCACTGTATTATCCCCTGGTGCCACTGTGCTTGTATTTCTCTAAATTAATTTCTCATTCTTACCCTTTCAGTTGTGAATGAAGCAGTGTCATTCCAGGTTGCATTTATATATTAACCTCAATTTGGCATGGTTTCATTGTAATGAAAAATCCTTGTAGTAATTTCCCTCCCAAGTTTGTTTTATCTAGCAAACTTAAATGACTCTGGTATAAAAAGATGAGCACAAAAATACCCCCTGGTTTTAAAATACAGAATTTTCCATGTAACTGCATCATAGTAATAGTGTAGGCAATTCATATTTGAATGAAAACAAAAAATATGACAGTGGGAAGTGTGAAGTCCTGCAAATACCACCACAAAACAATCAGAACAAGAACAAATTAATCTGCTTTCCAGATGTTTGTCCATCAAAAGTTCTGGAACTTGTGACTCATCTCTGTTTTGGAGGCTTTTTTTAATTGCACAAATATAAGCCTCCGCACTGTTTCTTTTAAATTTTTTGATGCTTGGTGAATTTTTTAAGTTGTGTTTATTTTTTCTGATTAAAAGGCACGTGTTAATGCCAAAAAAACAATTTTTAGGAAATGCAGAAAATATATATAGGAACAAAAGTGAAAAATAAACAAAAGTAAAACCTATAACCCAGTTACTCAGAGATGACTACTTTCAACTACTTTCAACAGATGACTACTTTCTTTCAGTTTCTTGTCTATGCTTAAATATTCTTTGAAAATATGGTTTCTCTGGCTTAATGACATGTCTTCATATAAATGTATTATGATTTATGGGGCCATCCCCCTGATGGAGGACAGCTTGTTGATCTTTTCTGTATTGTTTGTTGATGTTTCCATGCTGAATTGTGAATGCCTTTAACTTGTTTTCACATTTTGGTGGGAAAGATGACCCAGGCGTACAGAAGTTACCTAGTCTTCTCATGGAAAGAATAGGAAACAAGAAATCTTCATAAGAAAATACTGAAACTTGTAGGAATGAGAAAAACATCTTCATGTAAATAGTTTTCTAGTAGTACTTTGTAATTTAATTATAATTAAAAAGCTGCCTAATACTTATGTCTAATAGTGACAAAGCAATTGGTTTTAATTTAACAGTGGAGGATTATGGTAGCTGTGCATAGAAAGAGGCCAAATAACACTTTAAGGATTTGGGGTATTAATATATTAAAGATATAATCCCTACCATTCCTCTTAGAATATCACTAATGGTTATTAGAACTGATTATTGTTATAAATCTGTGATTCTTGATCATGTTGGATATGTGACACTAGTTAAATTTAATAAAAACTTCGTGCTTTCCTTCATGAAAACCACTTACAGATACAGGGACAATTTCCATGGGCATATAAGTAATAAGGAGTATGAGTATGAAATGAATTCAAATTACATTTATCATTATTATTTTTGGAAACTCTTTAAGGAAATGGAAAATGTCCTAGTGTATTGCCAAAAATAATAACCAAAAAATGACTGGGAGTAGAGAATAAAGATCATTTTTATAATTAATTAATATGATCCAGAATAATAAATATCACTTGGGTAATTAAACAAGACTGAAGAAAAAAGTTAGCAAAATAAACTTACTTCAAAATGCTGACTACTTTTCCCCTTCAGTTCTTCCCCATGAGTCAAATATATCTTGATTTTATGTTAAGATTTAATAGCATACTCTTATAGATTTTAAAGCTCATCTCATTCATTCTCTCCTGAAACATTTTTACTGTTGTTATGAAATACTAGCCATGCCAAGAAAGAGTTTTTCCTTCTCACTGCATTTGCAATCTTATGAGGAGCTTCTGGTGACTCAGAAAATCCCATGCATCAATTTTCCAAATTGGACTTTATGTGATTAAAAATAAATTTAAATCAAACAGAGACTTTGGTGTGCTTCTGAGAATTCCCATGTCAGGAGTTGGCAAGTGTCAACCATGTGTAGGTGTATGTGTGCTCACTAATACTGTATGAGCCTTTAGGACCTTATTTGAAATGTTCTTTCCTGGAAGAAGAGTAAAGGGTACTGTTTTGAAACGCAGCCTGCCATATCCTGCTCTGCTTCAGAGGAAAAGAAAGGGGGGTGGGTAGACACCAAAAAAAAAAAAAAAGTCCGCAGTTTAAAAATCAAAGAAACAGGCTCACCAGACTTGTATCCTGGGATATTTATTAACTCGAATTAGTTTCTGCATAACCTGTCTTAGGTAAAGGAGAAGGGAGAAAAATGAGTATTCTTATGATACAAATAAATGCATTTTTCTAAATTATGCTGGTTCCCTCATCCAAGCCTGCTTACCATGACTGACATCAGTTGGTGGCTGTGTCCAGGTTTTTCTGTTTAATAGATGAAATTGACCAAAGGCATAACCTGCTTTTAGTTAGTGAAAGAGATGAGTAAACCTACATACGTAGTCAACAGCTGGAGTCACCAAAGGAGTGCTGGTAATGAATAGAGGAAGCGAAGGGGATTCCTCCAAGAGGGTCATATGGTTGGTTATCTAGATAAGGTCTCTAAGCCTTGTTAGAACTCATCCGCCTCAAAGCATCCTGTAAGATCCAGCTGAAAACTGTTCAGCTCTGACTCACCTTCCTGCCACCGCAGATGCTGTTAGCTCTCTAACTCTTATTTTCTGTCCCTCCCATTGGTGCTTGGGCTTTGATATGTACACTCTTTATTCTCCCAACTAGACAGTAAGTTTCTTGAAGGTAGGAGCCAGGTCTTAGGCTTTTCTTCACTGCCTGCCATCTTTCCCATGCCGCCAGCCTGTCGGTTTGGTTCCTTTATCTCAGGCAACGAAACTGCAGTCTGCAGTATAACGCTTCTGCCTTGACATGAGAGGAGGAAGCTGAACGTCAATTAAACCATCCAGACCATCCCCTGATGGCTATCCTCTATAGCACACAAACACAATTTTCCCATCCTAAATGAAGGCAATGGCCTTTAATTGAGTAATAGAAAAGGCATAATTAATGCCATATTAGAATTATTCAAAATCAAACCTGTTTAGAGCACCTGTACTCGGATTCTTAGTGGTTCTCTCCACTGCTGTTCTTTGAAATATACTGAAGCGTATCTCCAGCATATAAGACAGTGTGTGTTTGTGTGTTTCTCAGCATTCAGTAGCTACAGCCTACTTTCTCCCCTTTTGCACTATGGTTTACATTTGTGATGGCAGAAGAATAATACAGATTCAAACTGTTTTAGTCAACATAGGGCTAGATTCTGAGTGCATATTAAATTGAAACTTGAGGAATATAATTATTTTTGTAACATTGAACTCTGAGGGGAGGGATATTCATGCATGTCAAACATTTTACATCCTAAAAGACCAAACATTTTTACATCCAAAGTGCCAAACATTTTCCATCCTGAAGAAGAGATGGATGTGCTGCATTATAATGTATGGGAGGCCAGAGTATAGCCACAATGACTTTCCTGCTCTATAGGATCCGGAGACAGTCATGAATGAACCCATTTGGAGAGATCAGTGCCCTTTGATTATCTTCCATTCAGCGACACAGATGGGATACCCATTCTCTAGGGAAGCTATGAAGAGAAATCCTGACAAATCCCTCACTTGCCTGCTTTAGATGGAGATTATATCTTATTTGCACAGGGCCATTAAACAGACTATGATGGGTAAAGGAATTTCTGAAATGCTGATATGTGGTCTTAATAAATCTCCATGAATGGAATGATCTCCCAGTGTTTCCTTTTCCAAAAGGAATTGAGTTTGAAATGTAAAATTTGTCTTTAGTCATAAGAACCTTCTGGAAGTAAAGTCTAGAATTTAATCTGAGAAATACCTTTGTAGAAGTTCAAGCAGTGCTCTGGGATAAGTTGTTCACAGCCTTTCTAACCCAACGTGACAGATCTTCAGCATTAAAGTGGCTTCCACACAATATAAAGATATTTTCCTCATTTTTAGGGTATTTCTCTCACCTTTGTAAAAGTATAATGTCATCATTTGAAATAAATTGAGAAGTCAGACAAGATAGTTACCAAGAGTAGCTATGAATTCTTCCATGAAATTTTTATAGTTTATTATTTTATACAACATATTTACTTTTTGGAAGTAGTGTATTTGGTGCTTAAACTGTGCTAAGGCAGAGGGTTTGGGCCTTTCTACAATTTGAAAAATGAACTTTAGAAACTGACTTTTACTAGAGACATTGCTGAATCCAAACAAGACATGAGACTTCAACAATGTGAAACTTTAAATTGAGCAATTTTTCCTGTATATGAAAAAACTAAACTAAAAATAGATGTGAATGCATACATGTATAGCTGTCTGTTATTTTGGTGGAAATATAGTAAGAATGTTTTTGATTAAGCCTGCTGAAGAAAGTTTTGGAAAGTTTAACGTAGCATCTTTTAAGATATAAAAGTTAAGGAAATGCTGTCAGGATGATCGTTATGTTGTCCTCATCATCTCAAGATACAACTATCATATAAATTTTGTAAAGTCTCATATTGATACACCATCAGCAGCAGAAATGGAGATTGGCATGCTTAACTGGTAAATCCGAACATGTATCAAAACTAGACTGTCGAAAGTTAGATAAATTATATCAGTTAAAAAAAATTTTTTTTTACTTAATTTAATCTGAAAATAAAAAGAAATGAAAGAAACGCTGGTGCACCCTCACATAAACTTCCTTCCCATTTTTGAAAGAACCAACTCCCAACTAGTCACAGCTAAAGGAACAAAAGATGTTAATAGGAAGATTGAATTTAACTCCACTTGATTTTATCCAACTCAATAGACATTTTGGTGGGGGCGGTTAATGCTAGAAGATACGTGTTAAAAACGTCAAGAAGAGTTTGAATTAAGGATTTGGTATTCCCTGGGGAATTTTAGAAATGAGCAAATTGTTGATGGAGAAGTCAAGTTCAACGAGCGAGCCGGAGACTGAGTTAGCCAGTTGCGGGACTTGGGGGGTGGTACCTTAGGCTCTTTCACAGACTGTATGGAATAGAGGAGCCAGTGGAGGCATGGTGATACTGCTCTGAGGTCTTGCAGACCTCACTGGTGCACCCGAGGTTTTGTTTCACTTGGCACTTCAAGTGAAGGAAAGACGAGAAGGAGGGATGGAGGAAAGGAAGAAAAGATAAGGATGATTAGTCATTTCCAAAAGTTAGTGGGAAACCCTTGCCCCCATAAAATTAGCGGTTGATATGAGCAGTGAAGAGGTTCTAACTCTTAGCATGAGACAGCAAAGCTAGCAATAACAGACTTCCAGAATCCTCACTCTCAGTGGAATCCTCAGGTGTCTCCCTTATCTCACGCTCTGGCCTAGCCTTCATTATATAGGCTCACACATCACATTTCCCCTTAGTAGGCAATGTCCCCACTAAAGGGGCTGACTTGGTCTTATCATTGGTACCATCTTCATGTCACATTTACTATGCTGATTAACTAGCTGGTGAACCAGAATTATTTATCACATCCTTATATTATGGTTCCTCTTCTCTATTTTTATCTAAAATATCACTTTTTTCTAAATTATATGTGAAAATTAGTAGACATATATTGGTCCTAAAGTCATCTTCCTTCAAATTTGTAAAACACTTTATATGTAAGGCTGATTTCATTCTGAATGAAAGCAAAATCAAATGGATACTTTTAAAATATATATATTTATTTATTTGGCTGCCCTAGGTCTTAGTGTGGCACCCTGGATCTTTGATCTTCCCTGGTGTGTGCAGGATCTTTAGTTGTGGCATGTAGGATCTAGTTCCCTGACCAGGTATCAAACCTGGGCCCCTTGCATTGGGAGTGTGGAGTCTTAGGCACTGGACCAGCAGGGAAGTCCCCAAATGTATACCTTATAACCATTTGTTATGATTAGGTTATTCTGAAATAAAATTGTAGACATCTCTTCTTTTTCCCCCTTCTTTTCTGCTTGCCACCCACCAGATCCACAGAAAATGTGCCCTCTGGGTCACCACATAAACATTTGGCATAGACTGGCCAAGAATAGGGTCAAGAGTGTGGACAGCTGCTATAAATGAGGGGGACCTTGAGGAACACCTGGTTTCAGAGCGTTGAGGGAAACCTTGGGTGAATCAATTAAAATCTCTGCCATAGCTGGTTCATGGTAAAATGGGGCTCAAATCTTATGTACCACATGAAGATCCAATTTAACCAGTGACTTCAGAAAAAGTGCCACAAACAGAGCTTGGCACAAGGCAGCTTACTTACTTAGTTTTTCTTTAATAAGCCACTTATTGAATGAATGAATGATTCCTCTGATCCTGGGCCATGCTGGTCTGGACAAACTGCTGATACACCGGCAGCCTTGGGTATAAATATCCACCAGTGAATGAGAGAGCAACAAAAGCAACCACCAAAATGAGTACAGAAAGGACACCATATTGTCTCTGAAAATAGCCCCTGAATGGGTGATAAATTCTAATGATTGTCATCACTCAGATGACTTTTTCCTGTTCTGAGCATCTTCCCACCTCTATATTTCATTACAGTTGATGGGCATTCTTGTTGCACACCAAGCATTCAGGGTAAACACAGCTAGTGAGTGCGACACTCCGAGTCCTGCAGGGTAAGAATGCGTGTCTGCATTTGCCTGTAGGGCCTGCAAGAGACAGCTTGACACGGACATCCCTTGGCCTTCTCACCGCTCCTGCTAACCCAGCCCTGATAAATAAGCCAGCTAATTGAATTAATAAACAACTCTTTCTTTTTTTTTTTTTTAACAGCCAGCTGGCATGCAATCAAAATGTGTGATAAATTATCTGTCACTGCTTTACCCACAGCAGGGAGGCAGAGAGGGAGGGGGTGCTTGGAAAAATTAGCCACTTTAAGCCTTTCTTACTGCTCTCAGCCTTCCTGCTCCGTTTGCTTTGCTATAGGATTTTACCCCATCCCTGATCTTCTCACTTTGGCTGTGGTCCAGGACAGAGTTGCTATGGGTGGAGAAGCATATTTGGCTGCCCTTGATGATGGATCCTTAAGCCCAGGCACTGTGGTGGGATGCTAAAATGCCGAGGCAGCCTGTGGGAAAGAAAGATTTGTCTGCTGCCCTGGCAGGGAACGTTTGGTTATGAGCCTGTGGTTTTGAGCCACAAGATTCTCATTAAGGGAGGGGAGTGTGATGTGGTTCGCGAGCAAAGTGTTGTGATGTCTGCTTTTTCTTGCCCACCTCTAATGCCAAACAGCTTTGGGGCCTTTCTGGAATGAATGCAAAGGACTTTCCAGAAGCTTCAGGAATGTAAGCAGTGATAATCACTTTTCACCCTTTTTTGTACCTTGGCAGTTTTCTTTGGTATCTCCTCGCATCCTCTTTTCTTTGTATCCTAAGACCTAGTATCAAGTCACTTCTGTTAAAGTTTTGACGTTTAGAAGCTACTCTTCAGAATTAAAGATTCTGTACAATTTAAGAGGACTTTTCCTTATTCATTTCTCAGCTGGTCCCCAGTGAAGTTTCTCAAAGTCAGATAAATAAACAGTCCCCATCAGGTTAAATCCATGTGGAGGCATCATTAGGGCTTTTCTGCTACGTCTCATTCTGTCTGGGGTGGAGACCTCCTGTGGTTCACCTGTGTTGGAAAGCGTCTGGATTGTATATCCCAGTTTAACACCGTAATTCTCTGAGAGGTGCTTTCATTTTAGGACATTGCCTTGTGTCATAATATACAAGTTATCCACAGAGAATGGTCTGGAACTGGCAACAGATGTAGACTGGGGAATGCAGGGGTTCTTGATCTGTTTGATTCATGGGCTTCCAAACACTTACACTTCCAAAGAACTTTTTCCAGAACATATGTGCTTTATTGTCTGTATAGAGCAGAACCTTAATCCACTACCTTTTAAATACAGTTGCATGAAGACAAGATAAAATGATGCCTTTTTTTTTTTTTCATTCTTTAGAAAAACAAAGCTTTTTTGGTAAACTTCATGGAGTTCCTAAAGCCATACCTTGATCATTATCAGGCAAAAAATAAGCAAAAATTTTATTATAGCCTTACACTAGAATGTTTACTACAGTCCTTTTTCTTGCTTTCATTGGTATTTTCAACCCTGGCTATGCTGGACTTCTCTGTGGATCCAACAGTCTCTTAATGGGGATGGGGGTGGGGTGGTGGAAAGAGAAATTAAAGTAATTCTGAACCAACAATGTGAAGTATTGTGCTTGTGAAACTCCAGGACATTCACACCTCTGTGGAACAGTAACTGGCTGCCCTGAAGAATGCACTTGAACTCCATGGGACAGAATCCAAAAATTCCAACAAGGATCCTGTTTAAAGGGCCATAGGAAAATCTCCAGGCAGACTTGTGAATTATTTCTGGGGCCTGATCACATACCATTGTATCCTTCCTCATCCCTTACCCCATCTTCATGCTCTACACATAGCACACACACACAGATACACTGACCCCCTGCTGTGTTCCATTTCCTTGGTCATAAGGCAGATTCCAATGGTATAGACAGATGGTGGTAGTTTCAAGGAGCATACTAGTGATTTTTTCAAAAATCTGAAAGAGGAGTCAACTAACTTACATGAAGCCTTGTGACCACCCAGGTTACATGCTTCATCTCCAACACTTCAAAGAAAACATGCGACAGAAAATTCAAGCTTCCATTTTTCTTTAAAATACTTTGTTTTATTTTACAGAAGATCTGAAAAGAGAAAAGAAGGGGTAGTTATGTACATACTTCAATTTCCATATTTCCAGGCCCCCCTTTTAAAATTCTTTATAGACACAAAGTAGGATGCGGGTGGGAGGGAAGGCCTCCTCCCAACTCTTAATGATTAAGTCAAGGTGGACTGTACTAAAAAGGTTTATGAGAATGTTTATTGGAATCTCTGGATTTTGGTTAATTATTTGAAAGTAGAAGTATTAAATTCACTATTGAATTCAGAGTCGACTAGGATTAGTTTTCTGCAGACAAATAGAGTAAGTATCTCTTCTCCCACCCTGCACACCAAATTCCATGTGCAAACCCAAGAATTTACTGAAAGGAGAATTCAGGGCTGAAGCTTTACATAATTCCCTTTAAAGACCTTTGAAAAAAGTGAAGTGTGTTAAGTTACTCAGTGGTTTCTGACTCTTTGTGACCCCGTGGACTGTAGCCTGTTAGGTTCCTCTGTCCTTGAAATTCTCCAGGCAGGAAGACTGGAGTGGGTAGCCATTCCCTTCTCCAGGGGATCGTCCCAATACAGGGATCTTCCCAACACCAGAATCAAACTCGAGTCTCCGGCATTACAGGCAGATTCTTTAGCACATTGACCTGAGCCACATTTGAAAGATAACAGAATACAATCCAATAACCATTTAAGCCAGAGGGAGAAAACTGGGAGAAGCAACCCCAGCTGCTAGTGGGAAAGGAGAATATTGTTAGGCCTTACTAACACTCCCCAGAAAGTCTTGGGATCTGCCCTTGCCTACTAGTGTGGCAGATCCTACCAGGAGTACCCACCTCCAGCTGAGGAGATGCAGATGCCTGCCAGTTTAACAAACTCTGCTCCTAGTTCCCCCAGATCACAGTGGCTAATACTATCGCTGTGGCTCCTGACAAGTAGCCAGCCTCAGAACGCATTGTCTCAGCACCACGGAAAATACACAGCACATGGGCTGTTAGTGTTTTCAGATGTCATCTCTGTTTCTTATTTAAATTCGAGGCACAGCTGAATCCCATATTAGTCTCCAGAGGAAGTTTGGATTGGCAGTCGGGAGGCCTGGGTTTGAATTTACCTTCAACCTTGAACTTTGCAGTGGAACCACAATGGCTTTTTAATCTCACTAAGGCTCAGTTTTTTAATCTGTGAAAGAAATCTTAATGAAGAAATAAATAAGATGTAGTCTGTGTTTTGGTCCAGATGGGCCCCCAAACTCTTCCAGTTATTAGGGCCAATGGTTATAGAAAGTAATTCTCCATGTCGCTCTCATCACTGCCATTCCTGAGCCAGCATGAGTTGATGAATTTCATAAGGACAGAGAGGAAATATCACATACAGGGTATTTTTTTATTAGCTTGGATTTTACCAGCAGCTCATTTTAATATCCACATCACAATGGTCTTTTAGTGTCTCCTTCAATATAATAAAATAAATAACTGGTTGGTAATTGGCACTGAGTTCTGGTTTAGTTAACCTAGCAGTCAGGTTAGGCAGTGTTTCTCAACTTCAGCATTATTGTTATTTGGGGCTGGAGCATTCTTTGTTGTGACAGACTGTCCTGTGTATTATTAAATGTTCAGTAGTGTTTGTAGGCTGTACCCACTAGATGCCAATAGCAGCCCCTCCTCCAAGTGGTAACAGTCAAAAATGTCTCCAAATATTGCCATGTCCCCCAGGGGACAAAATCACCCTCCGTTGAGAACCACTGAATTGAATCATGACTAAAAGTCCCAGTTTAGGTCAGGTTTAACTATATTTAATATGCTACAATCTGAAAATGCTAGTTAGCCCTAGAACACCAGCGGTATCTATAGGTTCGTGTTAGAACAATCTAACCTTGATCTGAAATATCACTAGAACTAGCCCATTTAATCCATAATGTCCCAGGACCTCAGAATAAAGGAATCTCCTAGATTTCAATCTTTTTGGAAATCAGCAGAATCATCTTTGTATATCTTACTGTGCACATAATAATTGCTCATTAAACATAAGCTGAAAGAATAAACAACTTTCCCTCAAACAGTGGGAGTTGGAGGAGCTGCACTTATGCCCAGCCAGTCATTCTGGGTGATCTTTATTCTGCAGGAGAAAATGAATCAAGTGTTGGCCAGTTGGAGGGGTAGAAGGAATCTTTGGGAGGGAATCTTTGCCATTACCCTAGCTGAAATGGAGCCAGGTTAAAACTCTGTTCTGATTAAAGAAAAAAATATCATGGAACATTTAATGACCAGTCATAGTGCATCAGAGCCCAAACTATGAATATCACCCGTGCTCCCCAAGAGCATGTAAGAGTGAAGGATTCAGTTACTTTTAGTCATCGTATTCCTAAATCGCCATGTATTTTGGCAGTGTGGGATGTGCAAATCTCATAGGTGCATCTAACATGTTAACCTTCTTCTTAAACTGGTAGCCTCACTGTTTTTCCTAATGCACTTAGAGTGTGACCTTAAATTGCATTTGAAATGTCTCACTCCGTTGTCCTGACAAGTGTCTTTTCTCCGAGTAGACAGAATTCACCCGAGTCTGTCTCCAGAGACATAAGCAATACATCAAGTTTGTTTTCATGTCTGCTGTTTTGAGGGTGTTCTTTGAACCAACCTTCAAATTCTGAACAACATTAAATCTAAATTCACAGATTATTTAATGCAATCATCTGGTCTGATTCTTGACATTTGCTGCTGTTGTTCAGTCGCTCAGTCACGTCCAGCTCTTTGGGACCCTGTGGACTGCAGCACAGCAGGCCTCCCTGTCCTTCACCACCTCCTAGAGCTTGCTCAAACTCATGTCCATTAAGTCAGTGATGCCGTCCAGCCATCTCATCCTCTGTTGCCCTCTTCTCTTTCTGCCTTCAATCTTTCCCAGTATTAAGGTCTTTTCCAATGAGTCAGCTCTTTGCATCAGGTGGCCAGAGTATTGGAGTTTCAGCTTCAGCATCAGTCCTTCCCATGAATATTCAGGATTGATTTCCTTCAGGATGGACTGGTTTGATCTCCTGGCAGTCCAAGGGTCTCTCAAGAGTCTTCTCCAACACCACAGTTTGAAAGCATCAATTTCTTCAGTGCTCAGCCTTCTTTATGGTCTAATCCTCACATCCATACATGACTACTAGAAAAACCATAGCTTTTACCATACAGACCTTTGTCGGCAAAGTAACGTCTCTTCTTTTTGATACGCTGTCTAGGTTTGTCATAGCTTTTCTTCTAAGGAGCAAGCATCTTTTAACTTCACGTAGATTTTAGTTAATATTATTTTGTAACCATTAAGTTCAGAAATGATCAAAATTGATTTAATATGAGGAGTTTTGCCTCTTACCTGGGTAATTATTGTCATTCAGAAGAAAATCAACCAGGCTGATAATCTTACAGCCCCATCTCCACACTTCACTGTGGAGTGTCTGTTTCAAAATTCTAATGGCAAGAGCTTTGGAAAAAATTACCTAATTAGCACTGGGTGAGAAGTTCTCTGCTGAGGTGTCTTTTTGATAATATACTTAATTGGCAACTAATGTTAAGCAGTGGGATGGAAAGAGTGCTTTCAGAGGGTTTACCTGCACATGAAGAGTGTGCAAAAGTAGGATTCAGAAAGAGGGACAACTGTTATTTCAGAAGGTAGTTTAATATAGTAGTAAGTACCAGTGTGCTCAGCATGTGTCTTGAATACATGTTCGTTGAGTCCCTGATTCTTATCCTGTGATACATGCTCTATCTTTAAGTGAAAAAACAGAAACTAGTTTAAAAAGTTTAAACTTGGGATGATAAAAGAAAGACTTGAAAGAATGAATATGTGCTTCTTTCCATTCATTTTCCTTCTGTCTGTATCTCCCCAGTCTTCCATCCAAGAACACCAAGGAAGACAATATCGTTTATCCAGAGGGAGTTTAAGATTTGGAATATTTTTTCTTCTTCGAATCTAATTTAAAGATTCCATACCTCCACCCCGGGGAAAATAGCTGGGGTTGGTTGCAAAGAACATAATATATATTTGTTTATAAAATGAATTTTAGTACGTATCCCTCCTACTTCTAGAAAAGATTCAAAGCTGCTAAATAATGAAATGAAATCAGCTCATCTTTAAAACAGTCCTATTCTAAATAGCAAATGTTACACAACTGAAATAAGTTGAGTGTTTGACTATTGACAATTGTCCTTTATGATAAAGTGTACAATATGTAATATCCTACTGAGTGAAGTGAATGAATTCGCTCAGTCGTGTCCGACTCTTTGCGGCCCTGTGGACTGTAGCCTACCAGGCTCCTCCATCCATGGGATTTTCCAGGCAAGAATACTGGAATGGGTTGCCATTTCCTTGTCCAGAAGAATATCCTACTAAGGGAGCCTAATAGTGAAGTACTTCCTGTAATGAATGGGTTTTGGAAGGAAATCAAAGGATATTTTTGAACAGAAGAAAGAAAGGAAGTGAAAATGTAGCAGCAGTCTGTGCCCTTTATTTTTTTATATGGACATGGATTTTATTTTATTTTTAATTGGAGAATAATTGCTTTACAATGTTGTGTTGGTTTCTGCTATAAAGCAACATGAATCAGCCATCGGTATACACATGTTCCCTCCCTCTTGAGCTTCTCCCTCTCCCTTCTACTTCATCAGAGAGCACCAGATTGAGCTCCCTGTTATACAGCAACTCCCCACTAGCTATCTGCTTTACATATGGTGATACCTATGTTTCAGTGCTGCTTTCTCCATTCATCCCATCCTCTCTTTCCCCTGCTGTGTCCACAAGTCTGTCTTATGTCTGCATGTCTATTCCTGCCCTGTAAACAGGTTCATCAGTACCATTTTTCTGGATTCTATATATATATGCATTGACATATGATATTTGTTTTTCTGATTTACTTCACTCTGTATAACAGACTCTAGGTTCATCCACCTCACTTCAACTGATTCAGATTCATTCCTTTTTATGGCTAAGTAATATTCCATTGCATATATATATACTGCAATTTTTTTATCCATTCTTCTATGAGTGAACGTCTAGATTCCCACTTGATGGGCTTGATCCCCAGCAGTTGCACTTACATAATGTGGAAACTTTGGAACAACTCCTCAATCTATACCCAGAGCTGCAACACTGGGTGAAAGGTTATCTGCTGTGGTATCTTTTTGATAATATACTTAATTGACAACTGATGTTAGCTAGATCTGAGTTTTACCTGAGATCAAAATTAGGCCAAGAGTAGTGGAATGGAGAAAGTCCTTTTAGAGGGCTTACCATCTCTGCACATGAAAAGTGTGCAAAATTAAGCCTACTCTCTGACATGAGCAATAGTCTGTAAATGTAGATGACCCTTCCCCTGATCAGCTGGGCTTGCAGCCTCCAATATGCTCTTCAAAGCATGATGCCATTCTTGGAAATCAGGCTGGATGCTGGGTGGAATATGTCACAGAAATGGAAAAACAACTCCCCATTGCTGGAGCTGCCATCACTGTTTCCACTGGGCTTAGTGGGTGACACGTTTGGTTAACCATTTTGTTAGCCTTTGGTTAACCACGCATGGTTTGAAAACCTTACAGAAGTGGGAAAATGTCTATATATAGTGTTATTCATATAAAAACAACCCTACAAGATGCAATGCTTTCCCTATCTGCCATACCAAATCCAGACTCTCTTCAGTTGGCATTTAGTGAAAGGAAGAAATTATTGAAAAACATCCTTTGGTGATTAACTTATCTGGAAAGTACGGTGGAGTGGACAATTCTCTAAAAAGGGGAACTGAGCTTGTTTGAGTTTGGAGTCCTTTGATTCAGTCTTGTATCCACTTCTCTTTTACAATGATCCTGCTTGATCATTGTGTGTTAATAAATACAATATCAGACCCCTTGGGTAGAGCATGCTTTCCACCTCCAGTTGAACTGACTTGCTTTCCCTCCTGCTTTCCTCTTATATATCTTTTTCCCTTCCCTCTGACTTTTTGCCTCTTTCCTTCCTTTATGCCTTTTCTACTTGCTTTTTGTATTATCCACCATCATCTTCTAACTACCCAGACTGTCAGGCTGCACCACAAAGAACAACATCAAATTCAATGCCTTGTCTACACTGGCTCTCAAGGTGAGTTAGCACTTATTTCTTCAGAGGAATTTCCTACACCTTCAAAACATAGGGAATGATCTTCATCACCTACTTCAGACGTTTAATATCTGCAGAGAACTTTGTTGTGTAAAAGGAAGGCACTGATTTAGGGCAAGCTACTATATTATTGTCAGTCGCTGGTAAGCAGTTGCTTAAGAAGAAATTGGGAGGCAGAAAAGAAATTGCTTAGGCTAAAAAAGAAGACAGATCATGAAAATGATATCTTAAGCTTGTTAGAAGATAAATTCTTAGACAGGCCATTTTCAATGAATAAATCAACCAGAAAGCTTTCTATTTGGTGTTTTTAGAAGGTACTCAGTTGTGACAATGTGATTTAAAGAGATGGTTCCATATTCCCCACCCCACCACCCCTATTACTTGGGTTGTACGCAGTAAAATAGTAGATTTAGATATCCAGTTTATTGACTTGTACACCATGGAGACAATAGAAATGAAAAGGTAAAAAGATAGCTTAGCAAAGGACTGTAGTTTCACTCTTAAAAAAGCACCAAATAGTTAATGTATTCTGTTGGTCATACCTCCTGAAACAAAAAGAAAAATTAGAAAAGAGTGCAGAAAACTTATTCTTCAACAACCAGTTATCAATGGGATTTTCAAAATGCATGTGAGGATCAACATGATTTGGATGCACATTGCTCAGAAAAAAAAAAATGTTGTTCCTCATTTTTGGCTGGACTCATCATCTTCTTGGGCATAACTCAAAAGTTCTCCTTAGGCATAACTTTTTATAAACACACAAGCAACCAGAATCTTCATAAATTATAAATGGTTTCTCTTGAAAATGCCTTAAATGTAGACATTCATTATAAAAAAAAAAAACTGCCTTAAATGTAGACATGCAACCAAAAGAAAAGATTTTGCATTCTGTTTGTTTCCCCATGCACAGCTTTATTCTCCCTGGTATGGTTTGCCTAAAAAACCAAAGATTGTATTATGATAGAAGTTTTTATTTATGATGGTGCTCCTTCATCTTGAGACTCTCCTGGGTTATTCCTGATCCTTCCTGCTCAATGAGAACAGGCCATTGACAAATGGCATCACTGATTCTCAGTGTGCTCAGAGCCCGGGGGGCTATTGGTGGATGTGTTGGCTGTGTTGTCCCAGGGCAGCAGAGTTGAGCACCATCAGATCCAGACCACTCACAGGCAGACCTGGAACTCTCTTTTAGGAGGAAGATAGAGCCATCACAGCAAGCTGATTGGGCTATTAGTTAGAGGCTTTGGACCACAAACAGTTACAAAGCATCCCAAAATAAGCGGCACTTAATACTCAGAGATTATTATACTCTCTCTCTTCCCCACTTCCCCCCTTCACTCTCCTCCCATATATTTGTTGACATGTTTGGGGAAACTCAAGCAGGGATCAGGCCAGAGGTAAAAGAGAGCATGGAGAACAGAACGTACTGCACCATTTTACCAGGAAGAGAAACAGAACTGGACATACACCACATGATAGTTGGGTGTGGATATTGATACCAAGGGGCAGGATAACTTATACTTCCATACAATCTACTACCCACAATATAAGAGAAATACATGGACACTTTTTACCTATAATGAGCTTGAGGCCCCCTTGGGCAGATGACTAATGTCTCCACCCAGAATAGCACACGTCTCGCCATCTCCCAACAAGTGGAATAAAGCTAGAAGACAGCAATCTGGAACAGCTATCCTGAGAAGCCTTCCCAGGACCAGACAGAGGTGTGTCTAGGAAGGCCCTTTAGTCAGACATTCAGATGCAGGAATTTGAGCATCTGAGTAACTGAGAGGTGTCCTCTGGGGATGGCGCGGGGGTGAGAGGGCAGTGCCCATGGAACACAGCTGCTCTCAGAAGGGTGTGGGGAAGGATCTGATGGAGAACTGGTGATGGGGTGACCGGCTACTCCACCCAAACAGCACACCATCAAGTCATGGACCTCCCTGCTCCGGCACTGCAGAGTGATGACTCTTCATGATGGTCACCAAGCACACACCCAAGGATGTCTGTGCATTAAAAACAGCGCAGTTGATGTAGCTAATGTTGCCTGCCATCCATCTTTCTTGGGATGATGGGAAGTGTAGCAGTGAGGAGAAATTATTTCCATCACTTTTCATTTTATAACTTTTTTTGCCAAATAATTAGGTTACCCCCCTCAGGAAGGTTCCTTGGATGTACATATGGAGTCAAGTTTGTTGTGCGAACTTGAATCTGAATTTCCTGACTTCTGTGCAATTAAGACCCCAAATTTAGTGTTGCTTTAACATGGATTTTCCATAGTGAGTTATAAATGCAAAGTTCTATGTTTCATATGTCCTTTTCTAACATATGTTACTGCCTATGTTTCTGATTAAAAGCTCGTCCAAAATAAAATAACAAAGGATTACTTTTTTCCAATAGAACTTTCTTCTATAAAAGCTGGAAATAAGCCCTCACCTAAAATTACCCAGGCTTGCAGGTGCTGGGTCTTTGGGAGGTGTGTAGTGTTCACTAGCAAGACAAAGGGCATTATTCTCCCTGCAACCACCACCAGAAGGTGTTCTTTCTGTGAGGAAAACATAGGCTGGCGCTTCAAAGACATTCCACGGCTAGGCACCACTCCTGGAGACTTGCAGGCGGCAGGCAGGCAGGCAATCAACAAACGTTTATTCTAAGGCCACTGTGTATTCAGCACTTTTAAAATTGCCCGGGAAACCAGCCAAGAGCATATAATATCTGTTAGGGCGTTTCCCTGGTAGCTCAGTGGTAAGGTGTACCTCCTGCAATGCAGGGGACATGAGTTCAATCCCTGGTTTGAGAAGATCCCCTGGAAAAGGAATGGCAACCCATTTAGGTATTCTTACCTGGAAAATACCATGAATAGAGGAACCTGGTGGACTACAGTCTAGGGGGTTGCAAAGGAGTCAGACACAACTTAGTGATTTAAATTGGGCCAAGTTACTACCCAAAATCATTCCATAATGCTTAAGGAGCTCAGTAATCTGAAAGGAGCAGGGGACCTTAAAGATATAATATGGCAATGTCTCACCTGGGTATGGGGATATTGATAGAATAGGAAAATAAGACCCAAGAAAAGGCTCATTAACTAAAACTGATTCTGAACAGTTGCCTCCACCCCCATCTTTTCCATCTCCCTTAACACCAAGTTACCATTCCCTACACATAACACACAGACACATACGTGCATTAACAGACATGTACAAGCTGCTAACACACAGACCTGCACTGTTCCTACCATTCATCGTCATCATCACCTCTTCCCAGAAGTTGAACCCAACAGGATGGATCAAGTCATCAGTTTTTTAAAAAAATAATGAACACATAGAAGTAGCTGGGCAACTATGCCAAGATGTGCAGATACAAGGATGTTCCTCACAGTGTCATTGTGAAAGTCGCTCGGTCGTGTCCAACTCTTTGCAACCCCATGGATTATACTTTCCGTCCATGGAATTCTCCAGGCCAGAATCCTGGAGTGGGCAGCCTTTCCCTTCTCTAGTGGATCTTCCCAACCCAGGGATCAAACCCAGGTCTCCCCCATTGCAGGTGGATTCTTTACCAGTTGAGCCACAAGGGAAGCCCAAGAATACTGGAGTGGGTAGCCTATCCCTTCTCCAGCGGATCTTCCCAACCCAGGAATCGAACCGGGGTCTCCTGCATTGCAGGCAGATTCTTTACCAACTGAGCAATCAGGGACATCTACAGTGTCATTAGAGATGGAAAAATGATATTGGCATGTGTGGAATACAACTGAAAGTTGGGATACTCCCTTAGAGAAAATCCAACACCTATGACGCATGATGTGAGATCTTTGGGGTGGGGGTAGAGATACGGGACATGGGCTTGTACAGCGCACATTCCAGCCTGTGCAGAGGTGAACAGGACTATCACTCTCTTGCATTAAATTCTCTGATCTAGTTTTGCTGATGCAACTGAAAAGCCAGCGTTAGTTGTTTTCATGTGTGCTTTACATAGCTGTGCTTTACAAGGTCACATGAAATCCCTGAATCCTCTGATATATATGTAACTGACAAGCTACATCTCCCTTGATTTTCACTGGACAGTGCTGGTGTATTTTTGTGCTTTGTTTTTGTTTATGTTAACAAAGCATATGTCACACTGACCCCTCATTAAATTTCTCTTATTGGATTCCTTGATGCTAGTCTGCCAAGATTTTTTTGGATACTGGTTCCTCATCCAGTGTATTAATACCTTCTACTAGCTTTGTATCATACACAGTTGACGGCTGTGGCTTCTGCATTTTCTGTTTAGTTCTAAGCCAACTAGGAGATGATTGTTGTTGTTGTTTAGTTGATAAGTTATATCTGATTCTTCTATGACCCCGTGGACTGTAGCCTGCCAGGCTTCTCTGTCCATGGGATTTCCAAAGCAAGAATACTGGAGTGGGTTGCCACTTCCTTCTCCAAGGGATCTTCTCGATCCAGGGATTGAACCCACATCTCCTGCATCGGCAGGTGGGTTCTTTACTACTGAGACACTAGGGAAGCTCCAGGAGATGATAGAGTTGTTTAAAAAAGAGAGAGAGAGTGTGTGTACCAGTGTTTTGCAGAGGAGTCAGATTCCATGAAATAAACTGAAAACCTGACTTTGTCCTTATGCATTCTATGGTAAAGTATCTTTTTGGCTTCTTTTGTTCCCAATACAGTGTTCTACTTAAGGTGACACCATAATGAACATCAGTCTTTCTCAGATAAAGTCAAGAGTTTCTATTAGCACCCTCTTAAAAGATAAGAGATTATTATTTTGAAGAATTTGAAGCTTAAAGTGACTGATCAAGGTGGTAGAGCAAGGTTTTCAAGGTGGTAGATTTCTTACTCCAAGTCTTCTGCTCTTCTGAAGTTCTCTGAAACAATGATTTTTCTTATTTTAGGCATGTATACAACTCACTTCTCCAATAGATTCCTATCTCTTAGCAGACATCAACTCAGACCGCTTTCTCATGGAATAGAGAATTTGGGATCTTGCCTCATTTGTTTGGTAGATCAGAACATGTAGAGCCAAGCAGTTTACTTATCTAAGTGCTTATTTAAAGCTGTCTTTCACAAAAAAAGCTGTCTTCACAAAATGAAGACTAACTCCTGCTCTCAGAATAGCGATTGGTTCTGAAATTCACTAAAATGCAGAGCCTCTTAAAATGCTTATCAGCCTGCTGAACTGTAAAGGACAGCCCCTGAGCTGAAGAGATTCAGGGAAGTGGTATCTGAAATAAAACAATTCTATCAATGTGCATTCATTAATTTCTTCAGTTACCAAGAGTAAATCAAAGCCTCTCTCTTGCAGAACTATAATTATTAATATGTGATTTACATGTTAATATAAAAAGCCTGGCAGGGAAATTGATCAAGATCTGTCTCTGGGGTTTGATTGGCTTTTTTTAACCACCAAAGTTTAGCATGTCACCTAGCACCTGGGTCTACTTTACCTCACTTTATAAGTTAGACCCATAAGTGGACAATGAGAGAGTGAAATCAGACATCAAATTCTTCTCCTTGGTTACTTTGGAACTGCTGAAGTTCCACTTTTCTGAGGTACCATCCATATTTTTGAAATTTCCTCACACCATTTTCCAATGGACTGGAGTATTAATGTATAATGCAGTTCCTTTGTGGTTTTTTATTAATTATATCATTTCTACTATGTTCAGAATTAATACTTTTTAATGACAAGTGACAGAGTATGAATATCCGTCCTCCCAGATCCTGTGGCATCCTCCCCTTTCCCTGGTAATCTCTACGGCCAACCTGTAGGATCATTTGGAATTTTACTACCAAACCAAAATCTAAAGCAGAAGAATACTTAAATTGTGAAACCATCAGAGCTGAATTGCATTATGAAAGTTTTGAAAGGAGCATATTTGATGCCAAGTAATTAAGCCAAATGTGATTTTAGTTAATTGTCTTAACAGTGATTCTGAAATAGATGTGGATTTTAAGATCCACCTGCTATTAGAGTTATACGATCATTCTCAATAGACATCCTGAAGCTGAGATGTGAATCTGGGCATTAAAACTATACTTGCCTTAGAGACTTCCCCTTCTGGTGGTCAAGTGGTTAAGACTTCACCCTTCTAATGCAGGGGTCAAGTGGTTAAGTGGTTACGACTTCACCCTTCTAATGCAGGGGACGCGGGTTCGAGCCCTGGTCAAGGAACTAAGATCCCACATGCAGCTTGGCCAAACAAGCAAACAATTTCTACTTTGACAGAATGAAGGTCAAAGTTGGTATAACTTCTCCATGGCACCCTCTCATCCCTACCTCTCTCCAACTTTGGGAAGGATTTGGGGATCCAAACTGACCATGCATGTATAGTCATAAAATTCAGTGGATAAATATCAATTACTTTTTTGTGAATTCAGAGACAGTTTCAGAAGTTCTTGATACCTACAGCAAGTCAGTAATAATCGATATTGCAGCCCTCCTTCCGTGGAAAGTTCTGGGGTGTCACACCACTGACCAGTTGGACCATTCAGAAGCCTGTGTTACACCTCAGCCAATCTGCTGTGTTTGAGAAGGAGAAAGGATGAAGACATTACATTTACAGAAATACCTTTGGGTGGCCACTGATGGTAATTGTTTTGTATTCAAAAGGAAATACAAAGATGGGTTTTATTTTATTTTCATATAGATAGTCTCATGCTTGCGGTCAACTCAGCAACACTACATTTTGATGTTACCACATTCTCTTTGGGAAGAAAACCCAGAGCTGTTTTTAATTAAAACTGCCCCCCCCCCAACTGAATTTCAAATAATTGTTTAATTTGGTTTGGCTTTCAGAGTCTGTAAAGCATGAGCAATCTGCTGAGCTGAAGATGGAGAAGAAATGTTTTTACAGTTTCACAAATGTTTCTAATTGGCCAGACTGAGTTGTTAATGGGAGATAAATTGCCTGGGGTGGGTGTGGGTGGGTGCGTCGTGCGTGCGAGCTCACGCAGGCCTACATGTATGCACTCATGTGGAGGTGATGACGTTTGCATATACCTGGCCTTCACAAGACATGCTGCCATACAAAGCTGAGCTGAGCCGGAGGGGCACTGGGCCCGGGTTATCATGGCAGGAGTTGTGCAGGGTATGGGATGAAGTAGATAGCTAGTTTCTCACCAGGACTCGGATCCCAGGCAGCAGGCCCACCCTTCCATCAGGAACAGTGTACAAGGAGCTTATAAAATACACAGACTGAATGAAAATGACCCCTGTTGACTGAAACCAGCTGTGTCAGGCTTCTTGCTGTCTCTCCTGATTTGCTCTTTCAAATAAATGGATATGGTAGAGGACGAGAGAAAGTAAACAGAATCTTTTTCTTTTCCTTTCTTGCTGTCGCACCTCCATAATAGCCTTGGTTTTTACAGTTGAAAAATATATGTTTATTTGCTCATTAATTTCCCTCTCTCCCTTGCCTTTTCTTGGCATTGGGTAGAATGCTATTTAAAATAAGACACAGTTCAGTTTCAAAAAGAAAGAATCATTCTGCAAAATACAGCTTGGACTCATTTGCTGGTCATTTATCATCCCTGAGAGAGTGGGATACAAATATCTTTATTTGGTGTTTTTTAATGATTTACAGGGCGATGACTCTTGTTGGCACCAGAGAAGCAGCAGGCTCTTTAGGACTTTGAGAAGTGCCCCCACACTGTCTAGAAATGACATGGAAAATATTAAATGTAGCATATGCAGAGCAGCCCTATAGTCATTTCTCTTTAAAGATGATGCCAGCTGCTTCTCTGGGAGTGGACTCAGCCCACAGGCCTGGGATTCTCTAAGCCAGGGGTTCTCATCCTCCAGGATCTAATGCCCCATGATCTGAGTGGAATTGATGTAATAATAGAAATAAAGTGCACAATAAATATGTTGTTGGCTTCCCTGGTGACTCAGCTGGTAAAGAATCCACCTGCAATGCAGGAGATACGGGTTCAGTCCCTGGATTGGGAAGATCTGCTGGTGAAGAGAAGTGTTCTGGCCTGGAGAATTCCATGGAGTATATAGTCCACGGGATCACAAGGAGTCGGACACGACTGAGTGACTTTCACTTTCATTTTATTGTTCAATCACTAAGTCGTGTCCAACTCTTTGTGACCTTCTGGACTGCAGCATGCCAGGCCTCCCTGTCCCTCACCATCTCCCAGAGTTTGCCCAAGTTCATGCCCATTGAGTCAGTGATGCTATCCAATCATCTCATCCTCTGCTTCATGGATCACAGCCTTGTCGTGGCTAAAGGGCTTGCATAACTCAATGAAGCTATGAGCCATACTGTGCAGGGCCACCCAAGATGGACGGGCCATAGTGGAGATTTCTGACAAAATGTGGTCCACTGGAGGAGGGAATGGCCAACCACTCCAGTAGTCTTGCCACAAGAATCCCATGAACAGTATAAAAAAGGCACAGTAAATATAATGTGCTTGAAATCCTCCTGAAACCATCCCTGCCACCCCTGGTCTGTGGAAAAATTGTCTTCCACAAAACCAGGCTCTGGTGCCCAAAGGGTTGGGGACCACTGCTCTAAGGGATTCTTAAAAAGTCTTCATTTCCACACTTGAGTGTGTGTGTTTTCTTTCCAGCACTTTGGAAAAGCTTTGGTTTTTATACATCTCTGATTTCCTTCAGGTAGTGGGCAAATAATAATGTGCCTAACATTAGTGCCTAGTAAATATTTGTTGAATGAATAGTTAAATGGAATGTTATAAGCCTTATTAGTATTATGGCCTTGGCAGGAAACTTGCAAGAATAGACTTGAGGCAATCAAGTAATTTCCCTTAACAGTACAAGCTAATTATTTGAGAGATGAAGATCTGGTGCATAGTATTTATTTGTCAGGCAACATTTGCACCTAATTAAAGGTGAAAAAGTTGTTTGTAGCATTGAAGGGATAACATAATGACCCACTGTTTAACAGCTTTTCAATTTTCCTTGCCAGTCTTTCAGGGAAAATATACCAAGATGAAGTTAATGCACATTCCTTTTGTGTGTGTGTGTTTTCTTTTCTTCTTTTTTCTTTTCTGTTATCATTTTCAGAGGGCAGACTGGGGATGGAGCAGGGAGGTCTTTTGACAGTACTTTTATAGCCCACCTGCCTGTATGACTTCTGCAGTCATTCTCTTGACCTTCAATGACTGGTAAAATTATCCTTTCTTACAAATACCACCACCAAAGACCCAAAATGAAAATGCTACATTCTTATCATAAGCCTTACAAAGTTTCATTCATTCATTGATTCATTCCAGAAATATGAATTGAGTGCCCAATATGTATACCAGGTTCCGTGCTAAAGTTATGAATTTAATACCAAGCAAAATCCAACGTGGTTCCTGCAGTCATGATGCTTATAATCTGGGATGGTTGGTGGATATTAATTGAATGATCATACTAAAAACTACAACTACACACTGAGTTTTACAAAGAGGAATATGGTTCTTCTGGGACTTTGTAACAATAGGAATTGGTTTAGAGCAGAGACCAGGGAGAATTTTACTAAAGAGGGTCCTGCTGCTTAAAGCTCTAGAGTGTCTGAGGAAAAGGAAAGATCGTCCCAGGCAAAAAGACAATGAGATGGAAGCGTTGGTGGGAGTGCCAGGCCACACTCCTCAGTGCCTATGCATAGGCTGTGTTAAGGGCTTGAACTTCATCCCCTGAACATTGAAAAGACCTAGAACAGTCATACACGTGAAGGTTAGGAAGTGGGGCCAGGGAGAAGATAGAACAGTCATATACCTGAAGGTTAGGAAGTGGGGCCAGGGAGAAAATATACCTGGACCTTGTCAGATCTGTGTTTGGGGGTGGAATATAAGTACCCATTCTTAATAAATATAACACAAGAGATGATGATGCTAAGCTCTGGATGGTCCTTTGCTGCAGTTGAGCTGCCTGGAGATTGTTACCTCCCCCCCCTTACCTCTGCCAAGTTTCAGAACAAGCAAGATACACTGGGTCTCCACTTGTGTGCTACACTGTGCAGAAATAATCTTGTCATTTTTTTTTCTGGGCACTTCTCTTCTTTTTGCATTTCCTTTTGATGATAGGGAGGTGGCACAATACAATTTTTTCCCATTTTTGACAAAGTGTGCATGGCAAGCCTTCCAGCTCCTTCTGTCCTGGTGTAGAGAACAGGTCTGGAGGTAGCTCACCTCTGCTCCTCTCCAGTGGCAAGAGCTTGGGCACATGGATTAGTCTGTCTTTGTGCCTTGCCGGATTGTTCTGAGGATTAAGTGAGTTAATATTCATACAACACAGAATGAGGAGTGGCCCAGAGTGAGTGCTCAATTGATGCCAGACATTATTATTAGCTATTATTGATAGGGCATGTTGTCAAAGATATATATTGTTGAAGTAGAAAAAAAGCAAGATACAAAATCATATATCATTATAAAGAGCTTACACAACACGTTCTGATAAATGCTGAGGATATGTCAGCAGATACTTGGTAGTTACATCTGAGGAATGGGGCTAAGAAAGAAGAAGGTAGGCAGGTGGCTTTTACTTTTTCACCACATAGTCTTGTAGTAGTGTGTTTTTTTTACTATGCAGCTTTATATTTTATAATAATAAAATTATAAAGAATAGTATAGAAAATCCATCAATACTATTTGGTATGTCAATTTCAAAATAATGATCTCAATATATTTTTTCATAATTTTCTTCACTTTGAAGTTTGAATGTATCACTTACAGAGTTTTCTTGGATTTAAGAAACATATATCTGAAGTCCAGCAATTCATCCAATTCTTGCTTCTTTTGCTTATGTTCTCTTCAAATAAGGGTTTGATCCCGCTGTTATGAAATGACTCGACTTGTTGCTCCATCTCTACAGAGAGAGCTGTCTGGAATACCATCCACCCACCAAATTTAAGCAATGCACTTGGTTCACTGGTTACTGACTTCACTGTACTTTTAAGTGTCACTTGAGTTTTTTATAATGAGCGTTTTTATAAAAACAATGAACTCATTTCTAAAGCTTGGAGGTGAGGAGTATCTGTTCACTTTTCTGTTTAGTAATAAACACAATACGCAGCACCTAATCTTTCCCAGGGATTCAGGAAGCCTAACTTCTTTAGGATACTGATGCAGTTCAGTAGCTCCTGTGTAGCAGATGTTGCTTGTGAAGGGGGAGGCAGTTGCGCTCAGTGGTTGCTGCATCAGATGCAGGAAATGTATTCAATGATTATTGAATATTAACATATGGTTTGTCAACCTCTACCTGGCCCTACCCCTGCCTGCCGGCCTGTTTTTTATGTGTTTTTTTTTTAAACAAGTGGAGGCTCTTTATATTTAAGTAAAGATTTTTATGGATTGAATTTATCCTTGTCAATAGTTTACTCTGCCCAGTTGAGAATCATTAATATTGCATAGGGCTGGCACATGGTAGCTTTGATCGTCATTTAAATACCGCTCTTCCATTTGCAGTGATTACAGGCTATCATCATCAATCAGATAAGAATGCAAATCAGGAGAGAACTTTGAGTTCCCTAGTAAATACTTCATGAGGCCAACATAAGCTTGCCAACTAGACTATCATCTCTGCAGAAGATACATTTCCAAGGAGTAACTGTATTATACAATACTTAGTACACTGTGCCCCTCAGGGTATGACGATAATTGTCTGGGTAAAAGACTGCAAACAACTTGACTACCAACTGATTCTTTACCACGGCCTAATTTTGCACAGCACAGGAGCTAAAAATGTTTGACATTTTAAAATGATTGAAAAAGAAAATCAAAAGTAGCATAGTATTTTGTGACATGTGGAAGTTATATGAAATTCATATATCCTGTCCCTAAGTAAAATTGTGTTGAAACATGGCATGGTCATATGTTTACAGAATGTCCATATCTGTTTTTGTGCTGAAAGGGCTGAGCTGAGTAGTTGTGAGAGACCTTAAGGCATGCAATGATGGAAATATTTACTATCTGACTTCTTTATTGAAAAGCTTGCTGACCCCTGCTTAGGGGTTAGATTCAGGGAGAATTTAATTGTGTAAATGTCTGTTTGCTTGTTGATGGTTGATGATTTTGTACCTGCCCTGTGGTATGGTCATCACAGAAGCTGTAGAAGTGCAATGGTCCATATTCTTTAACTTTAAAATCAGAAGAACATTATTGTGTGAGAAAATTAGATTATCAGAGGGATTATGAGAAGTGTCATAGGAACAAATGGAAAGATCTACATTGCCTCCCAAAGTTGTGGATTTCTAATCTAATTTGAAGACTTAAAATAATATTAAAATTGTTCCTAGATTCTGAAATTTGAAATTCTTTCCTCTTTGGGTCTGAGAAATCTTTTGAAAAGCAAAAATCTTTTATTCTTGAGACAGTGCCATTTCATATGGGCCTTTTGTTCACTGATATTGTCATATTGAATGATTCCATTGGGTTTATACTTGCACTTGGCTGTCAATAGGATATAGCGAACAATTGGATAGTAGGAAATACCTTTTAGTAAAGTGTCTAGGGTATCCTGCTCATTTGCAGTGTCAGTTGAATTAATTAACATTCCTGGCTGACATTGACACACTTACCTACTCTAATACATATGAAAATTTGAAATTTATATAAAAGCCATACTGCTACCCAGTAAGAAAAAAAATGTTAATAATAGTATCATTACATGTTCATGCTAAGTCCCCTCAGTTGTGACTCTTTGCAACCCCATGGACTGTAGCCCACTAAGCTCCTCTGTCTATGGGGATTATCCAGGCAAGAGTACTGGAATGGGTTTCCATTTTCTCCTCCAGGGGAATCTTCCTGACCCAGAGATCAAACTCACACCTCCTGTGCCTCCTGCATTGGCAGGCATATTCTTTACCACTTGAGCCACCCGGGAAGCTGCTAAATATTATAAACTTGAAACTATGAGTCATTTTGATTTGAGATCCCTGTTGTATACACAGCTGACTGTGTCCGTCCCCTCTCCTTTTGTTCTTTTCAGAGGCTGAAGGCTGCATTGACTCACCACCCTGCCGCCATGTCGAATGGGAATATGAACACCATGGGACACATGATGGAAATGATGGGCTCCCGGCAGGACCAGACGCCGCACCATCACATGCACTCACACCCTCACCAGCACCAGACACTGCCGGCCCACCACCCCTACCCGCACCAGCACCAGCACCCAGCGCACCACCCTCATCCTCAGCCCCATCACCAGCAGAACCACCCACATCATCACTCCCACTCCCACCTTCACGCACACCCAGCACACCACCAGACCTCGCCACACCCACCCCTGCACTCCGGCAACCAAGCACAGGTAGACCTTTTTCATTATCTCTTTCCCTCTTCTCATTAACAGTGCCGGCTCTAATGACGGGCTCGTTGGCAGCAACCTTACTTGACAAGCCCACGTGTTCTAACACTCTGAGGGACTCTGTTCATTTCCTAGGAGGTAATGGTTACCCATAGGACCCTCCCAGATCGCACTTTCCATAACTAATATGATAAATATCAAGTCTAGTTTCTAAGGGAAAAGGGAAACTTAAGTTCTCCAGAATCTATTTTTGTAGTATATTACAAAGTTAACCCTAAAACTGTAACACCAATGGAGGATTAGGAATTTAAGCATGTAATGAAAGAAGTGAATAAAGAACGAGGAAGGTAAGTTCATTCTAACCATGGTTCTAGCTGCAGTGCTTTATAACATCTTAGAGACCCACTTGTGTCACCTGTAAAATGGAAATTAAATACAGTGGGCAATCTTCTAAATAAGAGTAAATATTAAAAATATAAAGAGTAACAATTTCAGGCAGACAAAGGTTCGGTGATGGATGTTAGAGTGTAAGGTGCTTTGTGAATGTTGAAGAGAGATGACTCATCCCACCCAATGAGAAATGCGTTGGAGGGAGCAGACAGAGAGCCAAGCTCTGTAGATGATCAGTTCAAGAGAAAGGCCAAACCCCAGAGGTGGAAAGTCACCAAGAGTGGCTAGAAAGAAAGCCAGCATTTAGACACAACGGGAAGAGGGTCGGGGGACCAGGCAGACGTTATGTCACCCAGCCCAAGAAGAGAGGCGGGTCCATGTACCCGAGTGAGTTTCAGTAAGTGGATGAAGGGCATGTCTAGGAGCATGGCTCGCCCTGGGCACTTTGAACCTTCAAGTGAAATGACCTTTGTCAGTTCCTTCCACCCACCCAGGTTCCAACCAGTTGGGTCAGAATGATGTCGGAAGCTTAGGATCACCAAGTAACACTTATTCACTGTCTCTTTCATCATCTGACTCTGTGCCTCTCATCAGGCAGCTTCTAGAGCTTGTATATTCCTGCCTCCTCCAACACATACCAAACCTAGAAAGCCACCCACAAACTGGGTTACCCATAAGCAGCTTTCTAATCTGTTCAATAGTTAAGATTATTTGTTAGGTAAGCTTACTTTTGCAAAGACTCTTAGAAGTATTCTACATAGCAAATAAGAATCAGGCTTTGGAATGAGAAAACTTTTATCCTTTTCCCACCTTACTTGTGTGACTGAGGTCAGTAGAAGAACCTCCCTAAGTGTCAGTTTTTCCATCTGCAAAATGGGGCAATAATAGACTAAGCCCAGAGACTTAGGAATATTAAATAAGAGAATGTTTAGCCCTTAGCACAGTTTTCACTACATGTTAGCCAGGATTAATTTCAAACTGAAATAATGTGATAGAAGCTTAGCACATAGTTTAGCAATCAATAAAATGCTATCCAAAGCACCTTTTTAATCATGTGCCAATGTAGGTCATATATTTAGAAGGGGAAAAAGAAAACTACAAGATCAAAGATAGAAGATAGAGTCACATGTGTACTTTCTTTCTTTTTTTTCTTTTTAAATGGATAGCGTAAGTTTTGGTTGAATTTATGGGCAGGTTACTTCATAGACAAGTTTAAGAGTTCATTAAATATAAAAGGCATTCATTAGCTAATTACCAATTAGCCAACTGGCCTGCATTTCAAGCCAATCAGTGGCCAATTGTATATGCAATCAGTTAATTGCTTTTATAATTGGCTACATAAAGTTGCTTTTTTCAACAAAACCAGGTTAGTCTTGTTGAAATTTGAACAAAATTATTTAGAACATATTCAAAATGCTCCTCTTAAAATGTATTAACTTGGTTGATGAAATGAAATTCGGATGGTCAGAACACCAGGAGTAGAAGTTTCCTAAGGTCATCCAACTCTGAGATTCTAAAATGACTTGGAATAAATTCTTCTTGAAATTATAATTAATTGTTTTTGATCAAAACTTTCAGAGAATCTGTGTCGACATAATGCCATTCTATTTATTTACTTATCACTGAAGTATAGTTGACTTACAATATTGTGTTAGTTTCAGGTGTGCAAGGTAATTTGGTTGTGCATATATGTATATATCTATATTCTTTCTTATTCTTTTCTATTATAAGTCATTACAAGAACTATGAACATAGTTTCCTGTAGTATACAGTAAATCTTTCTTGTTAATCTATTTTATATATGGTAGTATGCATCTGTTAATCCCATATTCCAAATGTATCCCTCCCACCCTACCCCCGACAGAATGCCATTTAAGAAAATAATGCTAAGTAACAATAATTATCAGAGACACAAATTCTGGTCTTAGGCTTGCATTTGCAATTTCTCTTGGCTTCTTGTAATTCACTTGCATATCAGGATATAATTTCAGAGTCCTGGTATCACTTCTAGGTCACTTAATCAAGCCACACCTTGACCCTGAACCTGGACAAAGCCTGAAATCACCATGTACCTTACCCATTTGGGTTAAAGCAGAGGAAAAGAATCAAGGGATAAATGTTGGTTAAAGTTAGCATGGGAGAATACAGCATTGAAAGAGAGGTCTCCATAGTGAAGGTTAAACCCTAGTTTTTGCCTACTTGAGAGTCCTGTCTAGGGCTGGCAATGAGAGATTGTTGATTCACACAAAGAAATAGTAAAGGCAAAAATAGCCAGGTTAGCGCATTCTTTCCTAGTGCTTTGCTTTGCAGTGGTTAGCTCAGAGGTTACTGCATCTGAAATGACTAGTGCTAAACATTTGCCAATAACAAGGATTAAATCTTCAGCAGCCGCTCTGGTGAGTAAGATCTTAGACAGTTTATTTTGTTATTCCTTTATGATCGTCAGGAGAGGAATTGCCAATAAACAGTTTTAGAAAATGTCTTTGCTTAAAAAAATTACTGAGATGCAATCCAACCTCAGTCCTAAGCCTAATTCTTTAGTAATGTATGGTTTGATAGCGTTTAGGATTAAAGTATATCGTTACTCAGCTGATGGGCAACCAGGAGCCATTATTAGTACAAGTATAGTTGTTCTGATTGGTTTCAATCATAGGGCTGGAATGTGGTAGAAAAGGTGGCTGGGTTTCATTTTTAAAACTTTTTGCCTGTTATTTCTGCAGGTTAAATGCCTCTTGTAAAACAAATTTATAGGTATTACACCATAAGCCTGAGTGACTGAGCAATGAGAGGGAAGGAGAAAAAAAAAACCCTTTATTGAGAATGAAGAAAGGGGAAGGAGTGAAGTGCATTAGGGAAGCATTAGGTGTTCAGACACATAAAGAGTCAGCCATAGAAATTTCACTAGGTGCTGAGTGTCTGCTGTATGAAGGGAAATAAAGCTATATGTGTGGGGGTCCCTGAAACCCTACATGTTGCTGAGCCTCTTGCAGACCTTACAAGGAATTTAGAAGCATAGTAAAACATTTTAATAAAGTGCTTTGCCACTCCTGGGATTTCCTTATAATGTAATAGATGGTGCTATACAACCATCCCTCCGTGTCAGTAGACACCATGTATTAACAGGGCTCAGTGCTGCTTCAGGATGGGCTTTCAAAGGTCACGCTTCCCAGTCACCTAGAAATTCACCCACTCACCATCTCCTATAATCCCTTCAGCCTTAGTCAGGCTTGGAGGAGGAGAGAGACCCAAATGGAGTTTGGTCCCACAAGACCTTTACATTAAGAACTGTGATGTCGTGACAAAAGGATTTCAGGTGCTTTCCAGGCTTCACAGGGTTCTTTTGATAAGAGTCACAGTGGTGATGCCATCCCTGAGGTGTATTCTAGGAACAGGGTTTTAACACCATTGGAATGAAAGGCATTCACAACCTGCCCTGAAGGAGATTTCTGCAGATGACAGCAGACCCATCAGTACAGTGACAGTCACCCCTACCTCTCTGTTTTCATCCATCACCATACGTGGGCACTTTCAAATTTTACAAAGCACCTTAAGTAAAACATTTTTAACATCTAAGGAGGAAGAAAAGTGTTTCTTTCATCATGATTCAGCCAAATGCCAGTCGACGGAGGGGGGGAATCTACTTGACTCTCTTTTCGCACGTCATCCCTGTATCTTGCCAAAATACCATAGGAGATAGCTGGATGATGCTTTTCCTCTTCATGAGTGTGACTTCACTCTTAGCAAAACAAGTTTGATGTGCTAACTAAAGCAAGGGGTTGCCTGTACTTCACATTTCAACACCTTACCCAACCATCCCTTCTCTCTCCCCATCACCTCCTCTCTGTCTTCCCCAGCAGGTTTCACCAGCAACACAACAGATGCAGCCCACCCAGACAATACAGCCGCCCCAGCCCACAGGGGGGCGCCGGCGAAGGGTGGTGGATGAGGATCCTGACGAGAGGCGGCGGAAATTTCTGGAACGGAACCGGGCGGCCGCCACCCGCTGCAGACAGAAGAGGAAGGTCTGGGTGATGTCACTGGAAAAGAAAGCAGAAGAACTCACCCAGACAAACATGCAGCTTCAGGTGCAGGCCACTGTCTCTTTCCCGGGACTCAAAGGCCCTGTGTACCATTGGCATTTCCTGGCCCGGCAGGCACTTGTTGATCTAAGCCACAGAGCGGCTGCAGGCTTACTTCTCAGGCTTGATTAATTCTTAGACGCTCTGCAAAACAAAACCACCATTCAGTTTTCAGTGCATCTGTGCTGAGGAGGGAGACCCTGCCCAGCTAAGTTTTAGGGCTGAGAACAGAAGCTTTGGTCAGACAGAGGTTGAGACCCCTGTTCAGCACCTACTTGCAGTGTTAAATCTCTCTAGCTCTTAGTTTCCTCATCTGTGAAATGGGAATAATAACCTCATAAAATTGTTGGGAGCAATAAATGAACTAATGGTCTGCAAAACTGTTTGCACGATGCCTGGCACATAGTAAGTCTTCAACTGGAAGGCAGCCCTTTCTGTTTCCTGGCTGAGGGGGTTGCTTCAGCTTACACTAGATTGTCTGTGTTTTTGTTTAATGGAAGAAAAGTTTGTGTAGATTATTTTGCTTCATAAGAAAAGGCACGTTTCTACCTCATTTTCAGACTTGCCAAGATCTGAATCTTGCGTTATTTTGCTTTCTCATGGGTGGCTCAGTGAGGGACATTTCATAACAGGGCCAATTCTAGGAGCATTTGAGAAACTGTGGTACCTGGGGCTTCTCCAGCAGGCTTCGTGTCATACAGAAGATGCAAATCAGGGCATTTGTTCTCACACAGAAGGCAGGACACTGTTCACCAGCAGAAGAAAAACACAAGTATTAGATGTGTGACAAGCAGTCCAAGGATAAGAGGAAAACTGTAGATTAGAGCCCAGTGCTTCCAGGAGTAGAGATAACAGCCAAAGATGGAGATAAGAGGGGAAAGAATGCCCACAAGAGAGAGTCTGCTCCTCCGGAGTTCATAGGTCACCTTCACCCACTCCCACATCCTCTGCGGATCTTTAGAAAGGAGCAATTAGGGCGCCAAACCTCCAAAGCCTTTGCATGTTTAATTCCATTAAATGGAAATGACCTTAGGACATTCAGTGTACAAATTGAAAGTGTACAAGAAAGTTTAGGTTATTCATGGACTGACTCTTGTAATTTATGAATGTTCACTCTCTCCTCCCCTCAAATTTATCGTTCTTTTAATGATGGACATGAGAAAGAAACTGGGAAATATATACAGTAAATATGGGAGAAGTCCCACTAGCTTGTACGAACCTTGGATAAAGGTGGAGACCCTATTCTTACCCTCTTCCCCGACCACCTACCCCCTTTTTCTAGTGTTAGGTCTAGCCTGAAGAGTTCCTGAGTGTCTGTACTCAATATTTGTTTGTTGAATAAATGAATGAGCTCCCCATCACTGGAGTGTCCAAGAACTAGCTGCCTGACTACTTGGCAAAGATGTGATTTAAGGGAATCAAGCCACAGAGTTTGGCTGAACACAGACATCTCTAAAGCCACTCTGACTTGACAGTCTGTAATTCTAGAATCTGGCAGGCATAGTCATATGTGAGAAGCTTTTAGGTGGAATGTGGGTAGGCACTTTTAACATTAATAATCATCTTTTCATTTTTATGCGTATTGAAAAATGTAATCAGAACATCAAAACTTGAATTTCACAGATTATTTTTGGTCAGGGCCAGGCTAAATCATTTTTAAAAATGAGTTAATTTGTACAAACATGTTAAGTAAATAAAAGTTCTGGTGAATGTGACCTAGCAAATATCACAGCAGTGGTTTTCTAATGACTGGAATGTAAGCATCCCTGGAATTTGCTACCAGTTCTGAGGTCTGCAAGATGACCGTGAATGGGTGCAGGTTTTCTCAATCTTGGCACTATTACTGAGAATAATAATTGTCATTTATTCTTTGTTATCTGCTGTGCATTGTACATATTTACCAATACCCTTGACCTCTACCCACTAGATATCAGTAGCACCCTCCACCCCACCCCTAAATTTTGACAACCAAAAAGCCTCTAGACATTGTCAAATATCCTCTGGGGGAGAGGTTAAAATTACCCCTGATTGAAACCCACTGAGTTAGATGGAGGAGCCCTGAGTAGCCAGCTGACATGTAATCAGATGCTGAGAAATTTTATATCAGTTTTAACTAAAATGAGTCCTTGCAGAAGGACTCCAGGGTATTGACTGTCACCCTAGAGCCTGAAGACATGGGGCAGGGGGTGGTCATAGCAGAGAGCCAGGGAGACGAAGGATGTTGGTTACTTTGAGGTCAGATGGGTTCATGCCTTCACATAGGCATATATGTTTTAGCATTTACTTAACCTATAAGGTAAACATTTCCTTTATGAGAACAGGAATTATCACATTAATTATCACATTCTAAGAGCCAAAATGGCTAAGGATAAAAGATACTAGAAGTCTAATCTCTGAAAACCAGAAAAAAATTCTCATTCAACAGGCACCAATATTTTTGGTTGTTAACGCAGTGCCTGAGGAAGGACAGTCTCTGAAAAGACTGAGTTGTTGGTATTTTCCAACCACTGCTTTGCTTCAGAGGGACAGAAACCACAAGGGTTCCATGTCTTCGGGGATGCTGAGAGCTCTATATCAGGCCATGTGATGCTGGAAAGGAGATGCAGATTCTGCTACCTTTGAATGACCCCTCTCCCTCTCACTGGACCTTTGTCAAAAGAAAAAGGTGTCTCTCTTGAGGCTGATCCAGTGAGTCAAATTTTAAGTAAACAGAAATGGAAGGTGCTAAACAAACAAACTCTCGCCAAAAGGAATATCCAAGGTCTGGATGGCCAGCTGCCACCTTTGAGTTGTTTTCCAGCATAGAACCTTCTGGTTAGGCTGCAGAGCTTCAGATTGGAAAAATCAGAGCTGAGCAAACAAAATCAACTCCCAAACTTCATTTCCTCGTCTCACAACAAATCTCTGCCCAAGAGGTCAATGCAAGTATAGGAATTAAGGGGAATATTAAAAACCACCAATTTTACATTTTATTTAGGAAGAAACTGAGGCTCGGAGGACATGAGGAGTTTTCCCAAAAGTCACACAACAAGCAAGTAGTAGGATGAAGACCCAAGCAAGGCTTCTCTTGACCTAACCCACTGCTCTGTGATCTTTCATTCTAGAAAGTTCTTAAACTATGAAAGAATCCACATTCTTTTCACTGAGAGAGTGGCTAAGATCAGTTCTAACTTCACCAACTGCTAATGTGGTACTCAGTGGATTGCTTGTGTTCAGTAGATGATATGGAAATCATCTGGTCACCCATGGAAATAATTGCTTTTCTTTTTCAGTGCAAAGACACATGGCCTAAGTCGCTGCTGAAATTTTCAACACACAAGCCCAGGTTTGGGACTTGGCACAAGAAAAGGCCAGATGGGAACTGTTGCTGTACAAATCGAAAGTCCTTTGTTTTAGAATGAACAAAACCTGGCCTCAGTTAATCTATATGAAAACAACAACAACAACAACAACAGGCCGGGGGGCTATGTTGTAGGGATCATTTTGATGATTATGTTCTTGGCATGGACTACTGCTTGCATCAAAAAGCATTCTGAGTTTATCATATTAACAAAATGACATCCCCCAAAGCCAAAAACTAAAAAAAAATGTAGGTATTAGGGACTTCTTGGAGTCCTTATTTCAAGTATGTTGCTGTAGTGTTGAATGTCTCTCTAGGGGTGCTACTTCATCCCAAGGCAACTTTATGGATTTAAGAACAGATTAATCTAATCACATCTATACTCTCACAGTCCCTATTTAAATAGCTAAGCTTTTAAGTAGCAAACCCAAACTGGTTTAGAAAAAAGACAAAAAAATTAAAGGCTGATTTCAGCAGGAGAATCAATAGTTACAAAAGAAAGTGTTAGTCTCTCAGTCATGTCTGACTCTTTGCGACCCTATGGACTATAGCCCGCCAGGCTCCTCTGTCCATGGAATTCTCCAGGCAAGAATACTAAAGTGGGTAGTCATTCCCTTCTCCAGGGGATCTTCCCAACCCAGGGATCAAACCCAGGTCTCCCGCATTGCAGGCAGATTCTTTACCTTCAGGTCTCCCGCATTGCAGGCAGATTCTTTACCTTTGAGCCACCTGGGAAGCCCCTCAATACTTATTATTAATACTTTGCTCTTGCAAAGTGCTTATGTATGAAGACCTATAGTTATAACCTCCACAGGGGAGTAAAAAAATTGGTGATTTGCCTCAGTTCATAAAGCAAGGTAATTCAGAATAAGAAAATGCCTGCAGAAGTCCTGTGTGTGTGTTTTTCTTAATTTCCCTACCAGAACTGCAGGCCACTTTTGATTTCTTTCATGCATTTTGAAACATTTGCTGTCTGATTGTTCTCTTCCAAAATGTATTCAAGGTGACTTCTAGTAATGTTACCTTGAAAAGAATTTTTGTTTGAAATGTAGTCTAGTGTTTGTGTATTTCCTACATCATTTGGTCTATCAGTATAGAGTGATATCTATCAGTACCTTTCAATATGCATTGACGATGCTTGTACACAGTGAACTCCGCTTCCTCTCAGGCAGTGATTCTCAACCTTTCTTAACTCAGAGGCTCCCTTATGGAATCTGAGGAAGGCTCTAATAGACTCTCACAATGTATATGTGAGATATGGACTTGAAATTTTCCACAAAAGTGAAACCATAAATATTCCTTTGGAATCTGCCCTGATAAGCTGTGGAAGTAAAGGGGATGCTAGAACTGTCTCCCTTAGGAAACATAAGACTTGATATCTAAGGCCATTTGAGAATACCAAAAGCAGTTAAAGTGAGTTAAAAATCAAGATGGAGACATTCCTTAGATTATTACGTAATTAGCATTCTCAATAGAAAGCGACACAGAAACATAGAATAAAAAACTGGGACTTCCCTAGAGATCAGTGGTTAATACTCCATGCTTCCACTGCAGGGGACACAGGTTCAATCCCAGGTCTGGGAAATAAGAATGAAAAACTATCTTACAGAAAGTAATTAGAAAACTAGTCCAACCACCTTGTTTTACACTAGGTTGGTGTAGCAATTGTGAAAGCCAAACCTTATTATTCTCAACCCTCATTTGAGAGTTCCTTTTTCTGCTGGAAGTTCCCCCATGAATTTCTGTTGTTTTTATGACCATTAGACTTTTATTTAGTCCTTATCAGCAACATACTTATGTGTGCATGATATAAATGAGACAGAGGCTGATAGTTCTATCTATGGAGAATATTAACTGACATTCATTTTCCAATTATAACATTGCTAAATGATTATATATTACATTAAGAAATATGTCCATATTCACATATATCTTTAAATGATGGTCAGTCATCACTGTGATTTTAAATAATGGTTAGTCATCTCCAGGTTCCTATATTTTTACAGACTCTCACTACCCCCAGGGCTACAGGTTCTATACTTACAACATATTGGTTTATTAATAAAGTGCTTTGCTATCCATAGACAAAAATGCCACTAAAATCATCACATTTCATTTTGAGGCCAAATATATACACGTTCACGGAGAAGGCAATGGCACCCCACTCCAGTACTCTTGCCTGGAAAATCCCATGGACAGAGGAGCCTGGTAGGCTGCAGTCCGTGGGGTCCCTAAGAGTCGGACACGACTCAGTGACTTCACTTTCACTTTTCACTTTCATGCATTGGAGAAGGAAATGGCAACCCACTCCAGTGTTCTTGCCTGGAGAATCCCAGGGACGAGGGAGCCTGGTGGGCTGCTGTCTGTGGGGTCACACAGAGTTGGACACGACTGAAGTGACTTAGCAGCAGCAGCATATACACATTCATACATCTTAATCTTCTTTTTCTCATTTTTTTGTTCAGTTTTTGACTGTTTTGTTTTTAATCAGGGGTTGCCTTCTACCTGATGGTCTAAAAGTACCTTTCTTTTACACAGGCTATTTTAAGCAGAAGGAGATCTGGGAAAAGCAAGGAAGACTGTCTGAATTTACATGAGCATAAAATCAGAGGGGAAAAAATCATGTTTAAGGCTGAAATAAATTGTCCTATATATAAAGTTGTCCTGTTGACCCCCAAAGTGACAAGGGTCACTTTCAGCTTTGACAGGGCCCATTATCAATCATACTTATTTGGAGGTGGAAGCGCAGCTCACCTTCCTGAACGTTCTCAAATTTAAGAGTAATTTTCCTGTGAAATTAAGTGATGTATTCATCATTAATGCTATTTTATCAGATAGGCTTTCTTTTAAAAATTTCATTGTAGTTACTTTACAATGTTGTGTTAGTGTCGGGTGTACAGCAGTGACTCTACTATACACACACATATATCCATTCTTTTTTAGATTCTCTTCCCATGTAAGTTTTTACAGAATATTGAGTAGAGTTCCCTCTGCTCTAAAGTAGGTCTTTATTAGTTATTTTTTATATAGTAGTGTATTTATGTTTATCCCAGTCTCCTAGTTGATTCCTCCCTCCACCCTTTCATCTGATAGGCATTTGTATTTTGTTTAGTTCAGAGGAGAAAGAGAAAAGCCTTTGTAGATGAGATTTTTTTTTTTTTACTTATGCTACTCAACATTTGATTGCTTATAATGTATTTTGCAAATGAATTTGGAAATAGGAAGTATTCTTTGAAACAAGTTTCCAAAAAATTTTTTAATTAACTTCTAGAATTCCAAACTCACTTTCCTAGGTGATAAATACATGCCTGAAAAGCCAAGTTCATATTGAAAGTGTAGATACAACTTAATGACAGCAATGTTAAAACACCTTTTTCTATGTGCATGCTTTTTGAAGGTCTCTTTCATGTGGCATGTAATGCCTGGCAGCCACAAAGAACACTGGTCAAAGAGAGGGTATTATTTATCACAACTGTAAAACGGCTTATGTGAGCTAGTGCTACATTTACAGTTTACTTTTATCAAGCGGAAGCACCTTGGAAGAGTCTATTCTACGTTTATACAGTTGTCCCTGGGTGTCAGCAGGGTATTGGCTAGCCTCAGATACCATAATGCATTTCTGCTCAAGTCCCATAGTCAGCCCTCTGTATCCGTGGTTCTGCATCCTCAGATTCAGTCAACTGCTAATCATGTCGCACAGTATCTATGGAAAAATCCACATAGTAGTAGACAACTGTGCTTGTAGACAATGGTGCCACGTACATTATTCAAACTATGAACCTTGAACCTGTCTTTTAAAATTGCTATGTCAAGTGGAGATGTGAGACACTTACCTAAGTCAATTTTTAAGATGCGCACACAATCCACAATACCCTGATATTGAGGGGGAAAGGAGTTTATAGACTGAAATTAGCCAAACTAATTAATGAACCAATCAAATTAATTCCATTACGGTCCTAAGCTCTGTTGTCCTTTGCCTGCCTGGACTAACCCGATCCCACTAGTAGAGGACCAGCATTTGCACCATATACCATATCCTTCCATGCCTTCTCCTAAGTGGCATCAGGCATAGGGATGTGCTCTGTTGAACTGTAGCCTATTAAGAACTTCTTTGCGGGAATCAGCTTATTCTGAGGGCATTTAAGTTTGAAGTGACTCATCCTGCCACACAATTCTTCCCAGTGTCTCAGCTTCACCTTCTACTCATGATCAGTGTTAGCCCATAAGGTAGCATGAAGATGATTGCTATGAGAGCTAAATTTCTGAATGCATAGTATATATTAGACATTGCTTTGCATATTTGCTTCTATCACCTCATTTAATCCCCACAACAACTCAAAGAACTTTCTGCTATTTTCATCCCCACTCAAGGTTGTTGGAAGTTAGCTGGGTTATGTCACCTGCCTAGAGTCACGCAGTCAGTGTACAATGGAGAGTTCCCACCCAAGTAACTCTTCATAGAATTCAGCTCTTGATTGAAAACCTAGTCTCTTCAGAAAGCCCCTGGTAAGCTTGAGGGACAAATTGAAGGCAAGCTCCACATTTCCAGGTGAATCCTGTTGTATAATAATAGTATTACTGTCATTCAGATGTAACAGAAGTGTACCAGTTCAGTGCTGAAAGTGCATGGAGCCTTTGGTTTGTCTTCTCTGGTCTTCTTAACGTGATGCTGATCTGTCTCTTTCCAGAACGAAGTGTCCATGTTGAAGAATGAGGTGGCACAGCTGAAGCAGCTGTTGTTAACACATAAAGACTGCCCCATAACAGCCATGCAGAAAGAGTCACAAGGATATCTCAGTAAGCCATTGCCTTTTGTGCTTTTTTTTAAAGTGTCCAGGTTTTTGCCACTAATTTCGCATTGTATTTATTGAAAGAACAAAAGTAAAGTCTAGACTGCACACCTGGGTGGATAAGGTGCTAAAATTCTTGAGCAGCTGCCAGACTACTACACGGGGGGGAATCCTTCTTTTCTGACCCTTGTTCATCACCACACCCACCACCTCTTGATCATTTATGGCTAGACATTCCCTGGCATTTCATGTTGTAAAAATCCCACCAAATTCCAATTTTGCAGCCAGTAGGAGCTCAATTACCAGTGGGCTAGCAGTTTTTATGGGCTGGGAAACAGGCTTCAGATGAATCATATCCAGTGCCCCAGGATACACTGCATGTTATTCACTGAGCTGAAAAGCAAGTGAGCTTGTCTCAGTTTACCAATAGGTAAAGTGGATCCTTTTTTCTAGATCCCAATATCAGCACCTGGAACATCAATAGGTTCAATGCTAATTCAGTAGAGAACAGTGGGAGGAGCGGAGATTTACGGCTGAAGGTCATTTTCTTTTCAAATAGTTTTTTAGATTGAGCAGCACAGATTCTCCCACCACATGTGAGTATTTTTCCACATTTGCTATATGTATGGATCTTTGAAAAGACAGGATAGGGACTTCACAGGCCGTGACTCAAACACATCCAATCATGTTGCTGACCTAGAAGGCATGGGTTTGTTGGTAGCTGTAAACTGGGAAGGCATAGCTTTGTGACCAACAGTTGAAAGTTTTGAAATTAACCTCCCAGAGAAAATGCGTGACACACATTCTATTTCTAGCAAACACCTAGCAACATTTTTGAGTGGTCTCCGAGCCCACCCCAGGAAAGTGCTATATTGGTGTGTGTGTGTGCTTTTTCCTAGGTCCGGAGAGTAGCCCTCCTGCAAGTCCCGCCCCGACATGCTCACAGCAGCAGGTCATCCAGCATAACACCATCACCACTTCCTCGGCAGTCAGCGAGGTGGTAGGAAGCTCCACCCTCAGCCAGCTCACCACTCACAGAACAGACCTGAACCCCATCCTCTAAAATCTGTGGGTCACACCTTGCCTTCAAGAAGAGCTGTTGCATATCCTGCGTCCTTTCTTTTAAGGGCATTTTTAGAACTAACTCAGACCTGGAAGACTCCTCAGCCCTTCAAAGACTGGCTTTCATTTTTATAGTTATTATGGAAATGTTGTCTTTTATACTTAGTTATATAAGAAAAAAGGGAGTTATGCAATTAATAATCTATCAGCTTGGGAAATGCTTTGGTGCTTTCCTCCAATTTTCTGGTACCAGTTACTTGTTTATAAACTGAACTCTCTCTGTACATAGTCATGGTTTCATTCTTATCAGTCAAACCCTTTGCCTGAAAATGTTGAATCTTGTTAAACCGCAGCTTTTAGCCAAAATGAGGCGTACATAGATGTCCAGTAAACAGATTGCAAGGCGACTGGGAGGTGGAGTCTGATGACATCATAACTCATGTTGAGTTTGCGCTATGATGTCACCAGAATGCCAGGCAAACATAGAGCCTTTTCCACAACTGTTTCTCTTACTATTAAAAAAATATTAATAGAAGCTCCACTGATGTCCAAATAAAATCAGCAAGGATTTCACCACTCCTCCTCCTCCTCCTCTTGGTCCACTTCCTTGACTGCCCCATTTTCCTTTCCATTTCCACTTTTACCTCGGCTCCCTGTTGACTTTTTATTGTTACTTTCTTCTGTTTTATTTTTTCCCTTTAGCATTGCATGTAAAGAAGAAAAAAATGTTTAAAGGAAAAAAAAAAAAAGCTAATGTGGACCTAGCCATGGCTTCCCTTGCATGTGACCCACAGCTGCAGTTCATTCAACTCTTGCTTTTTACACAAGAGTAACCAGGAGACATTTAATGTGCCTGATTTAATGTTTTTAATAATCAGAACAAATAAAAGGTGGCTTAGCCATAGGTGAAGCACTGTTGAATGCCAGCTGTGGAGACACTAGGGAAGGGAGCTTTATAAGCCTCAATTGTGAAAGTCCAAATTATGATGCAAGGTTATAACATCACACCCTCGAATTACAACTGGTTTTATATGGCCTGTCTATAATGTTGAAAATCCATGTACTATATAATAATGCAGAAGGGCTCTATTCACTACACGGATTACATTGTTCAGTCATCAGCTGCTAATAGCCTAAGATTTATTATTGTTTTTTTCTTAAGCCTATGGAACCGTCTTTGCTGTTCTGGTGGGTGAAAGTAGACAAATTACTGGAGGAACAGAGAGAGAAAGAAAACCTCGTGCTTCCATAGAGCTGCTCTCAGCCCTTCCACCACAGCTAAAGCACTCTGGCTGTTGAAAGAATCCCATGGATATGGCTGCTCCACTCTTCTGCTAATCCTGGTTTATATTTTCAGCAACTTTTCTGGACTTTCCCATTATAAAAAGCAGACAGTTGTGCCTCCTTGAAACAAGCCATTTTACTTGGTGAAGGTTTTCATATCAGAACTCACAAGTAACAGGGCTAATGTTTTTCTCTAGTGGTCTAGGCGGGTGCTGGTGTTTCATCTCTATGTGAATGTTTGACCTCCAAACATGAGTGTGTGTGAGTGTGTGTGTGTGTGTGTGTGTGTGTGTGTGAGAGAGAGAGAGAGAGACAGACAGACAGACAGACAGAGAGAGGGGAAGATTATGGGATTTAAAAGAACAGTATTTTACAAAATGTGTAGCTTTTTTAAGAGTTCAGAATAGGGAAGGATGTGATTTTTTTCTCTCACTATAGTATAATAATCTATTTTGGAGAAAAAAAGAAAATATAAGGGTCATGAAGCATGGTTTTTATAACTAGTTTTAGTTTTATCTAATAACTTGCTTTTTAAATCAATATTTATCAACAATCTTTTCATGTATGCAGTGCTTTCAAAAAGAAAGTTTTGAGTTTCCAGGAAAACTCATAACTTGGAGATATGATCTAAAAAAATCAAAACAAAGACAAAAGCAAAAAAAAAAAAAAAGAAAGAAAAGAGAAAAAAGGAAAAAAAATGCAAACAAGAAAAGGATTTTCTATTATATTTTAGACAAACATATCATTTTTAAGTATTTTAAATACTGAATTCATTATCGTTTTATTTTGTTTTGAATCCCAGCAGGACTAGCTGAATGGTTGAACCAAACTGGCTTCATAAGAAGTTTAAGATTTAGCTCAAAAAGTAGTTAATATCCTTATCTCTATTTTGAAATCAAAAATAATTTTTTTATAAACTCCTTCCTAGGACCATTTAGGTGTCCCCCTAAAAAGGAGAAAGAGCTCATTGAAATATTTGTTTGGGTTTTTAATTTTTATTTTATTTTTGTTTTGCTTTAAGTGAAAAATATTTTCTTTCTTTCCTGCATGCATAGCACTTAATGAAATGGATTTTTTAAAAATCCACTGGTGATATCAGAATGTCCAAGGAGTGGGCTGTCACTAAAATTATGGTTTACTTTACTTCTGTTCCACCTCTTAATTGAAATATTTAGTTGTGAAACCGAAAGCCTCTGCAGTTAAGAACTTGCCTGAGTTTTCTTAATTCAGCAACTTGACAGTTTGACTGATGTGCATTATGTATAGCTCAATTATGTCTGTTTTTTATGCTAAGTAGGCAAACCAACCACACACACGTTAGCAAATGGGCCTCAACGTATAATTAGAATACACTGTCTTCTTGTTATACTCAGGGCCTTTAGGTATGTTCATTAGCGGTGTGGAAATAGATTAAATGGAAGATGCCAGTGAGTCGTCAGCGCTTCTTGAAATCCTGAGCAGAAAGGCTCACTGGTCAAACCTAGCACTCAGCTTATCAATATGAAATATTTCACTTGAAGGCCTGGCTTTCACCAGACCATCATAGAATCATTGGTCTGCCTGAACATCTTTCCTTCTTGCCCCACACTTTTTGCCAATCTGAGGAAACATTCTGCCCTGTTCTCCCCTCCTATCCAGCTCCTGGGTCACCCACTCATATTGTCATAGATGGGTTGCAGTGACCTTCTGAGCACCCATGCTAAGGCAGGAGGGCTGGCAGCAATGCGCTGCCTCTCCTCGTTCCCAGGTGGGTTGCTATCAGCAGGATCTGCCTTTGAAGTCACTACCAACTTGGCCTGGAAACTTCCACAGCACCTCCCCTGCCTCCTGTGATGGGAACTAGCTTCCAAGATAGGGACGCCTGATAGTGTTTCTGCCAGGTTGGTTGTCACCTACTCTGAGCTATTCCCATCTCAATTGTTTCTCCTAAAGACATTTTTCAACATATATGGAGACAGTAGAGTGGAAATCCTCCCTGTGGATGAATGCACGCGTTTTAACACCTGGTGTGAGGTTGAATGTTTCGCCTTTTCCCTTCCCCTCAGCCCTCTCCTGTCTCCACATCAGTGTTCACCCATCGGAGTCTCTACACGGCCTGTGGGAATGAGCAATTTGTATGCTGTCACTGCCTGCGCCCTTATCACAAGGGTTACTTACTCGGAGCAGTTGCTGTTTGGAGCCTGTCGGGTTCATGAAATCAAATGCAGCAAATGTTCTGAACGGAGGGGCATCCATGGTGAATGTTCAGGTAGTCGTGCTCTGTTAGTTCAGTAAATCATCGTGTGTCAGTTGAGTTTGTCATTAAAATCAACCAGCTGTGAGAAAAGACCAGCCATTAGCTGGGGGGTTTTAAGCATCTATAACTGCTATAAACCTAGCCATCCAGTTAGGATAGAATGTGCTTCTTTCTGGTGAATAAAAACCATCTAAGAAAATATATATGTATGTATGTGTGTATACAGTGGAATTCAAGGACCAAAGCAAAATTTGAACAGGAATCTATTAATTTAGAATTTTATAAGATATTTATTAATAAATGTTATTTTTAAACATTCCATTTGAACAATATTCTTCTGTAGGATCTACTTGTTTTTAAAGGATTAGTTCATAATTAACTACTCTAGATATGTGTATCTTCCTTTTTCAGGGTTTCAAATGGCTATTCTCCATCATCTGGTGGAAATGTCTGTTTAGATCTCTGTGCATAGAAATTTCAAGGATTTTTATTGTTCTGTGAGTTGTTTTTTAATCTATGTTCAGAACAGTTGTAAATCATCTATTTCTTTTTTTTTTCACTTGTAAAGTAAGCTCTTTCCTTTAGGAAGCAGAGTTCAGCTAAAGGGAATCTGTAACTATAACTGGAACAGCTCTCTTGTTAAAGTGTAAAAACAGCTTCATCTCTGCTTCTCCCCACTGCACTCCAACTTCCTAGAATGCCTTGCACTATTTAGCTTTGTTGGTGCTTTTCTTGTCCCTTCGCAAACCGTGTGCAGTAGCTTTAAGCCATTTAAGTTCCATTATGCAGTGTATCAGAAGGGAAAGGAAACGACATGTTTAAATTGGAATAAAAATGTGCCTATGCGAACAGTAGCGACTTAGAATCTCTCTTCTGCTTTTAAAATAATTTATATTTTAAAATTGCACTTTAGCGTTTGTAATCCCTGTCAGTTTCTCTCGTTCTCTTTCAAACCTCCTCCCTGTCCTCAAACTTGCCTTCTCTCTTTCCTTCCCAGCCCCCTACCTCCCCCAAGCTTCCTCTAAGGCTCTGAACTGCATCATTTAAAATACTTTATGGAATATGTGCCCCAGGTACATTTGCGTGCATTCACCAGTAGCATAGCCAAGACGCGTTACTCACATCCGCCTAGATGAAGCCTGCTACGAGAATGCCAAGGAAAAGAGCCAGTTTATACTCTTTATCCCTTTATTCATAGCATTATTTTTTCAAATGTTATGTAACAGACGTGAAGCAGCACCTATGCTATACTTAAGAATTTTCTATCTCATCCTCCAAACCAAAGTGTCCTAAAGGAGCCAGGAGACTTATTCTTTTGTGCGTCACTGTGCATGTTGGACTGAGGTCCTCACCATCGTCTCTCTGGGCTGCTGAAAACACTGTGGCCCTAACTATTTCATTCTTGGTTTCAAAACTACAGTGTTGCCTTGTACCGTAATTAGGGACAGCACCTCTTTTCTACAATTATAATCTAAGAAAGGACAAGAAGACACGGAAGCAATAAATTTACAAGTAAAATCCAATACCAAAACAAAGGAAAGAACAAACAAACAAAAAACCCTTGCTCATCATGTTGTGAAATTGAAGAAGTGTATGTCCACTCAAAATATTTTACTATTTCTTGCGGAGTTTTTCAGTGATGTAATGCTTATAGCCAAATTGCTTAAAGAACATTTATATATTTTTTTTCTTATAAAATTGTCTATTTTTAAAAAAAAAAAAAGCTATTTAACCACAAGTTGAAGAGGGTGGGGGTAAGGCCAAATCGCCAGCATTTGTTAAAAGATTAATACTCTTAAGTGGCGCTCTGATACCTTTCCAAGTTTATCATCACAGGGGGATCAATAATTATCAGCTGTTCTATTTAGACCAACTTACAATATCTAGCTCATTAGAAGCCAGGATTTGGAAAGCTCTTCCGAAGCCATTGAAGATTTTCTTACATTGAGTTTCATTTTATAGAACTTTCTAGGATTTTTTTTTTTTAACAGAATCATTTTCGCCTCAGGACTGAGAATGTGGAGAGCCTGAATAAATTAGCTTTAAATACATCATTAAAATCTTATGCACAATAAGCTCATTAGAATCTAGTTTGCTCCTTTAGAATACCAAGTCTATAGATGCTACAGGACATGATGAAAGGTATCAACCATGCTGAAGTGGAGGGGGTTTCAGAGAAAGGGCCCTTCCCCACCAGCCAGCCAGTAGAACAGAAGACCTACTCACCCTTTTTCCTTCTTCGTTCTGCTAAATCCACACCTGCCTCATAGAGAGAGGAGTTCTGCCTTTGAGGTTTGTCTTGGAGAAAAGATAAGCTTGAAATGTTCTCCCTAGAGAGGACATGGGATTTGGGATCTTCCAAAAAGCCCCAGGAAAAAAAAAATGGATCAATTCGAACACAGTGTTCTAGGACAATTGGAATATAAATATTGTCCAAAAATAGAATTAAAAGAAGAAAACAAAGTTAGCATTTTCCTAAGTGTTAACTAAGGAAGCCCTCAAAAAATGGTGCTGTCACTTGGGGCGGGTGGGCTTGTTTGGAATTGTAAACAGCAAAGCATTTGTGTTTGTTTGTCTATTTGTAAAGCAACCACCTTCCTTACTGGAAGGAGAAACACTTGGGGGTACATACATGTAAATACTTGCAGCAGCATTTAATATGTTTAATTTTATGTTAAGCTTTTTGTTGCATCGTGAAGACATTTACTATTACCAATGGACAATGAGTTCATTAAGACTGTTCAACTAGGTCAGATTTTTACATCTCTTTCTAGCAAGAAGAGACAAGATTTTGTGCATTTGTACAAATGTTAATAATATCACTGCAATTCCAATATAATAAAGCACTTAAATGCAAATAACATATGTACTACCCTTTGTATGATGAAATTTGAATTGGGGGATAATGACATGTATCTTCACAAGATCTTATCCATGCCTTGGAAACCAAGGCTTAGGCTCCAAGGTGACCATCATCTGGAGAGAGAAGCAGGTAAGATTTTCTCCTTCCCACATTTTCACTGCTCTCCTACTGCTTCGCCCACCCAACTTCCCAATGGAGGCCACTAGTCTAACACATTTACAGTGGGTACTCTAACCCTAACCCTAACCACACAACTAAACTTCACTTCGGGATTTAACACTCAAGAAATGCAGCCAAGTGTAAATTTGTGTTTCAGTTATGTCTAGAAACAAGGAATCACATGCTGGCACTCAAGTCCTGGCATTCTTTACTTGACCTCCAGAGAAGCCCTAACAACGTGTTAGCTAGCCCCTGTATACATGCACTTGTACATATAGCCACTAACCCCAATCTTCCTCTTCTTCCTGCCTTTCTTCCTCTCCCTTATTCTCTTATTATTTTTTTATTCACACTCGTCTTTTTCTTACACTCCATCTGATCTCTCAGCATGACAGAATCCAACCATCATTTATCACCAATGTTACTGTTGCAATTCCGTCCAGACTACCAACATCTCTCATCTGGATTATCTCAGTGTTCTTCTAACTGGCAACCACAGGGAGCCTCTGAAAATGGAAATCAGATGGTGTTCTTATACCACTTAAAACCCTGCAAAGACTTCTCTACTCATTCAGAGCAAAAGCCAAATTCTTTACTATCAGGTTCTGCAAAGGTGCCACCTGACCTCACCCTGTTCATTCTCTGAACTTGTCTCTTACCATTTTCCTTCTCCACTCACACCTCTCCATCTCCATTAATATCTTTGAAGTTCCTCAAACATTCTCACACTTCTACTGGAGAACCTTTTCATAAATTGTTCATTCCCTTCATCCAGAATATTCCTCCCCCAGATGTCAACCTAGCTCACTTTTTCACCTGTCTCCCTCTCAGTCAAGCCTTGTTCCATCTTATCTAAAATTATATCACCCCTACTCTTCATTCTCATTTGTCTTCTTTAGACTAAATTTTCTATAGCATTTACTGCCACCTAACATAATTTATATGGCTTCCCAGGTGGTGCTAGTAGTAAAGAACCCACCCACCAATGAAGGAGATGTAAGAGACATGGGTTAGATCCCTGGGTTGAGAAGATCCCCTGGAGGAGGGCTTGGCAACCCTCTCCAGTATTCTTGCCTAGAGAATCCCATGGACAGAGGAGTCTGGCAGGTTTTGGCCCATAGGGTTGCAAAGAGTCGGACATGACTGAAGCGACTTAGCACACATGCGCAATGTAATTTATATTTAGTTATGAGTTTTTATTGTCAGTCTCCACCCCCCCCAACCCTACGCCCCCACCCAGTAGAATGTAAGCTCCACAAGAGTAAGGGCATTTTCTTTTTTCTTCACCCTTATGACCCAAGACCTAGAACAGTGGCTATACAATGGGCACACCAGAAACATTTGCAAGATAGATGATCTGTTATTTCCTTTGTGCCTGTTCCCTTGTTGTCAGAACGCTCCAACCCAGCCACCTGATTCTGCAGGCACAGCAGTTGGATTTTAAAATCAAGTTCCAGGGCACGTCATCTGACACCTAGCCTGACATTGGGACAGGATATTTGAAATTGGGACAAAAACAATTTGGGATATGGGGGATGGCTGCTGTTCTAATGGCAACCCCATCTGTTACATTTGCATTAAGACCACTCAGCACACTCATAGTTCCCAAGAGAGGCTTTGTAATACCCATCCCACACTTATTTGCAATTTTAAAGCCATTACTATTGGTTAAAAAAATTGTTATGATCCCACATTTATACTTTGAGGATAGACAACTCTAATCTCCACCATGCCTTTCATCCCTGTGTGTCTCTGGGGCTTCATAATGTCCTTTTATCTCACACTTGCTATTGTGGTTGATTATTAGCTGGTTGGATCACATTTTAGTTTTGTGTTCCATATTTTCTTATCCGAGAAAAACAGTTTTTTAGCAAGACAACCTTCCACGTGATTTGGTACCTAAGTATCTTCATTATGAGATCATAAAATTCTGGAGCACAGTGGCCTCCTTTTTAAAATAATTGAAAGCAAGGCACTTTGTGAGACCTATTCCCATGGTAGTAACATCAATTTTAGCAGAGCAGGTATGAAAATTTGGCTGCAAAAGAGAAAATATACTGATTTTTAGAAATTATAGAGTTTGGGTTTAGATATGCCCACTTCAGAAGTTACTGCCTTTTGGCAATTGTAGATGATTTTTCAAAATGACTGAAAAGTTGGATAAATAATAACATCTGAAAAATAGTCTTTTAGCTGGTAGATCTAGCAAAACTATTATTATTGTTGTTGGTTATATTTAAACCTGGAAGTTAAGTCATAAAACTTTTAGTAATCACTAAGTTTCATTCTATACTGTGTCTTTGCTTACATCACATTTCCTTGAACAAATTGGAGGCTGAACTGCACAATTATCAATGATCTTCCATAAATTTCTTGAAACAGGTATGACTACAACATAGACACAGTGGGCTATAAAATTTCTCCCATAAGTTGCTTTCACCTTCTAGAAAGAGAAGGTTCCTTTCTACATGTTCTCTTAAATGAATTTTAAAAGGGAAGATCCTACATTGGCAATGTGTTCTAATTCCTCAGTACTCTTACAGCAAGAAAATTGTTCTGAGTATCTAAACATGATCATTTGTATAGCATTTGCACAGGGTAAGTCCTTGCTCTATTATTATTACATTCGAGTTACCTTAAATGGAGCACTTTGTGTTTAAATTAGCTCTCTGATTCTGAGCCTGGCAGGCTACAGTCCACGCGGTTGCAGAGTGTGACATGACTGAGCACACACACACACACACACACACACACACTGACTGACCTTCATCCAGGCAACTCCTGGTCAGAGGAGATTTGCTTAAAGAAAGAGGCGCCCTGTCAAGCAGGCTTGAGTGAAGGCGAAATCCTTAGAAGGGTGCAAGAGGCAGCTCACGGAGCCCAGCCAGGTATGGGAACAACTGTGACAATGAATCTGCAAAGTCATTAAACAGCTAATCTTTCAGCTTGTCTTTGTCTCTGAGGCCAGATGTCTTCTCATTCTGCTCCATCTCTCTCTCTTTTTCCAAACTAGTTAGTATACTCACTTAATTGCTCCTGTGAGGACCCATCATTTCTGCTCCAAAGTGACAGCCTCAGCCTCCAGCATATATATGGTCTTTCAGTTATAACACCTCACACCGACTCAATTTCTGTATTTCTATTCCAATTCCTCAGGAGAGAGAATCTGATTTACCATATCAGGTCAGGCTTTATCCCTGGTACAATCAACTACGGCTGGGGCAGGACGGTGAAGTGAATTTAAAGCTCCTGCTTCTGGGGGCTTCCCAGGTTGGCTTCACAGCTGGCACTAGTGGTAAAGAATCCTCTTGCCAATACAAGAGACACAGATTCTATCCCTGGGCCAGGAATATTCCTTGGAATAGGAAATGGCAACCCACTCCAGTATTCTTGCCTGGAAGATTACATGGGCAGAGGAGCTACGGCCCATGGGGCCGCAAAGCGTTGGACGCAACTGAGCACGCAAACTTCTGGGGGCAGACCAAGATTTCCAAAAAGGGAGTGGGGAGAAGATGATTGCTAAAGAAAAAGAGTTGTTATTTCTAAAACCACCTCAAGAAATCTAGCCATTTACCCCAAAAACTTTCTAAGAGGAAAAAGTGCAGTGAGGAGATAATGCAAAGGTGGGCACAGAGCTATGTTAACAAGTGTGTGTTGACTGAATTAATGGTTAATAAATCCATGTGTTATTGGAAGCTTGGAACTAAAACAAATTGAATGTTCATTAAACAATAAAAAATAATTTTACAAAGTTAAGAATTTTTCTGAATACTATGTATGGCTCAGCTTGTAAGGCCATAATATCCAAAATATAAAAACTAACCATCAACAAGAGTGAGAAAGGGTTTGCTTGTCATGTTTTACAAATTCGCACTCTTGCTTTAAACTGACTGATTACAATTACACTTACACTTTCCTGATAAGTGTATAGTAAGCTCTATTTTTATTATATTCTCCATAGGCGATTCCAGTGTGTCTGTGTTTGTAAGGATGTTGGCATAATGTCTCCAGAATGAGGTTAGGAAACACTCTTCTCCTAAAACTCCTGCCAGGTACTGTAGTAACTATCTAAAGAAGACCTTATGACAAGGAAATAGGGCAATCCTTATCAACAAGCCTCCAAGAAAGCAATGAGAATTACTACCAAAAAAAGGCTAGAATAAGTGAACATAACAGCCTAAGAATGAGTAAGAATGAATAGTTCTTCATTTTCATTCTAAACTGTCTATTGATTTCCTGAATAACATTACACCAACACAGTTGTCTTTTCCTTATCTCCATTGTCAGTATAAATATACACAGAGTGAGGTGGGGATTATTTCTGTGCTGGCTGCAGAGGGAACTCTGCTCAATACAGCTACCATACCTTTCTCTGGAAATTTCTCTTCCCTTTACTGCATCCTTCTGGCTCTGGTGGAAAATGATGGCCTAACCCTCCAGCCGTAGCTTCTTGATCTAATACTCTGCTCCTGGTGACCTATGAACAATGAGCTCTAGCAAATAGGCTTCCTAGGTGGCTCAGATGGTAAAGAATCTGCCTGAAATACAGGAGAGGCAAGTTCAATCCCTGGGTGGGGAAGATCCCCTGGAGGAGGAAATGGCACCCCACTCCAGTATTCTTTCCAGGAAAATCCCATGAACAGAGGACCGTGGTGGGCTACAGCCCATGGGATTGCAAAGAGTTCAGACATGACCGAGCGACTAACACTTTCAACTGGATAAAGGGACAGGGGACCTAGAGAGTCAGCTCCCCCCGCCACTTCATATTTGAAAGATGTAAACTTGGAAGCTACCAGGAGTCAAGTTTCTGCCAAGTAAGGCAACTAGTCCTTAGCAAGACAGATAAATAAAATCAAAACTGCAGAAGGAAGAGGCAAAAAGAGAGATCTGGAGGTGATTATTTCCTCTTAAAGTGGTCGTTAATGGCTCATGGCAAACACATCCCTCCCCACTGCATGGTTTTACTGTAAAATAGTCCAAGATCCCTCAGATAAATCTCCCCTTTCGCTTAAGCTAGGTGGGTTTCTTGGAAGCAACGGAGATTGATTTAATGCTCTATCCCCAGAAGCCATGCAAAGGGCTTCTCCAGCCATTCAAGGCTCTGCTGTACAACACAGGAAAGAAGATGTGCATTCCTGACCACTGTGAGCAGTCGCAGTTCATTCGAACTCCACCCACCAGGGTACTGCCACACTTGAATATACATCACAGGTAACTCCACAGACCTACAAGCTGCAAGTGCCGAACGATACTCACACCTATGTCACAGACGATAAGTCGATTTTAAGTTCTTCTTCTTAAGAAATGTTTGCAAAACTAGCATCATACTTGCCAATGAAGGAATTGTTTCCGATATTTTGTCAGACAGATAAAGAACTCTAATTTCCTTCATTCCCTCTGTGTCTTTAGGTGCATAGTAAAATAAACATGTAAATAATACTTCTGACAACCATTTATGGATGACTTGGGCTTCCCTAGAGGCTCAGTGGTAAAGAATCAGCCTGCCATGCAGGAGACACAGGAGATGCTGGTTCTATCCCTGGGTTGGGAAGGTCCCCTGGAGGTGGTCACAGCAATCTACTCCAGTATTCTTGCCTGGAGAATCCTATGGACACAGGAGCCTGGCAGGCTACAGTCCATGGGGGTCTCAAAGAATCAGATACAACTGAAGTAACTGAGCATGCACACTCAACACACAGATGATTCAACTTCCAGTGGCTTAAACAAATAGGGATTTAGTTTTCTTTTGTAATAGGAAATCTGGAGATAGTGCTCTTGGCATTGATCTGGAAATGAGAGCAGTACTAGCAGCTCCCAGTACTTCTGGCCCCTCCCAGATGCCTCTTACCTCTTAGCCACAAGATGGTTCCCGAAGTTCTGGAGTCCAGAAGCTCTCCCCAATCCAGGAAGAAAGGATGGGAGGAGGATCAGTACCAGGCACATTCATTTTTGTTCTCTTTTACTTGGAAAACAAAACCTGTCCCTGAACTACTCCTATTCCCAGGCAAACCACTTGTGTTTCCTTGGCCAAACTAGGTCATTTAGCATCTCTTAGCTTTCAAAGATAGCTAAGACGACAGAGGATGACAGAGGGGATGACAGAGGATGAGATAATTGGATAGCATCACCAACTCAGTGGACATGAGTTTGAGCAAGCTCTGAGAGTTGGTGATGGACAGGGAAGCCTGGCGTGCTGCAGTCCATGGGGTCACAAAGAGTCACATGACTGAGCAATTGAACTGAACTGAGCTTTCACAGAAGCTACAATAGTGGGGAACCAAGTCATCATGCTTGCTTAGACCCATGCTTCCCAACTAGAGCGCTTGTTGTGTAAGACCTATGGGTTAGAGTAAAGCCACGTAAAACTGACCCCCTCATTTCTTGGTATGGCAGAAGCCTTCTGGCTGGTTGTCCTTGGCTAGTATTAGCATGGTCTTTCAGAGCTTCTTACAGGGTGTGCGCCTGAAGGGTGGTCTCTTCACAAGGTGCAATATCTGGTGCTTGCTGAAAACAGATGAGCATGGCTACAAAGGTGCTGCCCCACCTAGCATGTACTGGAGAAGCCAGGTGCAGAGTCTGCAATGATGCAAGGAAGAAGGAGCCTGTGGGCCACTGGACAGGTTTCTAAGGGACAAGGGGTTCCCAAGAGGCACCTGTGTCAGGCATCCAAGAAGGAGATTGCATAACCCAAGGTGTGGTCATTAGAGGCTGGGGATCAAGGAAGTCAAATATGAGCTCTCAGTTGGCCCCACTCTGGTTGACCACCCCAAATCTTAGCCTTTACCTCTATCAGGAACTTCTGTCCTTGGGCAATTGATGTATTATTTTACTACCATCCAACCTACAGGCCAGCTATAATTCTCCAGATTAGAACTTCATCATAATTTTTTGACATTTTATAATGGAATGTTTTCCTGGATTTGAAATATATTCACATTATCACATAAAACTTTAATATTATATTTTTCAAAGAAACATTAGGTTTTAAATTTCTTTCAATGATTACAATTTTGAATGGTTGTAAATATGGTTCTAATATTTTTTATTCACCAGTTTGTGTAAGCAGAAATTGTGATGATGATCAAGAACTTGAAGAGAAAATCTAAAAGAGAAATTACATTATGTTTAACCAATGTTTTCAAGCCTAAAATCTGATTATTAAAGTTTAGGTTTGTGGAAATAAGATTGAGTTTCTTATTTTAAAAAATTAGGAAATATCTTATTTGGAAATATCACCCAAATTTAATAAATTGTCTCTCTAAATATTTATATTCCATTTTTCTTATCATAATTACATAATATGAGAAGAATATAACAGATTTGCTTTCTTTCAAGCCTCATATGATGTCTCCAAATTTCCTCCAGGTCAGCACAGCGTATTGTGCAAATTTAATCATTTTCTATGTACCAAGCCATGAAAAACATTTGGAAGCACTGGCTGAGATCCCCAGAGGTGAGCACACTACCATCCTAAACATGCTGAGGTCACTTTTGTAAAGAAGACTTGGTGGATAAAGGCCATTGGGCAGCAAACAGCATCTGCCACAATAGGTTATGAGTTTCCATTGTTGAATTCAGAGCATCAAATAGCTGTATATGCTCATTCCCTTAGCTCTCACTTAAAGATAAGCTAAGACTTGGCCTCTTATACAAAGTGATTAAATGAAGTCTCTCTGTGCATAAGTTTTTCCTCCAGGTATATCTCAGGTATATGGTCCAATTACCTTAATACCAATATTACAAACTAACTATTTTGAATAGAATATTTTTCTAGACATAAGTGAAGCTTTCCAGCTGAACTGGGATGGCTACCCTATTTCTTGTTCCTTTGACATCTTCCAGCCTCTGAGAACAAAGAGTTTCAAGAGAACAATGCCTTGTGCTGCTGCTGCTGCTGCTGCTAAGTTGCTTCAGTTGCGTCCGACTCTGTGCGACCCCATAGACGGCAGCCCACCAGGCTCTCCCGTCCCTGGGATTCTCCAGGCAAGAACACTGGAGTGGGTTGCCATTTCCTTCTCCAATGCATGAAAGTGAAACGTGAAAGTGAAGTCGCTCAGTCGTGTCCGACTCTTAGCAACCCAAGGGACTGCAGCCCACCAGGCTCCTCCGTCCATGGGATTTTCCAGGCAAGAGTACTGGAGTGGGGTGCCATTGCCTATGTCTTGTGCAACACCATTTAATCTGCATCTCATGGGTGAGGGGTGGTGCGGTGCTGAGTCTGCCTTGATCACCTTAAATCTTGTACCTATGGCTCTTCCTTCCTCTCAGTTGTCTACCCTTTTCTACTCGTCAAATGAATCATATGAAGTATAAAAAATCCATGAGTCAGTACAATGGACTTGAAGTCAGCGTTTCCAAGCCTCAATGCTGACTCTGTTACCAGCTGCTTTACCTGGCAGATTAACTTCTCAAGACCTCAGTTACTGTATCCGCAAGATCAAGACAACAATATACATTGCATGAGGTGTCCAAGGGCTTCCCAGCTGACGCTAGTGGTAAAGAATCTGTCTGCCAATGCAGGAGGTGCAGGAGAAGCGAGTTCGATTGCTGGGTTGTGAAGATCCCCTGGAGGAGGAAAAGGCAACCTTCTCCAGTATTCTTGCCTGAAAACTTCCATGGACACCCTGGAAGGCTATAGTCCTTTGGGCTGCAAAGAGTTGGACCTGACTGAGCATGTACGAGGTGTCCATGAGACATTGCATGAAGGCCAGCCACAGTGCTCAGGAAATGAGAGCCTTCAGACTAAGAAGGGCTAGTTACAAAACATAATCACTGAATATGTTGACTATAGGAAAAGTTATAAAAATCGCAAATCCCAAGGAAGTAGCCAAATCTAATTTGCCTAAAATGGATGCTGAAAACTGGAGGGTTGGGAGGCTTCTGAAAGGATCAGGAGGAAGAATCCTGATTCTTACAAGGCCCTTGTTATTACACCAGCAATGTGTCCTTACTTGCTGGTTTGTTGCTCAGTAGAACACACTTTCTCAGTCTTCACCAAAAGTAATTCCCCTTCCATCCAAGTTTTTCTCCTGGGTTATAACCAACTGAAAACCTCGACTGGGGATCCCATCAGTGCCTCAAAGGGCTATATGCTCAGTCATGTCCAACTCTTCATAATACCATGGACTATAGCTTGCCAGGATCTTCTGTTCATGGATTTTTCCAGGAAAGAATACTGGAGTGGGTTGCCATTTCCTCCTCAGGGGATCTTCCCAACCAGGGATCGAACTCATGTCTCCTGCATTGGCAGGCAGATTCTTTACCACTAGTGCCACTTGGGAAGCTCTCAAATATATAAGGTGCTCAATAAAAGTATATTAAACCATCCTGACATTGGATACACATCAGGCATTGAAAAAGGTTGAAACTGTGCAAATGAAGAAAGCTGGTATGTCATGTAAAAAGAATCATCAGATATCATGAGAATTTTAGGCTAGCGACTACTAGTGATTCAAAGTTAGCCATGAGGATCACCACCTGCTTTGTTCTGTTTCACCTTTGTGGCCCAGAATCAAGGGGAAGATTCAGGAAACTAGAGTTGATTTCAAAACCCAGAATAAGAAGATTCATTTGAATAATGAAGTCAGACTAACAATTTAGCCCAAGAAAAAGGTACATCTCTTAGAGAGTTGAAAAACAGTGAATGAGAGCATTTGCTAAACCATCTCAAGATACAAAATAGGCAGTATCAGGATCACTTAAACAAATAGGGGCTTCCCCGGTGGCTCTGTGGTAAAGAATTTGCCTGCAATGCAGGAGACCTGGGTTCAATCCCAGGTTGGCAAGATCCTCTGGAGAAGGGAATGGGTACTCACTCCAGTATTCTTGCCTGGAGAATTCCATGGACAGAGGAGCCAGGCAAGCTACCGTCCATGGGGCTGCAAAGAGTCGGACATGACTGAGCTACTAAACAGAAGGAGAGCAACTAACTCTCCAGCTTGGTATGCGGCAGCAGTCATGTAAGCCAACCAACATTTGACAGCAGGGCTGTAAGCTAAGAAGGTAAATCAGAAGAAAGTAATGTGATGCTTTAAGGCTTCACCTGAATGAAGGGGTGCACCGCATGATGCACGGATGCATGCCCAAGATCAGCGAACAGCCACCCTGGAATCACCTGGAGCAGGTTAGAAATGCAGAATCTCAGGCCTCACCCCAGACCTAACGACCCAGAACCTTCATTTTGATAAGAATCTCGTGTCATTGACAGAGCAGTTAAAGATTGAAAAGTGCTCCTTAAAGTAGACCTATTCCAGCTGGTAGCTTTGATTTGGAGATCTTGGTCATGAAAGAAAGTAAAAGAAAAGGAACCAAAGGGTCTAAGAAGACCACATCTACTCATTGGTGCTGATACAGGTTTCTTTCACTTGTAAACACATAGCCTCCCCTGCTTATTTTCAGTTCAGCTTTTTTCTACTTCTTTTCTGCTACACTCCTACACTTGCCTCAGACTTTCCTTTCATATAATAATACCATTTAGCTCTACCTTAGGCCTCCAGTCTACATAAAGGGGAAATACTATCAATATTGATCACGACTTTAAATTTTTGGTAAAGCAGCAACCTCATTCTGCTGATGAACAAAACTCACAAGTAAGAAGCTCAACAGTTGGTCAGCCTTTTTCTTGGTAATAAAAGCCAACATTTAAAGTTATATCACTCTATCGCTTTTTTTAAATTTTAAAATGTTTATTTATAACTAAAATATGTTGGACTAACTACATTGTATAAATTTAAGGTATAGCTTAATCAAACCATGTTGATTTGGAATGACTATATATTGTAGTATGACTGCCATTGTACTGGCTGTTGGCTCCTCTATCCCATTACATTTGTGTGTGTGTGTGTGGTTGGACTAATTAAGATCTAGTCTCTTAGCAAGTTTGACGATTATAATACAGTATTATTGTCTCTAATTACTATGCAAGTGACTTCCCTGGTGGTCCAGTGGTTAAGAATCCCCCTTCCAATGCAGGGGAGGCAGGTTCAATCCCTGGTCAAGGACCTAAGATCCCACATGCTGAGAGGCAACTAAATTCATGCACCACCACTAGAGAGACACCCAAGGGCCGCAATGAAAGATCCTGCATGCCGCAGTTGAAACATGCAGCAGCCAAAAAATAAATATTTTAAAATTAAATAAAATAATCACTATGCAGTGCATTAGATCTGTAGGCATTTTTTATGCACTAGTTATAAGTTTGCACCCTTAAATCACATTTCTCCTTTACTCCCACCGACCCCCAATTCATGGTAACCACCACTTACTCTATGTCTTTATGTTGTTCATTTTTCAGTCGCTAAGTTGTTGTCTTTGCAACCCCATGGGTTGCAGCACGCCAGGATTCCCTGTCTTTCACTATATCCCAGAGTTTGTTCAAACTCATGTCCATTGAGTTGATGATGCTATCCAACCATCTCATCCTCTACTGCCCTCTTTTCCTCCTGCTCTCAATCTTTCCCAGCATCAGGATCCTTTCCAATGAGCTGGCTGTTTGCATCAGATGGCCAAACTATTGGCGCTTCAGCTGCCTTTATGAGTTTGGTTTATTGAGATTTCAACTATAAGTGAGATGATATGGAACTGATCTTTCTCTGCCTGGTTTATCTCACTGAAAATAATGACCTCAAAGTCCATCCATGTTGTCACAAACATTCCACCACTTATTCTATACAAATGCACTTGTGAAAAATCTGCTTTATAGTTGAGATCAGATAGTTTTCTGGTTAACAAGCTATCAGGAAAGGTTTCATTATTTTTAATTGATCAGTTATCATGACAGAAAAGCCTCCTCTGAGTTCACTGAATTTTTCGGAGCCACTGAGAGATCTAGGAAACACCAAATTCAGTGGTTCTGAAAGTGTGATCTGGGTACCAGCTCAACAACATCACCTGGGAACCTGTAAGAAATACAAAATCTCAGGCCTCACGTTAGACTTTTTAAACCAGAAACTCTGGGAGTGAGGTCCGGTTGATGTGTGTCTTTAAAAGCCCTCCAGGTGATTCTGATGCCCACTTGAATTTTAAAATTACTAATATAATTTAAGAACAGATAAACCCATCAGGAAGATAGATCAGGCCAAAAAAACACCCAAGGAGCTTTCACAGAAAAAAAAACAAAACAAAACAAAACATACTCACAGCAACTATTTCCAACTACGAGCATGCCTGTCATCCTCAGAGCCAGCTTAGTCAAAGGCAAAACATGAGGGATTCCATTGAGTCAAGTAGAAATACCTGTTTCCTAGGGTGATTTTAATTGGCGCAAACATTCAAATATTCATTTATATGAGGATATTTTTCAAAGCAGACACAGTTTCATAACCAGCTAGCAGCCTAGAAAAGATTAAAGAGGATCCTGGCAATTTTTCTGGTGGTGCTGTTTGCCTGCTTTTAATGTTTATAAAAAGTCTGCTCCTGGGTCACATCACTTTACTCTCATTAACTTATACTTTCAGATTACTAAACACTTAATAATTGAAGAAAGAGGCTCTTCTGTATCCTATAGTGCATTCAGTTTTTTCAGCTAATGGATAAATTTCCACCCCATCTTCCAAGTGTTCAATTGTCAAAAGAAGCATTTCGACTTCGCTTTGGTTTACAACAACCAATCCTGCAATTAGCTCATGCTCAGTTCCCCTAAACCAGGGGTAGCCTAGACACAGGTCAGGACTACATGAGTTTTATGTTCAGGAGTTAAGAGAGAGGCACTTAAGTAAAGTGCACTGTGCTGTAGTATCTCTTTATGATTCAGGGAAAATCAACACTTAATACCTGCAGTCCTGTTATAAGTTAATCAAATTATTAATATCAGAATGCATATTAAAAGTAGGTCACTGAGTACATGCCAGGACCCTTCATCCTCCCCACTTGTCTGTTCTGCAGGTCATACAATGCTGTGTTATGAAAACTACCCTTTAAACCTGATAAAATATTTAAGACACGTGTCCTGATAGTGTTATGTAAGCAAATACCAAGAAGAGTGCAGCCATTAGTGAACCTGATCAGGTCCAGTCTCCAAGGATGGGGAAAATAATCCAGTGATGACTGTGGACCTGACCTGCATTGAGAGATTCCAAAGTGTGGACTCCTGCAAGTTCAGAGCCCAAATACCCCAGGCCCTTCTTGAAAAGTGATTCTTTAACTGACTCGTTCATGTAATTAGATTCAAGCAGCACTGAACCTAGGTAACTTTACTTAAGAAAGAATAAATATTTAGCATTGAAATTGTAAATCACACTAAATGAAACTTTGAGGATTGCAGGATCAGGTAATTTTATAAGACCTTCTCACTGGTGAACTTCCTCCTTGATTCAGTCCCCTGGCTGGATTAAGGACAATTCCTAAGACTATAACATAGAACCTAATTCAGTTCAGTTCAGTTCAGTCGCTCAGTCGTGTCCGACTCTTTGCGACCCCATGAATCGCTAATTACTGTCATGATTTCCTGACCCCAATTCCATCACTGTCTTAGTCCATTGTATCCCAGTCCCTCACTCAGTGCCTACATGTGCTCTATAACAATTTCTTTGTGCATTAATAAATGAATATGCAGATATGCAAAGTGGTTCCTTCTTCTCCTTCCCCATCCCAGGCCAGTGTGATGCCAAAGAGCCCCTGAACACATTTTGTATGCCTTCACCCCCTTCGCTAATCCCCAGTTCTAATTATTTGGCAAACCCTGATTACTTTGCCTTCATAATAAAACTTGAATCTCCCTCCTCTTCACCTTGCCCACTTGCCTCCTGTAGAACTCCAGCTTCTCTGAGCAGGGTCACTGCAATATCCTGCTAACTGGCCTTCTCTGCTTCCATCCATGTCCTTGCATGATAACAATTGCCAACCCACTTCCTTTTTAAAGCACAGATTGCCTCTGCCCTTCCTTCATGCATGCAGATATACACACACATACACACACACACACATACTCTCACACACACACACTCCTGCCCCAACTCCTACACTTCCAACAGCTCTTCACTGTGAAATAAGCCAAGTCCAGATTTAGTAACTTGATGCACCCAGATAAGGTTCCCCAGTGTCACTTTAAACTACCCTTTCCTTCCATCTTTCCACATCCTCCTCCCCACCCCTACAGGGCTCTCATCACCTTTCCCCACACAGAGTCTGCACCTTCTCCTGGATGACCATGCAGACAGTTCCCTCTGCCAGGAATCCTTTCCCTCTTCCTGGAGGGAGCCTGCCCAGCTCACTCCTCCTCTGAGCCCTGGCCGCTGCTGCCATGCCTCCACAAAGCCTTTCCCAGAGGCTGCAGCTAGAATGCACCCACACCACTACCCCGCTCTCACTGCTTTCGTCTTATTCTGATCACAGCGCACTGGGCCTCATATCAATATTTACACGTGCTATCTCTCCCACTAGATGATGGCATTATCAGTCTCATGTTTTACTCCTTTCTATAATCCCATATGGCTTGGCACTCAGTTAATTAGCACTGAGGAAGAGCTGGGAAATGTGTTTGCATCTATGCCATGACTTCTATATAGTGTCAGAGACAAACATGTTCTCTCTCTCTCATGCACACACACACACACACTCATGCACACATTTGGCCCCAAATCAAAATAAAAATTTTACCTACAACTCTCATATCCATATATCAGAATATCTCGTCAAATGATGTGCAGCCCATGGCCTTTATTTTTCTCATGTAACTTCCTCAGGCAATTAATAAATTAGTCACAGGAAGAACATAAAACTCGCAAGCTCCTGAAAAGCACACAGAGATGGAAATGCACAGCACAGCTCCTCGTTGTATCCCTGGTGAAGGGCGCTGACTCCAAGTTGGGAGAGCCATTCCAGGAGCCCAGCAGAGCTCTCCACCCCAGTCCACGTGGGTGTGTTCCTTCTGTTACAGGGCAGAACTGACTCCATGTTGAATCTGTTTCTTTCACTTTAACCTTTGCTTCAGATTGCCTTGGTTCACTAAAAGGATTCTGTCTTAGCATAATTTCCTGCCTCAGGGAACGCTGCTCCTCTGCCTAAATGTTAAACCAAAAGGCTTTTGTTCCTGTCCCTGTCCACCTGTGGGTGGCTACAGGAAGGAAGAAATTAACACGTTCCTCCCCTCCCTGAGGCTTGCCATTCTAGGAGATATTTGTAAGATTAGTGGCCATTTTTACTTTACTGCCTCACCTACCCCCACTCAGTTCTATAAAAGAACCTGGCACCCAGGCCTTGATAAGACGGTTATTTACAGACATTCGCTGTTGTGCAGTCGCTCAGTCAGGTTCCACTCTTTGTGACCCCATGGATTGCAGCACACCAGGTTTCCCCATTGTTCACCATCTCCCAGAGTCTGCTCAAACTCAGGTTCATCGAGTCAATGATGCCGTCCAACCATCTGATTCTCTGTCACCCCCTTCTCCTTGCCCTCAATCTTTCCCAGAATCAAGGTCTTTTCCAATGAGTCAGCTCTTCACATCACATGGCCAAAGTATTGAAGCTTCAGCTTCAGCATCAAGGACTATTCAGGGTTGATTTTGTCTGCCATATTCTTGGTTAGCCGGCTTTCCAAATAAAGTTGTATTCCTTGCCTCAACACCTCATCTCTCAGATTTATTGTCCTGTCGTGCAGCATGCAGAAACAGCTTGGAGTTGGGAACATTTCTTCCAGTCAAATTGGGTTCCCAGGTTTGCATTTCAACCCTAACTATGATTTCATATCTTTGATTCAGTGAGTGGTTTTCTTCCAAATCAGCCATTTTCTGATTCCTACCCAACAGCTGGCCTCAGTATAACAATCTTTGCCAGATTAACCCACGAATTGTTGTTCAAGTTGGGAAGAGCTTCCTAAGTCTCCCCTTGGGTTGACCCTCTTGAATTCCCACAGATGTGGCTGCAGAGCCCTGCTCAGAGCAGACTACCAACTTGCCCTTGTGATCTGGACATCCTAATCTGTTTACCAATGAGCACATACAAACATTTGTCTACATTTTCCTCAATTTAGCAAATAAACTCTTCATTCTAGACGCTGAGCAAACCTCCAAGGTGATAAACTGCAGAAATGTGATTAAACACCCCCCAAATTACATTAAAACCCACTGAGTAAACATGACATTCAGTCTAAAGGAAAGAAACAGACACTGGAGAGCTGAGTATGGAATTTTAAAATTACTAAATATAAGACTGAAAATATTTATTTTCATATTTTTCCTACTCCTATTTTTGAGGTGGAGAAAATTATTTTTCTTCCAGGCCATTTCCTCTGTAGAGTTTGTGCTTGGCAACCAGAACAGTTCTAATCCTTTGATTGGTAAGAGCTGTTGAAGAGAATGTGTTTAATTAAAATCCTATTTTCTGGAAATAAATACACCATTTAGCTGCTATTCACAGCTCTTCAGCTTCTCTCATCTGTGGTGGTAGAGGTTTAAGAAGGTGTGGACTTGGTTCACCCCAGATTCCAAGTAGGAAGAAGTCTTCTTGGCCATAGCCCCAGGTTTTTCTTTTATTGGTTCTTTCAGTCAACCTACAAGCCCAAGTTCCTGGAATCAGGGTGACATTTATTCATTTATTAAGTCAATCAACATAATTCAACTGAGCTAAAATTTTAAAAGCATAGAGATCGTAATGTGGAGGTTGTGCCTCAATTCACAGACCATCCATGAGGATGGATAGGTAGCAGGAGATGAGGCTGACAGGTGACATTAGAGATGAACCCAGTGCTGCACCCTTAAGAGGCGTGGCAATCTGCCTTCTGGGCTTCACACAGGCAGGGAGGCTGGAGTAGAGGTGACCTGCATGGAGACTTCACTTGGCCGCAGAGTCCAAAGCAGTAGAATTTATGATAGAAGTTGAACTCTGGTTATTGGAATGTAAAATGAAGACTTTATAGATCATGACTTAACAGCAACAAAACTTTATTTTTTTTTCAGTTTAAAATCATAGATATATTTGTTTAATCATTCTGAGGGAATAAAATCAGTAACACAAAAGTGTGTGAACAATCATTGAAGTTCCAACAAAAAAAGTTTCTGGAGCATAGCTTTAGGCTTTTGTTTTCCACTATGACAGATTATGGGGCTTCACTGGTGGCTCAGATGGTAAAGAATCTGCCTGCCAATGCAGGAGATGCAAGAGACACAGGTTTGATTCCTGGGGTGGGGAGATCCCCTGGAATAGGAAATGGCACCCCACTTCAGTACTCATGCCTGGAAAATTCCATGGGCAGAGGAGCCTGGTGGGCTACAGTCCATGGGGTCTCAAAGAGTTGGGCACAACTGAGTTACTGAGCAAACACATGCACACACACACACACACACCTGTGACCGATCATAGTTTCTAAAAGTGACAGCAGTGTGTCCTATTCCACACACACCTCTGCACCGTCATCTCTAATTGCTAATCTTGGTCATCTCTACTCAAGAGGAGGTGTCTGTATCTACAGTCCTTGAATGCAGATAAGCCCTGGGACTGCTTTCACCAGCAGAACACTGAAATAACCTGAGGTTGTTCCAAGTGCAGGCCTTCACTGGCTTGGTTTCTTTCACATCTTACCTTTTGAAAGCCAACCCCCTTGTAAGAAGTGTGACTCTTGAGGAGCCCACCACATCATGAAAAGGTCAAGCCACATCCAGTTGGAGAGACCCTAGACGATAAGAGGTCAGAGGAAAGAGAAAGAGGGAGAGAAAAAGAGAAAGAGAGAGGAAAAAGAAGATAGAGGAGAAGGAGGGGTGGGGGAAGCCCAGGGTTCCAGGCCCATGAGTGAAGACGCCATCTTGGGAAAGATCCTTCAGCCCCAGCTGCCCCAGCTGCCCCAGCTGACTTCACGTAGATCAGAGATGAATGGCCCAGCCAATACTTTCCTGAATGCTAACTCACAAAACTGTGGAGCAAAATAAAATGGTTGGTTTAAGCCACTAGGTTTGGGGATCACTTACTGAAATACAGAGGTTCTGAGGTGGGTATATGATGCTCAGGGAAACAGGATCCTGACATGACTTAGGTTATCATCTTGTGAGCCCATAAATTTCGAGATAAAAGAGAAACTCAAGTCCCTTTGTGTTCTCTACTGTTTCGTGTACGCTTCCATTCCACTCTGGGACTGATCTCCTCCCTTTATGTAGGTCAGCGGCAAATAATACAGCAATTTGTAACATTCCTTCCTAATGTGTAAACGATATTTTGTGGAAGCTGCTTGGGTATTGTCTTTCCAGTGCCCAACCTTGAAATAAAGGAGCTGTTTAAGTGTTAGCCTGTCAAACAATGGAGAAAACCCTTTTTGTTCATTTTCATCTTTGCCATAAACTCCAAAGGCATACTTGCACACAGATTAATAGCAACTTGGGTATTCATCGCGCATGTGACCCCAGAAGCATGATTACCTACTTTGAAGGCTTTTAAAATCTCCCAGAGAACACTGTAATATTTCACTGCACTGCAGGGAAAGAGTCACAAGTTTTTATGCACCGTTAATATGAAAGAGGAAAAAAATCAGCTAAGGGCATTGAGTTTTACATTAAGCGGAGACTCGTTTCGTCTTAGAAATAGCGGAATAAGTTAGAATTACTTGCTGTGTGACTATAGGTCCACACCTCCCACCAAACACTGAGGTGCTCCCCAGAGCTTTTCAAAATGCAATGAAATCACCCCAAATGCGAGGAGGGTGGGAAAACAGACCAAATAGTTCAGCCTTCTGTCTTCTTTCCCTGCCCCCATCCAGCCCCAGCCCTAGCCCCAGCTTTGAGTCCTGGATTCAAGGAGTCTGATTTCACTCCACTTGGAAATTAGCGAATGGCAAGACTGACCAAAAAACTTGTCATCAGGCAGGACCTTTGTGAAATGGCTCTCTAATTAGCCATTTCATATTTTTGTTATTTCTTTTGCGATTCATGTTAAAAATATGTTCCACGGATGCCAGCCTGCTAGGACCCAAGGAGCCCTTGTCACTCAGCAATAACTCAGTGAAATAATAAATAAGCACATCGGCAGCCCCACCACGCACACCAGCACTTCCCCTCAGGCCCTCAGGCCAGGGGGCTGGGCTGCCCACACAAGTCACCATGTTCTGTGGGGGACACGAGTGGTCACCACAAACAAGGAGGGCACCCTGCCCTCCTAGGAGCCTGCTCTCACCAAAGACAGGACTCCTGAATAGTCTCCCGAATCAGAGGTCACCCAAGGACTGGATGTAAAAAGCTGTCTTATCTGACACACTGTTATCACAAGCAGCAGATCTCTTGAGTGAAATTTCAGGAACAGAGGTTCCTAAGGGAAAGATGCCATTTCATCCACTAAAGCCAGATCAGCTGGAACTGGGAGGCAACGGCTTACATGTGCAGAACAGCTTGGACCAGGACCTTGTGTTCCGTCAGCTTGTAGGTGGGGTCCCCTCGCAGGTTCTCGCCAAGATTTCAGCCGGGTCCTCGCCCCACCCTGGCCCACATTCATCGTCCTCACTGAGCATCTCAGGAAAGAAACAGTAACTTCCCCTCAGAGGCTCACCCTTCCTCATCTGTGTTAGAAAAACAGTAGGGAACTATCAAAATATGACAGAGAAAGATGTTATTCAGGCAACCCTGGGCTGGAGTCATCATGCTTATGATGGCAAGCCAACTGTGGCCTGACACACCAGGCAGGTCCTCAGTGGGGTGACAGAGGCAGAAGCGATGAGGCAGGGAGAATCAGCCTGCTTACCCGTCCCACTGAAGTCTGGAGCTTCACTTATGGACAGCAGTTTTAATCCATCCTACCACTGCATATCAAAGAAATAAGAAAATTCCATAACAGAATCAGAATTTACAATCAATCAGGGGCACTTAGAAACATCTTATTCTTTCTAGCATTTTCTGCACACAAGCAAACAGAGCTCTGATGAGAGATTATCGTTTCCCTTATGATGGTGTTTCTTCTTGGCACACCATCACCCACCCTAGGGAGTGGGTCTTGGATGCCTTTTGCTTCATAGATTGGTAGATAATGTCAGGATTCTGATCAAGCAGCCATAGGTGAATGGCTACAGAGACCACCACTGAAAACTCACATCTCCTGTGACAGGAAATGAGCAGAAAGGGGAGAGCAGAGGAAGGCAGTTCTGTTATTCCTCCACAGCTCTGTGGGATGAGATAAAAAATAAAGGCAATTAGTGAAATGTTCTAGTCATCCAGTTTTCTTTTAGCTTTCTTGATTTTTTTAAACAATCATTGTGTGACTTGGACATTTATAAAACATCGGCTCTTTCGAAAAGTCCTTTATATCCATCATGCGTCATTTATAAATAAAAAACAGGTGTTTGTTTTTTTATTTTTTACTTTCCTTAAACTCCATCAGTGCTGCCTGCCTGGATAAAAAGGAAATAGATTTTAGAAATAGATTTTTTTCTTATATCACTACGTGGTTTCACTGGAATCTTAAATTGTCAGTATTTTCTGATCCTTTGGGAAAAGCTTGCTGAGTGTGCTGCTCTGTGTACAGGCAGATTGATCCCCAGACTAATGAGGAAGGCTAGCAGAGCTCATGCACTCCATGATTTCTTTTCTCGACACTCCAAATATTAAAGAAATTGAATTTACTTAAGAACTATAGACCTTCAGGAGAAGATCCTTGGAATAATCTAGGAACCTACACGGAATAATGATGCGGCTACAAAAAGCCTCTTGATTGTTCACATGGGGTTTTTCAAACTGTCCCTTCTGGGGAGAGATAAAGCACAAAGTCACTGTTTTTAAATTGTATTTCATACCAAAAAAAAAAAAGACCTGAAAACAACATAAATTGTTAATTATGAAAAGTTCATTGAATTCCTTTTAATATATTTATATGGTGTAATGCTTAAAAGCCTTTTAAAATGGCAATGATTTCTGTTCTTGTCCATAGCAAAGAATGCTCATGATACATTGTTAAGTGAAAAAGCAGATTAGATTGTATAACATAATGCATATTTTGATGATTTAAAGAGATGTGTAGACCCACAGAAAAATGTCTGGACAAACATATGTCAAAAGACTGTTAAATGTCTAGGTAGCAACTCTTATTCCTGAGTTTTGGGTGGAATGATCAGAGTTATTTATTCTCTTCTTTACACTTTTATTTATGGTATGACTTTATTTTAACTCAGAATATCTATTACTTTGTAGTAAAAACGATATTTTCAATTAAAATGTTTCCTTAAAACGTGGATTCTTAACACATTTCTACACTGTATTAGCTCATTCTGTCATTCAACACTGAAGAGTCTGGGCTGGCTAGGAAGGTGTCTGCCCTCAGACACTTCTGCAGGGAAAGGCAGGGAAGACAAATCTATAGGTGATAAAAACAGATTCAAGACATAAGGCTGGCAAGAAGCAGTGAACAGACCATATATCCAGGGTATTTTAAAATTCTCAACCTAAACAGTTTGGGGAATTATTATAAAACATTTTATTAATTTAGATTCCACAGATTCAGAATTTGTAAAAAGTGTTTTGGAACTGAGTGGAAGTTATCTTTTGAAAGTTTTTTATTAAGAAAGACATTAAACAACAAGTAATTCTTTAACTTTCTTAAAAGAGCCATTTGGATTGTGCTTTCCAGGAGACAAACCACATCCTTCTTAATTCTTAGGTAAGGCCATTCTGTGCGGTACAAGACATTGTAGGTGCTCAACAAAAGGGCTTTATTATTTTATTACATACTGCATTAATGTAATGTACTCACAGTACATTCCTTACATGCAAATAAGGCTGTTCCTTATAAATGGAAGTTATGAACAGCCATTCTGTCAAACTCATTTGGATGTAACACTGCGAAAAGGGTGTTTTTTTTTTTTTTTTTAAATACCAAAAAGTAATACAACTGCATTCTATTCAGGCTTTGAACTAGATTTCTTACCCTGATTAACCTATGAGATTAATGGGTTATATAACTTTAGATTTGATTAACAAGATTTAAACTAGTAGAAAACATCAAATGAAGTAGTAGTAGTCAAATACATTTCACCTGAATATTCAGATTCTTTTCCATATTTTGCTTCTTTTGACTGCTTACTATTTGATTAGAATACATTACCATTTTCTTTTCATCCCAATCAAATCAAATAATTCTAATTTGAAACGTCATTCTCCTGCAAAGTATTCTTATCCTGCGCAGCATTGTAACTGCTATTGTTTGCTGCTGTCATTGAATTACACTCATTTCAAATTTGCAAATAAAGAATATTGGGATGCAACAAAAAGTGAGATGTTATTCACAATTTCATTATTAGCCAACAGTGATGATACTGAAAGAGAAAGAAAAGTTATGTGTGTGTGTGTGTGTGTGTGTGTGTGTGTGAGGCACACAGAATAAGCCATAGAATAGAAACATTACATCTGAACAATAATGAAACAGAATAGTCTTCTATAACTGTGACCAATGTTGAAAGCAGAGATTTACTTCCCTAAAGAATATCCTTCTTTAAATTCATCGTGAATAAGATACTGGAAAGAACATGTAATATCCCAAAGCAGAGGCTTTTGCCTCCCCAGTACATCTTCTTCCTTACTCCCAACGTAGCTCTGTCCCGTTTGCCCCCTTTTCCATCACACATACACTCACATATACACATACAGCATTGTAGTAGCTAAGAAATTACCAAAACGTAACAGTCAGATTTTTTAAAAAATTGAAGATATTCATGCACTTAACTCTGAAGAATAGTCTGAAATGATGTACCAGAAAAATCTAGATTCAGACCTCTGGCAGAAACAGTGGGGCTTTTCCAGGCTTCATTATGTCAAGTCAGAGGTCTGTCATCTTCTGTGAAACACTAAGCATCCAGTGGTGTAACGACTCCTATCTTGGTTCTAGATTTAGACAAACAACTGAAGAGGAATGCAGTACTCCTTGAAGAATCATAAATGGGACAGGGGGACCAAAACTGCCCTTTCCAACCTAAATCTTCTTTATATTTTTGTTGTTAAATCAAGTCCAAATTGCTAACTAAACATCAGAGAAAGATTAATCCGCAGATTCTGATAAATTTGTATTTGTCAGAAAATTCTGTAAAACTGAACTTATTTTACATTTTAATTTTGTTTAAAAGTATCAATATTTTCTATCTTTTGTTTTTTTTTATTAAAAGAAAATTAGCACCATCAAGTCAAGAAATTCCTGCATCGTCCCCAAACGTTTCATTAGGGTAGAACACCATTTCTTTGTATTTGAGTTCATTTTTTTTGGATGGGGGAAGAAAGGGTGAGATTCTGATGTAAGAGAAAGGCCGTGCTTTCCAGAGGCTTTCTGCCACGCTTTAGGGCAGCTTACTTTAAAATGTACGTGGGAGAGGTTTCTAGACTCTGCCTTTCCACACCTAATAATTCACCCTTCAAGCGTTCATGCCTGTACTTATCAGGGTTGGGAACGATTTTTTCATTATTATTTAAAAGTCTTCCTTGCAGTTACTTCCTCTGAAACAGACCACCTCTTTCATTAGGAGTATTTATGGGAAATAATATATTTGTACAGTTGAAAGCATCACCTGTTTTGCTAAGTTAGTTCTTGTCTGAATGCAAATAGACTGTTAGAGGGTTTGCTCAATAACACTTGCTAATGGAAAGTACTAATCAAAACTTTTCTACAGCAGTAAATTTTTATATTTTTTAACCACTGGATTCCAATTAAATGTATTCAATATAGCAAGCTTTGATTTTAAAAAAATTTAAGAGATTATGTATACAGCACTGTGGAAAACAAGGCAGGCTAGGTATGCAGGCACTTGTACATTTTTAATAGAAGTCTTTACCTGAAGGTAAAACTCAATAAAGTGCACCCTATAATGTGCTGTGGACTCTATGTTGATTTACCTGGGTTACCCCGTCAGCAGAAATCAACTTTACCAGGTACACACTATGCTTATATATTTAGCGCATATAAAAATGCATATAAAAGATTCTTTTTTCTTTTTATAAAGAAGTACTGAATTTCATTAGGGCACAATTTTTTCTTTGAAAAAGTTCTTTGTTAACCATGGGATATACTGATTGCAAATAAAGGAAATTATGGCACTATGCTGATGTTTATAAAGGGAGGGAAAAATTCTTAGCGTGAGCCTACAATTTCAAAAAAAAAAACAAAAGCATAAATACAAGGTTTGGCCTTACTCAAATATACATTAGCAACATCGTTCAAAGAATCTCCTTGATTTCACTGATACATAAATATTTTCCTAAATGACTCAAATGATATTATTTTATTTAAGTCTATGAGGAGAGGTCTGGGAGTAGATGACCGAAAATCATTTGAGTTTGGGGGCAGGTGGGGGGATCGCAATTTTTTTCTCTTCTGAGGATATTTAAACACAACATCTTTGCACATTTCTTGTAAAAATTTCACAGACCTTTCATATGTAGTTTCTTTCCCCTATATTTCAGTTTTAGGATTAGTTGCAGTCTTAAAAAAATATTTAATTCTCTTTGCTCTGTGACATGGCTTAATGAATCTAGGTTGAGTTTCTTTAGGAAACATAAGAAGCTTCTTGACAACTGAGAAGTCTCCCAGACACTCATTCCTGTCAGACTTTTCCAAAACCACACATAAACTGAGGCCACAAGGTGCCTGCATCAGACAAGAAAAGAAGGCCGCGGTTTCCCACCCTGACCTCGGTTATGTTTGAGTGAGAAATGTGTTTATTGCTCAGTCTCGCTGAGTGTTTAAATGTCCCTATTGTGCGAATTATGAGTGCTTTGAGTGCAAATTATGAGTGCAGCAGCCACTCTTTTTAATTTTCAACTGTCTGATCTACTCTATTTGTCCTTGTTCACCATCCACCTTTGAGAGTCGCAAAAAGCCAGGCCCGTTATTATTTTTAATAATGCTGTTGTATTAAAACCTTGGTTGACGTCCTCTAGTGATTTTTCTTTCCCTCGAAATCTATATTGCTTTTAAAAGCATTTCATTAAGGCTGTGTTTTTAAGGAGGAAAGAGAAAGGAGAGACGGGTGTCATTAGTCAGCTGCGGCAGACATCCTTTTTAATCCTAAGATTAAAGATAGAAACTACAGGAAAGAACTGCCTCTTTGCCTTGGGCCCTGACTTTTAGCTGGGGTTGCACGGCTGGGGAGAGCTGCTGTTCCGCGAGAGGCATGGATATCCCGCTGCAACTCTGTGTCTGCAGGCGCCGGGCTGTTCCCTACGCGGGGCCACCTGGCCGCGCCCAGGAGGGTCCGCGCGCACCCATGGGACAGGAACGGAAGCCAGGTGCCTTCTTCTGGGGACAGCGGGCCTTCTGACGCCCGGAGCTCCGAGACATTTTGCCCGCGGGTTGGTTTGACAAGTGAAGTAGGAGACATCTCCCGTCTCTCCCTTGAACTGGCGCCGCGCGACCTCTCTTCCTTGCAAGCCCACCCTCCCGACCCTTACAAAGGAGAGTGAATCTATGAGCTCTCTTCCCTCCCAGAAGTCTCGCATGCCCCTCTCTAAAAGGTGTACATAAGGGTGGCAGTCTTGGTAAGGGTCCCGCGGAAGGAGAGGTACTCATGCCAGGGGTCGCCGCCCCAGATTCGCCCGTATCGCAGCTTGGGAGCCTTGAGGCATTTTCCTCAGCTCGCGCGCCCTCTGGCGGCCATGTGGAGAATTCACCTGGCGCGGGGCGGGGTCGAGGGGGCTGTCGGAGAAAATTGAGCTCTGGCTTTTGGCAAGAAAGGAAGCAAAGTGGGCGCGGTTCTGGTGGACCGGACGGCCACCTACTTAATACGTATGACTGGGCTCTTGCTCAGTGTGTCAAGGTGACAGAACCAAAGGTCATGGCTTCCCGGGGCTATATGTTAGTAGCTAGTGACCTTCCCCAAACAGACATTCCTGGGACCTCAGATTTAAAAAGGAGAGCAAAAGATCCCACCATTTCTGGCTCCCCTAACCTCCTCACTGGCCCCACGCCGCCAGCTCCATCTAAACACACACACACACACCTATTTTCTTCACTCATCCGCAGGATCTCCCAACACATTCTTGAACCCATATGTTAGCTTTTGTGATGTCATCTTGGCTAAGCTGGAGTCCCTGTTATTCCATCGGGCACTAATCTAGCTGTGACTGAGTAGGGGGTTTGCAGATGTCATTAAAGTCAGTAATGGATCTTCCCTGTAGCTCATATGGTAAAGAATCTGCCCGCAATGCAGGAGACCCGGGTTCGATCCCTGGGTCGAGGAGATCCTCTGGAGAAGGGAATGGCAATCCACTCCAGTATTCTTGCCTGGAGAATCCCATGGACAGAGAAGCCTGGCGGGTTACAGTTCATGGGGTCGCACAGAGTCAGACACGACTGAGTGACTAACACTACTACCGCTGCTGCTGCTGCTAAGTTGCTTCAGTCGTGTCCGACTCTGTGCGACCCCATAGACGGCAGCCCACTAGGCTCCCCGGTCCAAAGTCACTACTGGGTTGGCCTTAAATAATGAACGATCTAGGTGGGCCTGGCTTAATCACTTGGAAGCCCTTAAAAGCAAGGCCGAGACTCCCTAGAGAGAGACAGAGACATGGAGAAGAAATGTCTCCCGTGGAAAAGTGCTTCATCCATGCCTACACAGTCCTACTCTGCTTGCGATCATCTCTTCTTGATTGACGCCCTACAAATTTTGGAGTTGCTCTGCCAGCTCCCACAGTAGTATAAGCTGATTCCTCATAATAAATCTCTTAATATATAAATGTATTGGTTCTGTGCTTGGTTGAATCCCAGATGATACAAATCACATGGCCCAACTGAGAGAAAAAAGTATCAGGGAAATTCACAGTGCCAGAAAATTCCAGCCCAGTTCATCCCAACAGTCATCCAATAGATAGTTTCTGGAAATCTCTTGGTGGCAGAGACAAGGCGCTGTACTCTGGAGATGTGACTGAGAACAGAACTGACAAGGTTTTTTTCCTTTATTCTGCAGCTCGCTCGCTCTCATACCCTCTCTTTCTCTCTGTCTCTCTCACACACACACAAACAAATCCAGCTCCATATGGCAACTTTGGTCTTTTCAAACCTGGACCAGAAGCAAGCTTTAATGAATGGTTTGTTGTGGGTACCCGCGGCGTGCTTGGAGCTATACAAAAGCCTAGTAGGAGGAGGACGCCAAGGAGGAGAGGCAGACAGCAGTCTTTGCCTGTAGGGCCCTCCATCTATCACTACAAAAGGTAAAATGCTCATTTATCCTATTGCCAAACATCCTGAGTCATCCACCCCCACAGTGCGTTTTCTTTGCCCTTACTGTTTCTATATATGGCAAAGGGGTGACACTTACTGATAATGGATCAGAGCTGCAGAATGTTGGCAAAAGCAAGCTCAACTCAGGCTGGGAAAAAGAAGGCTCCTCTCTAGATTCATCAGCAGAACCTCTGGTCCTAAGCCAAACTGAAAAGTCCAGTAAAAGACCTCATTCTTCCTTTAGCATCTCCTACCCCTGCCTCAAGGCTCATCGCCTATCCCATGATGGCAGGAACCCAGTGCATTTCAATCCAACGAATGTTTGATGAGTACCTTCCATGCTACAAGTTTACTTTTAGAATCTTGCATCCTGAAATAGCTTTTGTTATCACCATTGGCCTGCAAATGAATTGCTATATTTGCTGATAATTTCATGGATATCCTATTGACTTCTCTCTCTCTTTGTTTTCCTTTCCTTTTTTTTTTTTTTTTTTATCTTTTGGGTGATTTTCTCTTTGATATTCATACCTTCCCTCGGGTTGGGTCAGAACTCTTTCCTGATTTTACTTCCTGTTGGCTTTGTCTCAGCCCTCTCTGGAAGGATTTCCTTCTCACCCTGTTATCGAGTCCAAGCTCATTCTTCCCACTTCGCAACAGGCCAATAAATCTGAGAGGTGAGGTGTTGAGGTAAGGAATGCGACTTTATTCAGAGAGCCAGCTAACCAAGGAGATAGCACACTAATGTGTCTAAATAACCATCTTATCGGGGTCTGGACACCAGTTTCTTTTACAGAACTGAGAGGGAAAGGAAGTGAGGAAGTAAAGCAAAAAGGCCATTTACTCAATAGACATGAGTTTGTGTAAACACCAGGAGATCCTGAAGCACAGGGAAGTCTGGAGTGCCACAGTTCGCAAAGACTTGGACACAACTTAGTGACTGAACAACAACAATTTTGCAAAATAGGAGGGGATGTGTTCATTTCTTCTCTGCAGCCATTCACAGATGGGCAGAGTCAGATTGTCTTTCTGTGCCCCAAACAAAGGCACTTTAGTTTAACAGTCAGGCAGAGGGGCAGGGTTCTCCTAGGCAGGCCATTATGTATGATTATGATAACAAAAGCAATGAAAAGCAAAGGTTAAAATCAAAGAAACAGATGCAACATGAAGACAGAATTGGCACCTCTCTGCAACAATTCCACTTCTCATGATTATGAAGTAAGTGTATTCAAAACTCTGTATCAGTCACCTTGTTGTCTGAATCTATTTCCTCACCTCAAGAGATGAACCATACACTGATGGTTCCATATCTCATCTGGGTGCACGCACCGCTCTCCTGAGTCCTCGTATTCTATTGCTGTGGACACTTGGGTATCACACGAGCACCAGTTTCCCCAAAGAATTCAGCATCTTCTTTCCTTCACTTCCAATCTGTTACCCATCCTGAGAGCCCTAGCTGAGTTAATGGTGTTGAGAATTATGTCTACCCAAAAGCCCACTCTAGGAACTCAAGAGGCATTCCAGCTTTCCTCCTGCTTACTTTGTTCATTCAGTTGGTAAGCTGACCTTTATCAGCCCATTGCAGAATGTCTCTGGTCCCTGCTCCTCTTTCCCATACGCATTGGAAGTGCCTTAGTCTAAACCTTACAAAGTTCACATCTGGAGCAAATAGTCTTCTAATGATATCTTTGCCTCCATGTCTTTGCTTTCTCTTCCATTCAGTTTTCTAGAATGCAAATCCTCTTGCGACATTTTCCCATTTAAGAAGTGTCAGTGGTTTCCTAAAAGGCTTCCCTGACCCTCTCCCTTCCCTCCCACTTCCACCCCGGCTAGCTGATGGGTAGCCCCCTTCTTTGCTCTCACTGCCTTGTAATCTCCCCCTTTACACAGTATCATTGTCTTCTTTAATGCACTATTTCAAGGAGAGAAAAGTGCCAAAAATAATATGAAAAATACCAACAAACTCACCACCCAAATTGAACAAACCTTTGATGTATTGATTCCAACACTTCTTTTTCAAAGAAATTAGCCATGATAAAAATAGTTGAGATCAATTTGTGACTCATCTAGCATTAAAGCCGCTGCTGTTAAGAGTTTGGGGTTGATTTTTTTGCTGCTCTTACACTTGATTATTAACTTCCCAATGATAGTTTCCCTCTCTTGTTCATCTGTGAACCCCCAGGACTTGCCAGAGAGAAATAAAGGGACTGAGTAAACATTTAAAAGATTGTATGCGTGGCTGGATCCACACTCATGACTCCTGTGGGTCATTCCTCATTACTGTGAAATATTATCTCCTGAAAATTTGCCAATTAATGTACAATGCTTTTAAGGGTATTTGATTCCACTAAGTTATCTCTGTTCTCCAGAGTCATTACCCTTAACTAGTGGCTCTCTATGTTGACTGCACATTGGAATCCACTGGGGAGATATTAGAGGGCTAATATCTGGATTCCACCTCCAGCAACTCCTATTTAATGGGTGAGATACCTCCTAGGCAGTGAGTTGTTAAAAGCTCCTGGGTGCTTATGATATACAGATGAGGCTGAGAACCTCCATTATCTCCTACAAGGCATCATTATCATCAGCGTCATCATTGCTACCAGTGTTGGCAATTGGTGAGTACTAACTGTATGCTATTTATGTACATTATCTTGTTTATTACTCACCACAAGCTAAGTATTTTTATTATCCTCCATTTACAGATGAAGAAAGTTACACTGAGAAGGGTTAAGTAACTTGCCCAAAGTCAAATACCCTCTGGGTCATGCTGTTCTCACGGCATCACCAGTTCCCATCCCTTATTAGCTATGGCTCTTACAAAGCCCAGGATTAATAGAATTTCAAATACCCCTAAAGAAAGTTGTTGAAGCCTGGCATTACCAGTGCTCTCTAAAACCCTGAGCTTTCATTGCCAACCTTGCTTCTTTCTTGAGTCATTTCCTGAAGTTGGTCATAAATTCTCTGCCTGAGCAGCTGCCGGAGACTCAAAAAATGGAGCCCCTCCAACCTCTGGCCGCCACACCCTCTTTGACTATAGGAAGGATTCCTCTCAATTACACATTTTAGCACTGTGTTCCTGGCCTCTCCTCATCATGCTGGATGGCTTTTTCCATTGCTCTCCATCTCTTGCTCTTTCTCTGTTGGATTGACATGATATTACTCCCCACAATACATAAGACTTGCAATTCAAGACCACACTACTGCCCCTTTATTCACCTGCTCTGTCTTTGTAAGGCAATCATAGAAGGAAAATACACATCCGTATTTACTCTGTATACTGATTTCTTTATAGATGTAATGTATGTGCTTTCAATAGTGTTCAATAGTGTCATCAATAGTGTTCCAACAACAGCAATTTCCTGTAGGAGAGACCAAGGTGCATTGTCTTGGAATTTTGGAACATGATGGTTTGGAAGGATCTGAGAGATCAGCTAGTCTCTGTGCTGCCATCACAGAAGAACTCAAGAGGGAAATCTGTGGCAGTGCCTCAACGGTTAAGCAGTGGACAGTGAGGAAACAAACGTGAAATCTGGGGGAAATGGTCCTCCGTGCTATGCAGTCTATCAGCCGCAATAACATAGGAGACAATCATGGAGGTCATCGCAGGGCCGTGAGCCTCCCACTCCCAGAGAACAGGTTGCTGTCGACTCTGTGCAGCAAAGTGGTAGATGAAAGCAATGAGCTCAAGAAAGAACTGGCCATTTTACAAACAGAAAGGAAAAGAAATACATTCCAGAAACTGGAGGCCTGATAAAGTTGATCAAGAGACCACTTCTGGATTCCTAATATTTCTGAGAAAACAGTCACACAACAAAGACCCAAAGCAACTCATGGGAAAAATCAGACTAATGGTGCAGTGCTCAGTGAAACCTTTCTGTTGGATACAAAAACTCAGGGTGGAGAGTCTATGAAAGGAGTGGCTTTCCCAGCAAAGCAGAAAGTACCATGAAGCTGAGACATGAAGGACCATGGAGGTAAAAATGCAAGGAGGGAAATAATGATTAGATCATTTCTCTTACAGAGCAATGGGCATGATTGCTGGCTGATAGAATCAACCGGACACAGACAGAGGAGGAAACTGCTATTGGGTTGAAAGAGATTATTTGAAAGTTAATATTCTGGAGCAGAAAATGGGCTGAGAAAGCCATGTATCTCTCTAACAGGGCATGTTCCTTAACACTCACTTCATATTGGACCAAGGAAAATAATAAAAAAAAAAAGGAAGAAACTTCCAGAGGTGGAGCTAAAGGCTATGAAGAACCTGGACTCTGTTACTGACCAGATACTACAGTGTGTTTTACAATCTTCTCTTCCAAAAGGGAGGGTGCTTTGTGGTTGCCCTGACCCTGCACCACTATCATATATTGAGTGTAGAGAGGAGGGGAAGATAACTTGTCATTTTAGTTCACAGGTCTCTGGACCATGATGAGCTTCATCCTGACCCAATAGAGATGCTACATACAGCACGTCCCCTGGAGATCCAGGACTTAGAGCTGGATACGGTGACTAGGTGGGACTTTACATCATCTCCCTTGGACGGGTATGACTTGTTTCATGCATGTTCAAGTATAGACTGTTGTACAGACATTTTCTTCACCAAACAGTCATTCCCTCCTCCATATTGCAAGCCCCCTTATAATAAGTCAGAGTCTCTCTCACACATGAGAGTTTGCATGAGTAAAAACCTTTTGCTGTATTTAGTTACTGAGGCTTTGAGGGTATTTGCTACTGTAGCTTTTTTTGGCCTAGCCTGTCTAACACAATGGCTGTGACTTGCGGTGTGTCATTGTGTTACCCATATGATTATGAGGCCCAGAGAGATTGACCCAATAATGGGCTGACCCTGAATGCCACTCTGAAAATCATTAACCAGGCACTAGGAGTGGATTTACTGAGGACCCAACACATAAATGTCAGTGTGAGAACCCTCTTTCATTCATTCACTCACTGGTGCTTATTGAGGTTCTACCATGTAGAAACAAACAGGCCCTGGAAATACAATGCCCAAAGGTCTCATGGAGCTGACATCCTGGTTGGAGATAACCAAGGGAGTGAAAAGAACAAATCAGATTATTTCAGAGAGTAGATAACTGCTACTAAGAAAATAATTGGGGAGATATGGTAGAAAGTGATTGGGTGGTCAGGGAAGGTCTCTATGAGAAGGTAACAGTTAAGCTAAGACCCTAAGACTAGGAACCAGCCATGCAAAGGTCTGGAGATGGAACTTCCAGGCAGAGGAAACAGTAGTTGCAAAGCCCTGAGATGGATGCGTTCTTATTTGATGGGTTTGAGTTTTCAGTTTGACAGAAGTCCAATTTGGCTGGGATGTTAGGAATTAAGGATACAGAGGATGAAATCAGAGAGTAAATGGCAGATCCTTCAGGACCTTTAAAGACATCTGGAGGTGGCTGGATTTTATTTTAAGGGCAATGGGAAGCTGTTAGATGATTCAAAAGAGAGAAGTTATAAGATTTGATTGGAGACTGACTGGTAGGAAGCTGTGGCAGCAGCTCAGGTAAGAAAGGATGGAGCTGCAGAGGAGGTGGACGACTGCGGTTATATTTTGGAGAAAAACAGCTCTTGCTGATAGTTTGGATGTTGCAAATGAGAATAGGAGAGAAAGGAAGAAAGGACAGCTTCTAGGCTTTCAGCTTGAGTAACGAATAGTTCATTACCAGTCAATAGTGGTGTTGTTTACAGAGCTGAGAAGACTTGGAGAAGCCCAGATTCAGGGCATTGAAGAGAGTGCAAAATTCTCAGTTTGAGCTGCCGTGAGACATTCACATGACGATAGGAGGGAAGCAGGTGGAGTTTCAGGGCAAGGTTTGGCCTGGAGATATAAATTTGGGGCCCATCAGTTTATAAATGTTATTTAAAGCCAGGGAGCAGAATGAGATCACTTAGACAGAGTGTGTAAATACAGAAGAGGTCCCAAGTCTGGGGTCTGGGATCCAACATCTATCTCGAGGTCAGCAAGAAGAGGAGTCGTTCCTCCAGAATATTGAGACCTTTTCCACTCCAAAGGGCGGTTTGCTTTTTAAAAGATGTTCTAAGACATATAGATTTTCCCACATATCTTAGTAATAAATGTTACATCAGAGTCTCCTGTGAGTTTTAAGTCACATGTGTCACTGTGGGGAAGCAGCTGTGGGTTAGTAAAAAATGCGTGCTTGAAGCTGAGGGTCAGAAAACCCTGGAAGCTTTCAGCCACTTTGCCACTTACTAGCAATGTGATAAGTCACAGATTTGGGCTGTCATCAGAATTAAAGAAAGCAATGAATGTGAATATATTCTGAACATTCGCAGCTGCCCTGTCTCTTATACTAGTTTCTAGCCACATGTGGCTATTTAAACTGAAATCAAATAAATACTCAGTCCTTTAAGACTAAGAAGACACGATGAGTAACTACAATACGGGATCCTGGACTGGATCCTAGAACAGAAAAACAGACTCTAGTAGAAAAAAACTGGTGATATCTGAATAAAGCCTGTGCTGCTGCTGCTGCTAAGTCGTTTCAGTCGTGTCCGACTCTGCAACCCCATAGATGGCATCCCATGAGGCTCCTCCATCCCTGGGATTCTCCAGGCAAGAATACTGCAGTGGGTTGCCATTTCCTTCTTCAATGCATGCATGCATGCTAAGTTGCTTCAGTCATGTCCAACTCTGTGTGACCCTATGGACAGCAGCCCACCAGGCTCCTCTGTCCAAAGGATTCTCTAGGCAAGAATACTGGAGTGGGTTGCCATTTCCTTCTCCAGGGAATAAAGCCTGTAGATGAGTTCATAGTATTGAATCAAGGTTGATTTCTTCATGTTGACAAGTGTAATGGGTAAGGTAACTTGTTGATGTCAGGAGAAGCTGGGAGAAGGATATAATGAACTCTCTGTGTTCACACAATGAAAAGTTAAAGAAAACTCAGTTTCTCAGCCATGCCAGCCACATTGCAAGTAGCCATGAGTCATATCAATGTTGATTGTTGCCATCATGGCAGGAAAGTCTATAAGAGAGTGATGCCTACAGCAGTAAACAAATATATGGTTTTACTAAATAGGGCACTGCCCACAGCACTGTGCCTTAAAATGATTTCTGTGGGAGAAAGTCAATGGCTTCAATGAAAAGATTGAAGTCACGCCTAGAAATGAAAATCCAGTCTCCCCTCTTACACCCAAATTAACTGTGTTATTTTCGACTAGCTTCTGTTTTCTCCAAAATGTGACAGGGTTAAACCAAATGATGTCTACAGTACACTTCCCATCTAACTTGCAACGGATCACGAAGGATACAATGAGGGAACGGCTCATTATCTTGGTAGCCCATGGAGAAGACGCTCCTGTGGCTAAATTTAAGTGTGCAGTGGGGGAGGGAAGCAGCAGTTCCCCAACACCCCCCCAAACCCAGATCTGCTCCAGAGCCAGGTCATTCAGCCCCATTGATGGTGCAAGAAGGACTCTGAAACACACACCCCTTGACAGAGAGAGGCTACATTTGAAAAGAGTGAAAACACACAGGGTTTTGATGAGTAAACAATTGAGAAGAATAAATAGGAAGTATTTTTCTTAATGTTAGAAGCACCTTACTTCATTGGTTACTTTTTTGGTTCATGACTGCCAGTTTTAAAAAGTGAAATAATACAGCTTAGACTACATAGGGATTTAGAAAACACTAATGACCAAGGAGTGAAAGTCATTCAGTCGTGTCCGACTCTTTGTGACTCCATGGACTGTAGTCTGCCAGGCTCCTCTGTCCATGACATTTTCTAGGCAAGAATACTGGAGTGGGTAGCCATTCCCTTCTCCTGGGGATCTTCTCAACCCAGGGATCAAACCCAGGTCTCCCACATTGCAAGCAGATTCTTTACCATCTGAGCCACCAGGGAAGCCCCAGGTAGCCTATCCCTTCTCCAGGGGATCGTTCCAACCAAGGAATTGAACTGGGGTCTTCTGCATTGCAGGCAGATTCTTTACCAGCTGAGCTACCAGGGAAGCCCCTACTGACTAAGGCAGTTACTGACTATTGATTTTTTTTTTTCTGTCCCTCATACTCTAGTGAGTATTCACTAATAGTAATCTGCTGTCCTAAGGAAGCACTTTCCATCCAAAGACATTTAATACAAAGCATGGATATTAGCCCATTTATTTCTACGATGTTCATTGATATTAATAAATGCTACCCTAATCATTGACAGCCTTGACGTACTCCTTTTCCTATTTGGAACCAGTCTATTGTTCCATGTCCAGTTCTAACTGTTGCTTCCTGACCTGCATATAGGTTTCCCAAGAGGCAGATCAGGTGGTCTGGTATTCCCATCTCTTTCAGAATTTTCCACAGTTTATTGTGATCCACGCAGTCAAAGGATTTGACATAGTCAATAAAGCAGAAATAGATGTTTTTCTGGAACTCTCTTGCTTCTTCGATGATACAATGGATGTTGGCAATTTGATCTCTGGTTCCTCTGCCTTTTCTAAAACCAGCTTGAACATCTGGAAGTTCATGGTTCGTGTATTGCTGAAGCCTGGCTTGGAGAATTTTGAGCATTACTTTACTAGCATGTGAGATGAGTGCAATTGTGCAGTAGTTTGATCATTCTTTGGTATTGCCTTTCTTTGGGATTGGAATGAAAACTGACCTTTCCCAGTCCTGTGGCCACTGCCGAGTTTTCCAAATTTGCTGGCATATTGAGTGCAGCACTTTCACAGCATCATCTTTCAGGATTTGAAATAGCTCAACTGGAATTCCATCACCTCCACTAGCTTTGTTCATAGTGATATTTTCTAAGGCCCACTTGACTTCATATTCCAGGATGTCTGGCCTTAGGTGAGTGATCACACCATCATGATTATCTTGGTCATGAAGATCTTTTTGTACAGTTCTTCTGTGTATTCTTGCCACCTCTTCTTAATATCTTCTGCTTCTGTTAGGTCCCTACAATTTATTTCCTTTATCGAGCCCATCTTTGCATGAAATGTTCCCTTGGTATTTCTAATTTTCTTGAAGAGATCTCTAGTCTTTCCCATTCTGTTGTTTTCCCCTATTTCTTTGCATTGATCGCTGAGGAAGGCTTTCTTATCTCTTCTTGCTATTCTTTGGAACTCTGCATTCAGATGCTTATATCTTTCCTTTTCTCCTTTGCTTTTCACTTCTCTTCTTTTTACAGCTATCTGTAAAGCCTCCTCAGACAGCCATTTTGCTTTTTTGCATTTCTTTTCCATGGGGATGGTCTTGATCCCTGTCTCCTGTACAATGTCACGAACCTCCGTCTGTAGTTCATCAGGCACTCTGTTTATCAGATCTAGTCCATTAAATCTATTTCTCACTTCCACTGTATAATCATAAGAGATTTGATTTAGGTCATACCTGAATGGTCTAGTGGTTTTCCCTACTTTCTTCAATTTCAGTCTGAATCTGGCAATAAGGAGTTCATGATCTGAGCCACAGTCAGCTCCTGGTCTTTTTTTTTGCTGACTGTATAGAGCTTCTCCATCTTTGGCTGCAAAGAATATAATCAATCTGATTTCGGTGTTGACCATCTGGTTATTTCCATGTGTAGAGTCTTCTCTTGTGTCATTGAAAGAGGGTGTTTGCTATGACCAGTGCATTTTCTTGGCAAAACTCTATTAGTCTTTGCCCTGCTTCATTCCATATTCCAAGGCCAAATTTGCCTGTTACTCCAGGTGTTTCTTGACTTCCTACTTTTGCATTCCAGTCCCCTATAATGAAAAGGACATCTTTTGGGGGTGTTAGTTCTAAAAGGTCTTGTAGGTCTTCATAGAACCGTTCAACTTCAGCTTCTTCAGCATTACTGGCTTGGACATAGACTTGGATTACTGTGATTTGAATGGTTTGCCTTGGAAATGAACAGAGATCATTCTGTCATTTTTGAGATTGCATCCAAGTACTGCATTTTGGACTCTTGTTGACTGTGACTCTTCTGTTGACTCCATTTCTTCTAAGGGATTCCTGCCCACAGTAGTGGATATAATGGTCATCTGAGTTAAATTCACCCATTCCAGTCCATTTTAGTTTGCTGATTCCTAGAATGTCAACATTCACTCTTGCCATCTCCTGTTTGACCACTTCCAATTTGCCTTGATTCATGGACCTGACATTCCAGGTTCCTATGCAATATTCCCCTTTTAGCATCGGACCTTGCTTCTATCACCAGTCACATCCACAACTGGGTACTGTTTTTGCTTTGGCTCCATCCCTTCATTCTTTCTGGAGTTATTTCTCCATTGATCTCCAGTAGCGTATTGGGCACCTACTGACCTGGGGAGTTCCTCTTTCAGTATCCTATCATTTTGCCTTTTCATACTGTTCATGGGTTCTCAAGGCAAGAATACTGAAGTGGTTTGCCATTCCCTTCTCCAGTGGACCACATTGTGTCAGACCTCTCCACCATGCCCACCCGTCTTGGGTGGCCCCACAGGGCGTGGCTTTGTTTCACTGAGTTAGACAAGGCTGTGGTCTGTGTGATTAGATTGACTAGTTTTCTGTGATTATGCTTATTTAACTTATATGCAGAGCACATCATGAGAGACTCTGGGCTGGAAGAAGCACAAGCTGGAATCAAGATTGCCTGGAGAGATATCAATAACCTCAGATATGCAGATGACACCACCCTTATGGCAGAAAGTGAAGAGGAACTAAAAAGCCTCTTGATGAAAGTGAAAGAGGAGAGCAAAAAAGTTGGCTTAAAGCTCAACATTCAGAAAACGAAGATCATGGCATCTGGCCCCATCACTTCATGGGAAATAGATGGGAAACAGTGGAAACAGTGTCAGACTTCATTTTTGGGGGCTCCAAAATCACTGCAGATGGTGATTGCAGCCATGAAATTAAAAGATGCTTACTCCTTGGATGAAAAGTTATGACCAATCTAGATAGCATATTCAAAAGCAAAGACATTACTTTGCCAACAAAAGTCCGTCTAGTCAAGGCTATGGTTTTTCCTGTGGTCATGTATGGATGTGAGAGTTGGACTGTGAAGAAATCTGAGCGCCGAAGAATTGATGCTTTTGAACTGTGGTGTTGGAGAAGACTCTTGAGAGTCCCTTGGACTGCAAGGAGATCCAACCAGTCCATTCTGAAGGAGATCAGCCCTGGGTGTTCTTTGGAAGGAATGGTGCTGAAACTGAAACTCCAGTACTTTGGCCACCTCATGCAAAGAGTTGACTCACTGGAAAAGACTCTGATGCTGGGAGAGATTGGGGGCAGGAGGAGAAGGGGACGACAGAGGATGGCATCACTGACTCGATGGATGCGAGTCTGAGTGAACTCCGGGAGTTGGTGATGGACAGGGAGGCCTGGTGTGCTGCGATTCATGGGGTCACAAAAGTTGGACACAACTGAGCAACTGAACTGAACTGAACTGAAATCATTGACAATAAGGTATGGTCTGAAATTCTGAGTAATATTTATTTCCTTCTTTTCCTTGTTCTTCATTAAGTATACATCAGTGGAGATTCTTGGCTAAAAGGAAGAGAAAATTCTGGCAAATTCAAGCTGAAAGCATAAATCACAAAGAAATAAATCACCACACATCTCCTGGGAGACTTGCCATGAGATTCCATAATATCCTCAAAGGAAACCAGAGTGCCAGTAGAAAGGGCAGCCATAGTGGAATAATGCCACCCATAGAGTTCAACCCATTTATATTTTGTTTATTTTTTAATGTACATTCATTCATTTTGTAAATTATATCATAACCTAAATGCATAAATGTGGAACTTTTATTACTTAAATTTCTGTTATACTCTCGCTCTCTGTGTTCATCAGATAAATTATATATGGTCATTAATACTCTTTGTCTTCAGTTAAACAGCAAATAAAGATCCTAGTGTATACGTGTATGTCTGTGGATGTGTGCACATACACCCAGTCACTCAGTCATGCCTGACTCTTTGCAACCCCCAAAGAGTCCTTCATCTCTAAACACTATATTTTCAATAGAACAAATTAGATATATGAACAAAGGAATAGACATCAGTATAATGCATCATTTGCCAAGGTTTAATAAATTTTGTTTTGATATATTGCTAAGTCCTATATAATAAAAAACTCTTGCTCGAATAATCAACTCTTAGGTTGAACAAAGAAGTATTAATAAAAACACTTTCTATCAATAACTTGATCATTGATGCACACTAACCATGGAACTTAAACTATGGCTGGAAGAAAGATGATGAGAGGATTTTGCTATTCTTTTCAAATGCACTCTTATACCTTGTGTGCATATGGAATCCTAGTTCTCACCTGTAATTTAATAGCTGATGCCTATACACTGGGTTCTATAAGAACCTTTAAGCATTTAATTCTTTCTGTCTTATCCAAGCCAGGAATGTGTTATTATTTCTCTCTGCTACAATATTTGAGTTTATTTTCACAGCTTGTTAGGGCAATAATAAACAGTGGCTTCATGACTCTCTCCATCTACACCCTTGCTACAATCCTATCCATCGTCCATTAGAAATGATTAGTGGTATTTGTTAAAAGCCAGACTACCATGGAACTACATCTTTTATGTGTCTTGAGATTAACAGTGTCTTCTTAAAAGAAATGCAAACAGTTGTTGAATTCCAGAGGAAAGACTGAAAGCAGCCAGAGAGATTCCAGATTGTCACTGAACATTAAGGTATATTTCTAAGGGAGGGGTGGCTTTTTCTCCACACACTTTTCTATAGATGTTTCAGTCAGAACAGACCTCGGGAGCCACTGTTGGCCTTGAATTCCTTCTCCTGGGAGAGACAGGACGGTCAATGACACTGAAGTCAACTGCAAAGTTCTGACAATATAGAGACTAGATCAGGGACGTGACTCAAGCATGCTAAGCAGAAAGGACCCCCCCCCCCCTTACATTGCAATGTCTTCTGAACCCTTTTAAGAAGCATGCCTTTAGTTTTGGACATTACTCAAATATTTTTGACAGTGATTCCTCTGGAGGACTAACAGTAACAGTCTATCAGATAACACATTGGCAAGGATTGCTGATTGCTAAACTAAGCTGGTTCTGCTCCAAGACCCTAATAAAACCTGAGGAAGCACCCCTGAGAGGGAGTCTGTGCCATGAAGAACCTGATCCCAGGTCAGGTCAACCTGGCAGCCCTGGGATGATTGTCACAGTCAAGAGATGGCAAGGGTGCTGAAGGAGATCAGGCATGAAGGGGGAGACGAAAACAACCCAAAGAGAAAGGTGGATGAACAATAAGTCAGAGTGAAAACAGAATCAGGTGCAAGGCTCCCCAAAGCTCCTGGTAGCTGGAACCTTTCTAGAGGAAACTGAGATTCCTCTTGGCTTAAAAAAGCACAGCCTTCCCTCACCAGGCCCAAGAGAACTCTCCCAGAGAAGGCAGGAGAGAACCCACGGGTGAGCACTAAGATGAAATCTCCCACATCTGGGGAAGCCATTTGCATTCTTCTTAAACTGTTCCCCCACCAAGCATGCTGCTGCCTAGGGGCCTCTGAACTTGCTCTTCCTTCAGCCTGGGAGGCTGTTGCTCCAGGATTCACAAGGCTTCTCCCTTTCCTCATTCAAGTCACTACCCCATCAAAGAGGTCTTCCTAACCAGCCCATCTAAAACCACACTCCCAGTACTGTCTCCCTCTCATCCTCCTTTACTTTTCTGCACACTAGTACCAGCTTAAATATTTATTTTCAAATACAGAACTCAAGCTCCCTGAAGGCAGGAATTTATAGTGGTTTGTCCATTGTTACGTCCTTAACAAGATTGGTGGAAAAAATATTATCAACCTCAGATATATGGATAGAAAGTGAAAGTGAAATCGCTCAGTCGTGTCCGACTCTTTGCGACCCCATGGACTGTAGCCCACCAGGCACCTCTGTCCATGGGATTCTCCAGGCAAGAATACTGGATGGGTTGTCATTTCCTTCTCCAGGGGATCTTCCTGACGCAGGGATCGAACCCACGTCTCCTGCATTGCAGGCAGACGCTTTACCCTCTGAGCCACCAGGGAAGCCCGATAATACCACTCTAATAGTAGAAATTGAAGAACTGAAGAGCCTCTTGATGAAGGTAAAAGAGGAGAGTGAAAAAGCTGGCTTGGAACTCAATATTAAAAAAAACTAAGCTTATGGCATCCACTCCCATCACTTCATGGCAAGCATAAGGGGGAAAGTGGAAGCAGAGACAGATTTTATTTTCTCAGGCTCCGAAATCACTGTGGATGATGACTTCAGCCATGAAATTAAAAGATGCTTGCAACTTGGAAGGAAAGCTATGACAAACCTAGACAGCTATTAAAAAGCAGAGATATCACTTTGCCAACAGAGTTTTTTTAAGGTCATAGCTATGGTTTTTCCAGTAGTCATGTACAGATGTGAGAGTTGGACCATAAAGAAGGCTAAGTGCCAAAGAATTGATGCTTTTGAATTGTGGTGCTGGAGAAGACTCTTGAGAGTCTCTTGGACAGCAAGAAGATCCAACCAGTCAATCCTGAAGGAAATCAACCCTGAATATTCCTTGAAAGGACTGATGCTGAAACTGAAGGTCCAATACTTTGGCCCGATAGGAAGAACCAACTCATTGGAAAAGACCCTGATTCTGGGAAAGATGGAGGGCATGAGGAGAAGGGGAGGACGGAGGATGAGATGGTCGGATGGCATCATTGACTTGATGGACATGAGTTTGAGCAAGCTCTGAGAAATAGGGAAGGACAGAGAGGCCTGTCATACTGCAGTCCATCGGGTGGCAAAGAGTCGGACATGACTGAGCGACTGAACAACAACAAAGCCAAAAAGTCCCACTGGCTGAATAAACGAAAATGTACATGGTACCAACAAATGATTCCTGGCCAAAGGCTCCAAAAAGTAGTTTTTTCACAAGGTAGCCTTCCTGAACTATCTTTCCAATGATCCCTGGATAGCCCCAAACTAATCTATTGAACCCCACTATTCTCAAATAATAAAGGAACATTCTTCAATGATTAAAATTTTTCTGTGATTCTAAGATGGCAGATGGGGAAGAAACTCACCTGCCATCTTCTTCTTATAAGATCAGCTGTGCCTGATGAGGTTTTGTAATGAAAGGCTCTGGGTTTGTTTGATCTGAACAAGCCCAGAGGCCAAGTTCACTGCTAGCATTAATTATTAATATAATAAAGGAAACTAACAATTTTACCATAGAAGCATGAGGACAGTTAGTGCTTTCTATGTGAGGGTCATTATCCCTCCCTGAAATAGCTTGGGAAAATAAAAACTGTTATTTTGTGTCAGACATTTCAGTTCAGTTCAGTCACTCAGTCATGTCCAACTCTCTGCAACCCCATGGACTGCAGCATACCAGGCTTCCCTGTCCATCACCAACTCCTGGAGCTTGCTCAAATTCATGTCCATCAAGTTAGTTATGCCATCCAACCATTTCATCCTCTGTCATCCCCTTCTCCTCCCACCTTCAATCTTTCCCAACATCAGGGTCTTTTCTAATGAGTGAGTTTTTTGCATCAGGTGGCCAAAGTATTGGAGTTTCAGCTTCAGCATCAGTCCTTCCAATGAATATTCAGGACTGATTTCCTTTAAGATTGACTGGTTGGATCTCCTTGCAGTCCAAGGGACTCTCAAGAGTCTTCTCCAACACCAGAGTTCAAAAGCATCAATTCTTCAGTGCTCAGCTTTCTTCATAGTCCAACTCTCACTTCCATATGTGACTACTGGAAAATGTATATTTATTTATTTGACTTTAAAGTTATTTGATCTTAAAGCTATTTAAGTGATAAAGGGCTCATCTTTAAAGTTTCCTCCTGCTTTGGTGAAACATTATCAAATAAATCTGGAAGACATAATAGGCATGGGATAAAAGGAGGCAGAATTAAGATGTGAAAAGAGGATTGTATCATGTGTGGTACATTTACAATATTTAAAAACTGGTTTCTTAATATGGTCTCAAACATACTCATGTTTATGTGCTTATGATATTATTTCTCCAAAAGTGAAAATGAGCTGAGTGTGGAGTTGTGGAGGCATGGGTAGAGAGACAATATAGTACACACTCTCCTTTTGGTGGGGAGTCTCTCTGTCACCTGAAATCTTATGTGCAAATATAAAGATATAAACAGCATGACAACTGTAGTCTGAACAATTGCCACAGTGATGTGTGCTTTCTGTGTGTTTGGCTTCATTTTAGTTACTATTTAACATTTTCTTAATCTGTACTGCCTTTTATCTGACATCCTGGAACATTTCCCTGTTTCTTCTTTATTATTTCCTTCCCTACTAATGATGTTTCTGGAACCGAAGTATCTTCTTGATATGGGTTCTCTTCGTTAACAAAGGGAACACTGGGTTTGATTTATCTGTAAAAACCCCTGGGATGATTTTTGTGCTTAGATGTCAAAGAAATTCTCCATCTCCTTCTCAGCCATTAATTTTATCATTATGGAAATAGCTTCCATAATTGATAAAACATTGTCAACTGAGTTTGACAGACTATTAAAACACTTCTGAAGATTTGTAATCTCCAGCTCCTGTCTCTTGGGGCTTGTTTAAAACGTTCACACCCATATTTATATTCTCTCTTAAATGTCAATGGAAAAAAATCTTTGTGATAAGGTCATCGTAATGCACACAGACAGTGATCAAGGATCATTTTCCCCCAGTCCCAGCCAAGTCATGTTATTATTAATAAAACAGGGCAAGTCATTCATCTTTTCCCACTAACTGAGAAAATTGAAGCCTGGCCATAAAGAGGAAGAGGACCACCCTGTAAAAGGCATAGCCTGTTGTGAAGTCTGGGGTATCTATTTTTTTAATTAAACATTTTAATTTGAAGTAACTGTAGATTCACATGAAGTTGTAAGAAATAACAGAGCTTCCATACACTCCGTACCCAGTTGCCCCTAAAAATAGCATCTTGCAAAAACTATAGAACAATATTTAAGTAAGATTATTGACACTGATATTATTCAGATTTCTCAGTTCGCTTGTACTCGTGTGTGTGTGCGCAAAGTTCCATGCAACTTTACCGCATGCGCGTTTATTTGTGTGTCTATCACCACAGTCAAGTTACAGAATGCTTATGTAACTCTTTAATAATCACATCTACTCTTTTCTTCTCCCTTCCCTGTAGGGAATCTATTTTCCTTTGAGCGTTTATGCATAATAAGGAGAAATCAAATTATGAAAATTAGCTGCCTTCAATGAAAGCATTTGAGCTTTTAGAAAAAGGTGTCTACTTGTGATGGATGCAGCCAGAGCTTGATATCTAAAAACCTGGCTTCCGCCCCCACTCACTTACCTGGATGGGTACATTTATAAAGGGCCTGCACAAATGTGCGTGTGCTTTGCATTCAAAGCAACAACAGTGATAAGAAATGAGGCATTATGTGTTAGTAAGCTTCATTTTTTGTTGTTGTTGCAAATGCCACTGATAATATTCCACTGAAATGATGAATTTTTAGATAAATCAAGAAATTACTCCCAGTCTCAGAGGTTTCTTGGAAAGTTTTTAGCATCCAAAATGCACAATTAGGTTCTAATTAGGATGAGACTCATATGACATTCTGGAATTTTATACTTAGATGAACATGGGTCATGAGAATTTTCCAAAATTCTTTTTGAAAGGCATGTGGGAAGTCAGCTCCAATTTTTCTCCTTTGTTGCAAGCTGAGATTTTTTTAAAAATATGAACTCCCAGGCAGACACTTTCCATCTGCTACTGTAGGCATTTTTGCCCATCTGATATAAAATACCAGCAAGTAAGTCCTCAAAGCTAGCTCAATGGCTCAATAAAATATGGTCTTCTTGTCACCCTTGGTGCTTAAATCATTTGTTGTCAAACTAGGTGGCTTTCAGAGTTGACATTTACTGCTGTTTGCTGCAAAAGAGATTGTAGCCCCAAGGAGAGGGCCAGAACTGTCATTAAGCACTGCCAGCTATGAGAACAAAGGCCTTGGTTAATTTTTTTGTGATTCTGTTACTGTCCTATGGTTCTTAAGACAGATGGTTTTTAAATGATGAATTTTCAACAAGAGACACTCAAGAAGTGTTTACCCAGTGGTCCCAATGGCCTCATGCATATACAGACACTCAAACCCATACAAGGAAACATTAAAAGAGCCTTTATCTTCCTTCTCTCGACCCCCCACCTCTTGCTCTCTTTCATTCAGTTCTTTTTCCAAAATCTGTACATTAGATCCAACATGAATAGACCACATACATATGAGGAATTCATATTAGTAGTAGGAATGAATTTAAAGGAAGCTTTCAAAGGTTCTTAAAAGATGTATCAAATGCCTTGTATGTTTATGGCACTATAGTAATTGCTTTGGTGGAAACCAAAAAGAGTTTCTTCCCTCAAAATGAAGGAAGCTAGTATTTATCAAGCACTCCTTTGAGCCAAGCATTTTGTATTTGTCATTTCCTGCCATTTTCATGATAATTCTGTGATACTATGGGGTTATGATTTTCCACATCAGGAAGCAGGAGCCCAGTCAGGTTCAGGAGTTGGCCCAGGGTCACAGATAGTAAGAGGCAGAACTGAGATTCAAGTCAGGTATATCTGAAGTCCATGCTCTTTCCATAGAGTGTCCTTTAACTTGCAAAAAAGGGGATAATACAGGTTTGGAAATGCAAGCATACACAAAACTGTAAAACAGACCAGATTATAGTAAATCATGTAAGAAATATCAAATCAAAGAGATACAAAGAAATTCAACGGACAGTTGATGAGGTGGACATTGTCATTATTCTCTTTCAACAACAGACTCCTTGTCTCAGGCACTAGGGGCACTGATGACGTACACTCTTCAGCTGTCAGTCCCTTCAGGGACTGTCCCATCTACAGAGAGCTACCTTGCCCAAAGTTACACCTTCACTCAAGGAGCCACATCAGTCGAATGTTCGATGTGGAAGCAAAAGCTTGGACATCTTGACTCAATTTGGGTAGTGCTTAAGGACCACCATGGCTCCAGAGATCCCCATGTGTTGGCTGAATCGGTTGCACCTTCACAATAGCTCCTTTCATTCCCTGCCTTCTACAAGGGTTGACCCCAAAGACACTCCTTAATATAATCCTACATGCTAAGCTCTGGCTCAGAGATTACTTGCCAAAGAAGTCAACCCAGGGCAGCTGGGTAGATTTGAAAATTCCTCAAAGAAAAATGGCCCATGAAATAGGTCTTGGATGACAAGTATGATTCCAATAGGACAACGATGTAGTTATTGTTGAAAAGGCAACTGTGACTCTGCTATAGAAGGTCTTGAAAACTAGACAAGGAATTTGTACCCAGATGAGAAATGGAGTTCCACTGAAGGCTTTAGGAGAGACGCAACATGAAGCAGGCTATAACTTATAAAGTGGTGTGGTCATTTATAAGGACAAATGCTGAAGACAGAGGCAGAAGTTTGGGAGTTCACAGAGGAGCTGGTGGTCCAGATAACTCTCATCAGCAGAGCATTAGATTGTTTGGCAGAAAACTTAGGTTTGAATCCTGGTTCTGCCACTTACTATCTCTGGGACTTTGAGTCTGGAGTCACATAATCCCTCCAAACTCAACTTTTCCTTCTGCCAACTAAGATAATATTTGCGGTGTGGATTGACTGTGAATTTGCAAAGCATTACACACACACACACACACACACACACACACAAAGCAATCTATAAATCCCTAAACAAATGAAGGTTTTAGCTGTGAGTATAAAGAAAGTTGGCCAGAGCAGGAGCTAGTAAGCTACAACCCACCATATTTAGTTAGCCTTTTTTCTTTTGTTGCAAATCAAGTGCTATTGGAACATAGCCATACCTGTGCATTGTTTATGGCTGCTTTCAGGCGACAATGGCAGAGATGAGTGGTTGCTATAGAAACCATATGACCCTACAAAACCTAAAATATCTACTATCTGTCCCTCTACATTTAAAGTTTGCTATCCCTGACCCAGAGCATCAGAAAGAAGAAGGAAGTAACTGATGTAAAAGACAGGATAGAGGTCAAATCTGTAAGACCACAGTAAATTCTAGGGCTTAGGGAAATAGAGAGAGAAAGAGAAGGGACCAATAACCTCAAGGTTCTTAGCCCAAGTCCCAGCAAGATGATATTGTCATGAACTACACTAAAGAAATCAGAACAGTTTCACTTAATTGTTGGTTTTATTCTGGACCTTCTAAGTTTCAAGTGCTGGTAAGACTATCCAGCAGAAGGATGAAAATGTGGATCTGGTACTCCGGCAAAGGCTCAGAGATGAGGTTTTGGCTTTTGGAACAATGTGCTTTGATGTGAAAAAAAAAATGAAGGAAAATTGGGGATCCTGTAAGCAGTATAATTTTGGCTTTAATCTTCCACAGTTCTGTCTCACATTTTAAAAGTTATCCAAAGACCGAGTCCTTAAATCGGATGGTTAAAGTAAGGCTTTGCTGATCATTGTTATATTAAGCAGAAAATGAGAAAAGGACAGAAAAGTTCTACTGTCGCTAAAAAGGAAATATTTTAGAACCAGGCAAAGACTCCCCTCTGTGGAGGGCATTTGACCTTGTTACTGGCCACTAAGCAACACTTGAAAACCAGCTCCCTTGTCCCAAGTGATGTGGGTTCTGAGAAATATTAAATGGTTTTCTGCAAATAAAAGGATTTCATGGTTAAAAAACTTTGGATAAAACCAGATTAAAGAAAGTTAAAGCTTTCTTTATTAAAGAGCTTCTCAGAGACTTTATTGTGTTAAGAAGCACTGGGATCCCCAAGAGGTAGACAAAGTAAGTAGATAAGAAAACTGGGGGTTTAAAGCAGGAACTTGCCCAGGATTACAGCACTATTAAGAAGCAGAACTAGGAATCAAACTCGGAAATTACTTCCTGCTCATAGCAATTACTCTTTCCTAATAATGACAATGATAAAAGGATGGTGGTGGTGGTGATGGTGGTGAAAATTGTGCCAAGTAGTCCCTGTAGTACTTGCTATCTCTTGGAAAGCTATGGTAATCCTTAGGCCAGTGTATCAGTCACACGGTGACACAGCAATGCTGTATTAACCACTCAAAATTCAGTGACATACAACAGCAAGCATGTATTCTATCATATGCATCTGTAGGTTGACTGGGCAGCTTTGCTGACCTCATTTAGGTTTGGCTCCAGCCCGTGCTCTCAGGTCAGTCCTCCACAGGGAGCTTTCCTCTGTCTGAGATGAGCAGGCTGCCAGCAGCAGAATCCTCTCGTGGTGGAGGCAGAATGTTCCCCTGTGCATCACCGAGTTACATGCCTGCCCACTACTCAAGAGGCAGGGATTCTCCCTCCATCTCTAGTGAGAACTGCAAAGCCAAATGGCAAAAATGGTTGATATCAGAAAGAATGAAGAAATGGAACCAATTAGTCACTATCCCATAAGCCATGTGTAAAATCCAGGATTGGAACATACAATAAAAATTTTAATCGGTCTGTTCAAATAATTCACAGACCCCTGGCACCATGAATTCAGTTTCAGTCAATGTAGGATTGTGACAATAAAATTTTATTACTCTTATCCCTGCTTGTTCAGAATCTGCCCAAGTCTGGGCTAAATAAAGTATACACTCTTGAAACAGCTCTAAGGATTTACTAAATATATTAGCTAATGGTCTACGAGTCCCCTTGTATTCCTTTGCCCAGGGCATTAGGACTGTTCAGTTGGACTGCCGGCTGATGCTTCTCTCGGTCTTGCCATGCTTGGGGCCTGCTGTCCAGCTGCTTCTCCCAGGCAGTCAGACTTAGAGCCCTCTAGCTGAGGCAGAGGTCTTAGAGGAACTGGGTATGTCCAACTTGAGTATTTATCAGTATCACTGAGGATGCAAGGATTGCCTGGGGCAAGAGTCCCTGGAGGCAGTCAGAGAGAAAGATGAAGGAAATCACTCTTGAAATGTCATATTGATAATTCTCTTGCTTAAAAAAAATGTCATATCCTGAACTCCTGAATATGCAGGAGAAAATATTTAGTTTTCCTGGTATTTGAGTTTTATAAATATGGCATCACGTTACATGTAATCTCTTGTACCTTGTCATTATTATGTCCCTGAACTTCTTCATGGTTTGGAGTCACTAAGGTTTATTCAATATTAAGTATACAATATACTTTATTAGAAATATACCACAGTTTATTTATTAATTCTCCTGTTCATAAACATTTTTAAGCTGTTTCATTTTGCTATTACAGGCAATTCTGTAATTTGGATGTGTCTCCAGATACACGTGTCCAAGAATTTCTCTGGGATATGTAATTCAGAGTGGAAATTCTGGTTTAAAAGCTTTTAAACCATTGTTTGAAATTTTATTCCGAAGTATTTCTTTTAGTTTATAGGCCACTAGCAAGTTATTAGAGTTCTTGTAGAACCATATTTTCACCAATACTGTGTATTGTCAGATTTCTAAATTTTTGACAATCGAGCAGGTAGAAAACAAATCCCACTGTAGTTTAAATTTATATTTCTTGATTACTGGTGGAGCATTTATTCATGGTGTAATTTACCATGCATGTTTTCCCTTCAGAGAGATGTTTATTTCTTTTGCTTATATTCTTGTTTAATTGATTTATTGTAGTTCATCATAAATACTGGATACTAATCTCTTGCCAGTTATACATAGTGCAAATATATTTTCCCATTGTGTGGCTTGTTTTTCTATTTGTTTTATGGTGTCTTTTGACAAACAGATACTTTCAGCTTTGAGATAGTCAAACTACCTCAAATTTTTCATTTTGTTTTCTTAAAGAGATACATCCCTGTCCCAAGCTCATAAAGATCTACTCTTCATTTGTCTCCTAGAAGTCTTAAAGTTTTGCTTTGAAAACCTAAGTTTTTGATCTATTTGGGATTTGGGAATGGGGAGGGGTGAAGCTATGGTGTGAGGCAGGGATCTGAAAGAATTTCTTTCATGTGTATAACCAATTATCTCAACATATTTAATGATAGTGACTCCCCCACCCATCCACCTCCTTAGTCATCTGCAAAGCCACCTCTTCCAAGTAACAAGGCTGCCTCATGTACAGGGGATGTTGCATTGATCAATCAATATGTCTTTTCCTATATCTAAATTATCACATCTCAATTACTCTGGCTTTATAATAAATCTTGATATCTGTTGGGTTGTTGTTCAGTTGCTCAGTCATGTCTGACTCTTTGCCACCCCATGGACTGCAACATACCAGGCTTCCCTGTCCTTCACCGTCTCCCAGAGCTTGCTCAAACTCATGTCCACTGAGTCAGTGATGCCATCCAACCATCTCATCCTCTGTCATCCCCTTCTCCTCCTGCCTTCAATCTTTCCCAGCATCAGGGTCTTTTCTAATGAGTCAGCTCTTCACATCAGGTGGCCTAAGTATTAGAGCTTCAGCTTCAGCATCAGTCCTTCCAATGAATATTCAGGACTGATTTCCTTCAGTATTGATTGGTTGGATCTCCTTGCAGTCCAAGGGACTCTCAAGAGTCTTCTTCAACACCACAGCTCAAAAGCATCAATTCTTCAGCGTTCAACCTTTCTTATGGTCCAACTCTCACATCCATACATGACTATTGGACCTGGTAATTAGGTAGGACCTCCTGGTAATTAGGTTACAACTTGGCTTTGGAGCAAAGAATGAGTTTCAAAATTCTAATTAGGAGAATAAGAGAAAACATATTAAAGATCCTAGCCCACTGTTTACTTAAAAATAATATCTTTTATTAGCTACTGTTTCTTAAGGCTATACTAAGATTGCTGTCATTGGAAATGGATGTTAGTGATTCTAGCTGATGTACAAAAGTAAGTCAGACTTCCCAGTGATTCAGATGAAAGTGGTGAAATTTGACTTTAATTTTCTGTTTTTGCTTCAAGGCCTCAGCTGAGATATGTTGCAAAAATGATTAGCCCTTTTTGCCCCTTAGAAAATGAGGCCACGGGAAAATGTTACTTTTGTGTTTATTCTCAAGTATCTCTAATGCTGTGGCATGTCTTTGCATTACTTCAGGGTTATTTACACAGGGCTTCATGTTTATAGAGCTAAGACAAGGTGATTGGATGAACTTGAAATTTCCTCAGCAGGGAGGGGGTCTTAGGGACTCTGCTATAAACTCTCTGCTCTCTATGGACCACACATTTCATAACTCATTCTGTATAAACAGCTCACATCTTTTGAGCATTTTCCATCCAGTGAATGTTGAATAAATTCCTTTTAGTGGTGACATTGACTCTTTAGGCTGTTTATTTGGACTTTCTCATTGGAGATACAGTTATACAAATTAAAGAATTGTTTAAATGTGATGCCCAGGATGTACTGTAAGTCATGTTTATAAATGAGGTTTTATATTCTCTGTGCATGTGCAGAAAGAAAGACATTATCATGTACACAGTGCTCATGATTTGGTCTAGTACCTGGTAGAGCACATAAAAAGTAGCCCTGGACATGTTAAATGTGCACCAATATAAATGTGTAGTTTAAAGAAATTTGAAAATTGGTTTACAAAATAATACAAAAATTGCAGAGAATTGCAATATACATTTAAGAACCATCTACTAGAGAACCTACTCTTGGTTGAAGAGCAGGTATCAATAGCTTAGAAAGAAGAAAGTGGATAAAAATAAGAAAATGAAATAGAGGCAAGAAATACATCTAGGCAAGAAGATAACATAATGAAAAAAAAAAAAAGCAGAATTGCAATCAGTAATCGTAAAGCCTCTTCCACAACAAATGTAAGTGTTTGAATGATAGGAAGATGATTTTTTTAGTAATTTTGGCTTGGGCAACACTTTTAGTGTACCCTGAGGTAGAAAAACAGTCACAAATTAATGAGCTTTAGCTGGAAGAAAGGCAGTAAGAGGAAGTTTGGTTTGCTGTAGTTTCACATTATGAGTAGCCCAAAAACCATGCCCCAAAGTTTGTGTTGGGTGTTGTCTCCCACCTTCTCTTTTCTACCACTCAGGCTTCCAAAGCTCCTAAAAACTTGCCTCCTTCCCCACTTGCAAAACTTCCTTTACAACAGCTCTCTCATTGCCCTACAACCTCAGACAATCTCTTCACCCAGCAGTGTATTAGTCACACAGATTGTGCATTTAGAAGCATGCTGGCCACAGTAAAATAAGTATTATTTTTAGAAGGTTTATATCTTATTTATATATACTAAAGTGTATGTGAGCACCACAAGGAATAAATGACGGTGATGCTGTGATAGTCTTCCATGTCATTTATAATTCTTATATTAATAGGATTGTAAGATTTAGCAAGTAAAAATACAGGATTCCTGGTTAAATAAATTGCATATAAACAACTACTTGTAATATGTCTTGTTAAATTAAAATTAAACAAGGAGACCATTAGACAGATATAGCTCCCCTGCTGTGGTGACCTCTGTAAGGAAACCAAAATCTAAGCCTATAAATTCCTCAAGGTCACAAAAGTGAAATGCTAAAGGCAACCGATCACAAACAGCCAACTGAATATTAGGTCAAAGCTAGTCAATAGTTTCCTTGCTTTGCTTCTGTCTTTTTCCCATAAAACTCTTTCCCCAGCTCCTGGTGGTGAAACACTCCCAGCCACTTTCAGTTCCTCGCTACCCAATTCTAACTGATTTTTGCTCAAAGAAACTCTTAATATTTTTAACATGCCTCACTTTATCCTCTAATAGTCCCATGCAATATTTAAGATATAATAACCCTAAAAAAGTATTTTTGTTTATGTAAAATTCAAATTTAACTGGGCATCCTATAATTTATTTGACAGCCCTAAATAGAGTACCTTCTGTGGGTAGCTGGAATAAAACTGGGCATTTTTGCCCTTCTTCCAAAAAATACTTTTCAGTGTCTTGAAAGGTAAGGTAAAAGAGGTCTTCACTTGAGCTCTCTTTCTAAAAACCTGTTTTAGCCCATCTTTCTGCTGCAGATTCCACTCACCTCCGCTGGCTTCCCAAGCTTTTCTTCTCTATCCTGATGCCAAAGAAAGCCAGCCTCTGGATTCGCTTTTATTGTCCCCTGTCCACTCTCTGACTCTCTTCCAATCGCTTGTAACCCTCGTATTCCCTTCACCCACCCGCAGGTCACAGCATGGTCTTTCTTACACATGTTCATTGAGCCCTTTCTGTCTCTTTCAGCTCTCCTCTCATGTTCCACATCAGATCTGCTCTTCCATTGCTCTTCCATTGCAAAGGTCTGTCAATATCCTGGTCCACCTCTTGCTTTCCTTGACAGACAAAGAAGCAAATTTTCTGTGGGAGTTCTTAGCCCTTCCAAGATTTAACCACCATGAACATAAATGGTGTACAATGGCTGGTGTACCATTGGAAAACATAAACTCCCCAAAGAAGCTAGACCTTGAAGCAAAGATGCTTCTCTGTTGCTTCTGGCTCTTTTTCCTACTTGTACAAGGGAGGTGCCTGCCTAAGAAATGAAACTCTGCCTAAGTGTAAAGTTCACAAAAAGCCTTGCCAGAAGCTGGAAGGACTGTGAGATGAGGTGTGATTCTGTGTCATTGAACTCCCACACTGGACTTCCTTTGGGCGTGTCACACATCTGCAGAGGGAGGCCCCACAGGAAAGTTTTATGACCTCTAAGGGAGGAACATGAACTAACCTATCTATACAGTTTGTGAAGCTTATTTTTTTTTTTTTTACTTTTCTCCATATATTCCCTTTCCTTTGTGTTTTTCCTTCCCTTCCTTCCTTCTTTTCTTCCTTCCTATCTTTTTTTTCTTGCTCTCATCTTTTCATTCTCAACCCACTCTTCCCCCACCCTCGACTGAAATCTCTTTAGTCTTTCAAATCAGTCCCCACCTTGGCTCATGGCATATATAGGATAAACACAATTTTTCCCTTGGACAGTTTTCATATTCTGACACTTCAGAATTTGAACAATCCCCTGGAGCCTGTACTCCCTTCTCCAGGCTGGAGTGGTTCTCATTATCTTCCAGCCAGGTGTCTTCCCACTTTTATTCCTGCTGGGGCAGTTTTCTTCTCCCCTTTGTGTATTCAGAGAACCAAGAAGAATATATTTAGTGTCACCCAGCTGGTTATTTCATTAAGTTCTCACGGCTTGCTCCATATTACCTGAAGAAAAACATTTTCTGTGACTAAATTGCAAGCTAATATAAATGACAGTATATTGGTTGTAGAAATGAAGTTTACAATGGGAAGAGATTCTAGCTGGGGTTCAGAAAGCATGATGGAAAATATTTCAACTGTGTTGTTGGTATTGTAATTTATTCATTGATCCTTGGTTTGTTACTGATGCATTCATAAGTACCTGCCTGGTCCATAGCCATCCCCTCCGCTGAGAATCTCATGACAAGAAACTTCAAATTGTCCTCAGAAAAGCATGGAGAGCATCAGTTTAAAATAGATGGTACATTTAGTTAGGGTTATAAAGGCTAAGCTTCTGCAACAAAGAGACACCCCTCAAGTTCAATGGCTTGAGTAAGATTAGATTTTATTTCTTTCTCACTTAAATCTGAGCAGAGCAGTTCTGCTCAGATTCATTGAGGGGTTCATTTTCATTTTATCTTGCTGCTGTGCCATCCTTAAAATGTTATCTTTGTTTAAATGACTGAATCCAGGTTATTGGTTTGCCTAACTCTTGGGAAAGGGAAAGAGAGGAAATAGAAGGCTGACTATTTTCTTTCAGTTAGGTGAGGTGGAAGTTGTTCACATCACTGAAGCTTAAATTTCATTGGTGAAAAATAGCCACAGAGCTATTCTGAACTACAAAGGAGTCTGGGAAATTTAATCTCCAGCTAGGAAGCCATGTTCCCAGGAAGAAAGGTGGGGGGAATTGGAAAGTGAAGTCAAGTGGGCCTTAGAAAGCATCACTACAAACAGAGCTAGTGGAGGTGATGGAATTCCAGTTGAGCTGTTTCAAATCCTGAAAGATGATGCTGTGAAAGTGCTGCACTCAATATGCCAGCAAATTTGGAAAACTCAGCAGTGGCCACAGGACTGGAAAAGGTCAGTTTTCATTCCAATCCCAAGGAAAGGAAATGCAAAAGAATGCTCAAACTACCGCACAATTGCGCACTCATCTCACATGCTAGTAAAGTAATGCTCAAAATTCTCCAAGCCAAGCTTCAGCAATACATGAACCATGAACTCCCTGATGTTCAAGCTGGTTTTAGAAAAGGCACAGGAACCAGAGATCAAATTGCCAGCATCTGCTGGATCATGGAAAAAGCAAGAGAGTTCCAGAAAAACATCTATCTCTGCTTTATTGACCATGCCAAAGCCTTTGACTGTGTGGATTACAATAAACTGTGGAAAATTCTGAAAGAGATGGGAATACCAGACCACCTAACCTGCCTCTTGAGAAATCTGTATGCAGGTCAGGAAGCAACAGTTAGAACTGGACATAGAACAACAGACTGGTTCCAAATAGGAAAAGGAGGACGTCAAGGCTGTATATTGTCACCCTGCTTATTTAACTTATATGCAGAGTACATCATGAGAAACGCTGGACTGGTAGACACACAAGCTGGAATCAAGATTGCCGGGAGAAATATCAATGACCGCAGATATGCAGATGACACCACCCTTATGGGAGAAAGTGAAGAGGAGCTAAAAAGCCTCTTGAAAGTGAAAGAGGAGAGCAAAAAAGTTTGCTTAAAGCTCAACATTCAGAAAACGAAGATCATGGCATCTGGTCCCATCATTTCATGGGAAATAGATGGGGAAACAGTGGAAACAGTGTCCGACTTTATTTTTTGGGGCTCCAAAATCACTGCAGGTGGTAACTGCAGCCATGAAATTAAAGACGCTTACTCCTTGGAAGAAAAGTTATGACCAACCTAGATAGCATATTCAAAAGCAGAGACATTACTTTGCCAACAAAGGTCCGTCTAGTCAAGGCTATGGTTTTTCCAGTGGTCACGTATGGATGTGAGAGTTGGACTGTGAAGAAGGCTGAGCACCGAAGAATTGATGCTTTTGAAGTGTGGTGTTGGAGAAGACTCTTGAGAGTCCCTTGGACTGCAAGGAGATCCAACCAGTCCATTCTGAAGGAGATTAACCCTGGGATTTCTTTGGAAGGAATGATGCTAAAGCTGAAACTCCAGTACTTTGGCCACCTCATGCAAAGAGTTGACTCATTGGAAAAGACTCTGATGCTGGGAGGGATTGGGGGCAGGAGGAGAAGGGGATGACAGAGGATGAGATGGGTGGATGGCATCACAGACTCAATGGACATGAGTCTGAGTGAACTCCAGGAGATGGTGATGGACAGGGAGGCCGGGCATGCTGCAATTCATGGGGTCGCAAAGAGTCGGACACGACTGAGTGACTGAACTGAATTGAACTGAAGAGGTTCTCTGAGGTATCAACTTTGGAACAAGTTCTTCAAGGCAGCATAGTCTGATGGCCAGATGTTCTTGGTCTGGAGGCAGGAAAGCATGAGTTCTAGTTTGGGTTCTCCCACGCACTAGTTGTGTGGCCATAAGCAGTTATTTAATTACCTTAAAACCTCAGATTCCTCAACTATGAAATGGGAAATATAATAGAACCTGTGTCAAAGATTATATGAAATACACAAGTGTTTACATGATAAAGTGTTGGTCACTCAGTCCTGTCTGACTGTTTGTGACCCCATGACTGTAGTCCACCAGGCTCCTCTGTCCATGAGATTCTCCAGGCAAGAATACTGGAGTGGGTAGCTGTTCCGTTGTCCAGGGGATCGTCCTGACCCAAGGATAGAACCTAGGTCTTCTGCATTGCCGGCAGATGGTTTATTGTCTGAGCTATCATAAGTGGTCAATAAATGTTTCCTTGGTATAGTTTCTTGAAGAGAGGAATTGACCTCTTGTTCATAAGACTTTCAGGCCAACAAAAGGTCATCCAAAAATATCATTTTTCAGCAAAATTGATTTAGTAGGAGTCTACTTTAGATAGGGCACTAGGATAGCAGCTGTTAATTTATCAGCTAGTTCTGTACCTCAAGCGACATGGATATTGCAATAGTCCTTTTCTCATTGAATTTAGAGGGATAAACAAGATATGTTTTTTAAGAGCACAACTCCCTCTCTGGCATACAGTAAGCACTGAATATATGTTAACTCTTAATATTACATAAGGTAAATGCTAAATATTGTTACAAGCAGTGCTGTGGGAAAACAAAGGAAGAAACAATTCTGACTTGGAGGAATAGGGAAAGTTTCAAAAAGGTAATGGCACTTAAGCTGGGTTATTCAGGATGAGTACTGTGGCGTGCTGTGATCCACGGGGTCACAAAGAGCTGGACACGACTGAGCAACTGAACTGAACTGAACATTTCAAGAACTTGAGATTTTAAAGGGATGGTTTCATCAGAGAAAACTACAGGCGTGAAGTATGAAGGTGAGCTATTGTGTGGCAATTTCAAGGACAGAATATCTAGACCACAGATGCATGAAATAAGAATGGGAGAAGTAGAAGGTAACACACTGTGAGATCAGAGAGTGAATGCCACACTTGTGAGTTTAGACTCCACTCATTCAGCAGTGAAGAGGTTTCTAAGGAGATTTTCATACTCTGAGCTGTGTATGAGGTTGCCCACTTCTGGTAGCAGGAAACAGGGTAGATTAAAGGGGGGACATGTGTGAAGTGAGAGGCTGGGAATCCAGATGGGTGACCACTGCCAAGGCCAGGAAAAGAATAACAGGGTCTGAATCTGGGCATCATCACTGCTGATGGAAAGCGAAGGTTACAAGAGTCATTGCAGGAAGAGAGACGCAGACTGGAGAGAACAAACCTGTGGACACATGACGTGGGGTAAGGAGAGGGTGGGACGAACTGAGAAGTGGCACTGACACACAGATACTACCATGTGCCAAGTCGCCAGCTAGCGGGAAGCTGTGTACAGCACAGGGCGCTCAGCTTGGTGCTCAACTTGGCAGGTGACAACCTAGAGGGCTGCGATGGGGGTGAGGGTGGGAAGGAGGCTCAAGAGGGAGTGAATATATATATACTTATGGCTGATTCGCGTTGTTGTACAGCAGAAACTAACACAGCCTTGTAAAACAATTATGCTCCAATTAAAATGTTGTTTAAATAAAAAACAAAAAAGTCATTGAAGGGTAGAATCAATCATTGAAGAGGTAGAATCAATAGATCTTTCAGTTCAGTTCAGTCGCTCAGTCGTGTCTGACTCTTTGTGACCCCATGAATCGCAGCACACCAGGCCTCCCTGTCCATCACCAACTCCCGGAGTTCACCCAAACTCATGTCCATCGAGTCGGTGATGCCATCCAGCCATCTCATCCTCTGTCATCCCCTTCTCCTCCTGCCCTCAATGCCTCCCAGCATCAGAGTCTTTTCCAATGAATCAACTCTTCACATGAGGTGGCCAAAGTACTGGAGTTTCAGCTTTAGCATCATTCCTTCCAAAAGAACACCCAGGGCTGATCTCCTTTAGAATGGACTGGTTGGATCTCCTTGCAGTCCAAGGGACTCTCAAGTCCAACAGACTTCTCCAACATCAGTTCAAAAGCATCAATTCTTCGGCGCTCAGATTTCTTCACAGTCCAACTTTCACATCCATACATGACCACTGAAAAACCATAGCCTTGACTAGACGGACCTTTGTTGGCAAAGTAATGTCTCTGCTTTTGAATATGCTATCTAGGTTGGTCATAACTTTCCTTGATCTTTAAGACTGACTAAATAAGACAGGTGAAGAAGTGGAGAGAATTTAAAACATGTAAGGTTTCTAATCTGAGTATTATAACCCAGAGAATATATGATAACTTCAAATAGATCTGCTGAAACTAAAATCTACTTGTACATAACTATTAAGATTTTCAATATAAATGACCTGAGGCAATGGTATTTCTTGCATGACAGTGTTGTAATAAGTTTGAGTAAAAAAATAAATCCCCAATGTGAGGACTCAATTGTATTCAAAATTTAGACTGACAGGGTCTTCAAATGTCACGAGAGAATAACATTCACTTTAAAAAAGATGATATGAAGATGACTTCTGCTTCCAGCTTAATGACACGCCTGGTATCAAACTATCCCTCCTGCTGGGAACAGCGGTCAAGTTGGATAAGCTGCAAAGAAAAAAAAAAAAAAGCTGTTTGAAGCTATCAGAGAGTATCCAAAGAAAAGAGGACTTGAGGTGCTCAGATCCTGGAGAGAGAAAGCACGCACTGACTTCGTATTGGTTGTCCCCCCAGGTATTTACTGACTCCTAAGATGTATATATGCAGGGTGAAATTTGTGTAACTAGACCTGAAGCACTTGCTGGGTAGAGACTTGACAGCTTCACAGGACTAGGGAGACAAAATTAGAGCTCTGAGCCCAGAAAAAGGAGTCGCCAATGACTTTTAGTTGAAAGGCCTCAGAGTGCTACACCTTAAAATAAGAGCAAGTAAGAATTACACAGTCCCCAACTGAATCAAGGTGATTTTTTAATATGCTATATGCTTGCCAGAAGAAAATTAATGTCCAAGTTCAGAAAGATAACAGAACCCAGATTCTCTACGCTTTTTCATATGTGGTGTCCATGATCTTTCATAAAAGATCAACAGGCATTTTCATCAAATAAGGAATAAAGCAAGGATGACCACTCTCTTTTCTATTCAACATTATACTAGAATTATTAGCCAGTGTAATCAGACAAGAGAAACCAAATGTATAAGAAGGACTAAAATGATTTCTATCTGGAGATGATAGAAAAGTATACTAGCAAAGCTGCAGGGAATCAATGATGAAACGAACCTAAACAATAAAACCATTCAGGAATGTAGCAGGATGTAAAATCAACATTAAAAATCAATAGCTTTCATATATACAAACAATCTAAAGTTAGAAACTCCTGAAAGACTAAAAAATAGATTTGAACAAAAGGAAAGATATCTTCTTTTCTCAGACAGGATAGCTTAACATTACAAAGATGCGAGTTTTCCCTAAGTTACTTTACATGTGCAGTGTAATCCCAATAAAAATACCAACAAGCTATTTTATGGAGTTAAGTTGATACCAAAGTTTATATGGAAAAACAAACATGCATGAATAGCCAGGAAACATTGGAAATAAATATTTATGAGGGGGGAACTAGCAGACACTGAAACATACTATAAAGTCTCTATAATTAAAACAGTGTGGTACTGGCACAAGGCCAGTAGAATAGAATAGAAAATCAAGAAATAAAAACATATCAAAATTTAGTATACGAAAACAGTGGCATTTGAAACCACTTGAGTAAAGATGGATTTTTAAATAAATGATGCTGGACAACTGAGTAGCCACTTTGGAAAAAGATAAAATTAAACCATATCTCATATCCTACATGAGAATAAATTCCAAATGGTCAGGGGACATAAAGAAAAAGAAATGAAACTATAAAGTACTACAAGTTTATATGGGTCAATTCTTCTTTGGCTTTAATGTAGGAAAGGCTTCTTAACTATGACTCAAAATCCAAAGGTATTATGAGACAAAAAATAAATTTGACTAATAATAATTAAAAGGTTTTGCATGACAAAAACAAAATACAACTTTTAAAAAGCCAAAAGACAACTGAAAAACTGGCAGAAAGTGTTTCTTCAATCTGTAAAAAAGAAAAAAACAACTTAAAATTTATAAAGATATTGATATTTCACAGTGTAATACAGATTGAATTAATTAATTCTCATGATGTTTTTAAGGTGGGAGGCCGGTATTATATGCGATACTTTCAGATGGAGAAAAGGGACAGAAATACTAGAAAATCAGCTTAACTCACACAAAAGACAGAAGTACTTTCTATCAGCAGCCCTACTCCTCAACTAACACTTGCCTCTGTGTGCATATCACTCTCAATGGGCACACACACTCAAACCCCAAGTCTTTGCTTCTGTTTTCCTTATACAGCCTCCTTCTTTCTGATTATTTCACTTCAACCCCTGGTCATTCAACCATGTTACAGAAATTGCAGCTCAAATCCCACCTCCTTTGGACAGCTCCACAATCCTGACTCTTTAATCCACCATGACACATCTTTTAAATGTTGATTGCAAATTTTTATCTCCTGAGAATCTTCATGTTATGTTGACATTAAGTTCTCATGGCTTTCTTTTGTACCTATACTCCTCCCTGTGGCAGTTTCTATGGGAGGAAAACTGTCTGGAATTTAAAAAACATAAATCTTAGTTGAATAAGCAGTGGCCTTAAAAGCCATACTTGATTGAACAAACCACTCATTTATTTTTGCTCGTATTTAAACTATGGCATGTCCGATAATGACTGAATGCTATACTGCTAACTAAGTTTCTTTTGAGGGCAACCACACATATTCAGGCTGTGGAGGGTAGGGATTGAAGCTTTGCCAGGCTGGGGTTCCCAGATCACCAGCTTCATTTCCTGCCAAGCTCTGCCAGTTCTGAGCTTCCGGACAAATGGAGCTTAATTTAAGCCTCAGGGCCAGCTGCTGCCCCAGTCTCCTCACTGACAGCTCCTGGGATCATAAGAACAGGGGTAGGTGGAAAGTAACTGGAAAGACAGCAAGTCCTCCATTAATGATATCTCCTTAGACAGAGCTGGGAGATGCTTTCTCTAGTTACTCCTTTTAATTTCACATCACTCTGCCGATTGATCAGAGCATCAATTCACATTCCTTATGAAAGCAAACAGCAGAGAGAAAAGAAATTGAATTAATGTTGCTTTGGATTCTGTTGGACAGGAGAATTTTGAAAACACCCACCAGTGGTAAATAGTTATGAATTCTGTTCTGTTCAACTCAAAATGTCCGTTTGTGTATGTGCTTGGGTCAGTTTATTGTTATTAAGTATTAATAATTTAGTAATTTATCAAGTTAAGTAATTTAAAAATTAATTCCCATTATAAAAATATTTAGGGACTTCCCTGGTGTCCACTGGCTAAGACTCTGCATTCCCAATGCAGGGGGCCCAGGTTCGATCCCTGATCAGGGAACCAGATGCCACATAACCCAACTGAGTTAGCATGCCAAAACCAAAGATCCTGCATGCCACAACAAAGACCAAAGATCCTGCGTGCCACAGCTAGACCCAGAGCAGCCAAAATAAATAAATAAATATTTTTAAAAAATATTCAAGCAAATAGAAAAACATATACAAAGTAACACAAAAAGTTCATCCTACTAACAATCTTCATAAAAACAGCTGGGTGGAAACTTCATAGGAATTAAATTGAAGTTTTAGACTTATTTCAGGACAAGATTATTATTTTTACAAATTATTTTTTTCCTGTTCAAGAACATGGTACATTTTTGTTTATTTAAATTTTTTTAATATCTCTGAGTAGAATTTTATCATATTTTCATTTTTAAAGTCTTGCATATTTTGGGGTGCATTTGTAGGCACGTGGTGGAGAAGGCACTGGTACCCCACTCCAGTACTCTTGCCTGGAAAATCCCATGGGCGGAGGAGCCTGGTGGGCTACAGTCCACGGGGTCGCTAAGAGTCGGACATGACTGAACGACTTCACTTTCGCTTTTCACTTTCATGCATTGGAGAAGGAAATGGCAACCCACTCCAGTGTTCTTGCCTGGAGAATCCCAGGGACCGGGGAGCCTGGTGGGCTGCCATCTATGGGATCGGACAGAGTCGGACACGACTGAAGTGACTTTGCAGCAGCAGCAGCAGCAGTAGGCGCATGGAAGACGGTAGGTCTTTTTCAATCCCACTATGTTTTTCAGTTTTATCCTCAACAAATAATTATGTTTGTGAATGACATGGAATATATTCCAAAGATGTATTTTACAAATGAGTTTTACACAACCTGAAAGGTAGACAATAGCACTGCCAAATGTAACAATTAGACCTCAAATATTCTTTAAACCATGAAATAGAAAACATTCCTTTATACTCTCTGTCTAAATCTTCACCATGCCCCCTATTTGGGCTTCTTTAAAAGACAAATAGAGAAGGCAATGGCACCCCACTCCCGTACTCTTGCCTGGAAAATCCCATGGACGGAGGAGCCTGGTAGGCTGCAGTCCATGGGGTCGCGAAGAGTTGGACACGACTGAGCAACTTCACTTTCACTTCTCACTTTCATGCATTGGAGAAAGAACTGGCAACCCACTCCAGTGTTCTTGCCTGGAGAATCCCAAGGATGGGGGAGTTTGGTGGGCTGCCATCTATGGGGTCGCACAGAGTTGGACACAACTGAAGCAACTTAGCAGCAGCAGCAGCAAAAGACAAATAGAAAGTGTTACAGCCAATATAAGATTATCTTTTCACATGGAAGTAAAAAAGCCCCAAAAGAAAACTATACTGTTCAACCCTTTAGCGGTCATTACTGAGTACACAGTGATAATACTAAGAATTTCCACTCATTGAGTGTCTCTCAGTTCCAGTGTGTTTCAGAGTGCCAGGGAACTAGCAATGACTAAGACACAAAGGGCTTATAGTCCAGTTTTGGAATCAATCTGCTAATGCACGTTTGTTGTATTTTTCCTTAGATTCCATTTAATTTGTTGGCAGTGCTTGGGTAAGGCCAGATAGCATCTAATTGCAAATAATTCTGGAGCTTCTTGGCAATGTAGGACTAATTGAAATGAGAGAAAAGCAAGTATACTTATATGATGAATAATATTAGGATCCAGGGGGCGTTTAGAAGATGGAAAAAAAGGAGTGGGTTAATTTTGAACCATTTTCAATGTCCATACCAGTCATTACCCACATTAGTGGATTTATTATGTTCTTTTTCTTTCCCTAATAAGAGCCTTGTAAAATTCAGTACATCATCAGGCAACCTAATAATTACTGTATTTAGGGGTAGATGTGAGACCTTAGTCAGAGACTATTTATTATGCCCCATTCCCTAAAGTTTGACTGAACGGTCATTTTTCTGCTTCCTCATTAATAATCATAATAAGTAAACTGCAAGAGAGAGAAGGAAAGAACTCAGCAAATCAAAACTTAGAAAACTGGAAAGGTCAGAGCAATAAAGCATCCTGCCATTACTCACAGACTGTGTGAGATATGAGAGTTATGATTCTTAATTTTCATGACCAAAATTCTAGAGGGAACAAAAATGGCACCAAATGAATCCATTCAATTAATGTGGAAGCCCAGATTGGAAAAAAAAAAAAAGAGAGAGAGAGAGAGAGAGAGAGAAATAAATAATTCCCTGAATCTGCCTTTTATCAACTCAAGCCCAAAATTGTAGGCCTCCCTGGAGCCTAAGAATCACAAAACAAAAGCTTAATGTGACTGGTAATTTAAGTGTTTGCTAACCTTTTGTCCTTTAAGCTCTGTGGAACAACCAGAAAAACATTACGTGATGAAGTTGCCCTGGTTCAATGTGCACTGGATAATGGCATCAATCTTCCAATAGCCCCAATCCAGGATTTGAAAAGCAGAAACAACTCCACCCCGAAGATTTTTTTTAGAAAGCTCTTTTGTTTCTTTGGATTACACTCAAAGATTTTCTTGCTGATTTTCCAAAAGTGCATTATTAATTTAGTGAGCTTTCCCCTTGTTTCATCACAAAAGATGTTATAGATACCTAAACTCTAATGCAATGCAATTACACGTCAAGGAAATATTTTGGAGCTACCACATAATTTTTTGGTTACCCGTTGTTTGGCTTTCAATTTGAAAATGCGTTTTGTAACAGACAAACAGAAAAGCCTGTTCTGAAAGATTTTGCATTTCACCCCCTCTTGCCTTTCTGTTTCCTTATCCAAATGTGAAACCAATAACTTTGTTCCCATTATAGTTTTCTTTCCTTCTCCTAAAATCTGGGCATTTTGAGTGGGTGTTTAAAGACACCTTCTTCAAGTATTCCCTAAGGCTAAAGCAACAAGAACTCACTCTCTGTTTTTGAAAAGTTAGAACAGTTGGAAACTTTTGAACAACCACTTAGTGCCAACGCTGCCCTTGATCTTCTTTTTACAGTACATGGGGTTTACACTTCATGAGCCAGATTCAATCCCAGCGGACCTCTGCTGGAGAACACAGGAAGAAATCTCCCCGTTTGTCTGCAGGGAGTATTTTCCGGCCAGAATGCATAAACCATTGAGAATATCTCCCATGGAGTCTGCTGAGAGGAAGATAATCCATTACCCTCCAGGCATTTGGCTGGGGTAAGAGGGAAAGAGGGGGGAGCCCCATCTCCAGTGATACTAATGGGAGCTACATTTGAAAATCTCACAAAAGCCAGATCCTGGAATCCAGTTCTTTCTCCCCACAGGTTTTGCATTTCTCAGAAGGCAACATTAGGAGAGATAGAGAACCAGAATGTAAATCATTATCTTTAAGAAAGCATATAAATCAAAAGAATGGATAAATATATTCTATTTGCATAGCTACTCTGAAGAGGTGCATTAGCCAGATCAAGACAAACCTATGTGCCCCAGTTTCAAAAGGCCTTTCCACGTTGGCCAAATAAAACCAGTCTCTCCTAGTGACCCTCAACTTTAACACTTCAAAGGGACGCACTGAATTACTTTTATTGTTACTATGGTATTTGACAGCAATTCAGAGAAGGCCAGTGAAAATGAGGACCAGAGAGAGTTAAATGCTTTCATAGAACAAATGCCCTTTGCTGACGCCGAGTGCCAGCACATCATTAAGGGAAGATAGGAGTGAGGCCTTCTTAAGAGCTGACATTAAAAATTGAAATCCATTCTGCAAAAGACAGGCCTTGTGTATTTTTTAAAGCCCAAAACCATAGCAGCTAAAGGGTAATAAAAACTGCACATAAGAACATTATGGTGGTCAGACTGTTCCCAGGAAAACTTGATCCAGGATTCAGTATGTATTATATAAATTTGCAATATATCTATATGAAAACTCCACCCAAATCTAGTGGAACTTTTCAAATTTCAGAGTGGGGAAAACCACCAATCTGACAGAAAAATGGACAAGTAATCTGAAAGCATGCTCTTCATAGAAAATGAAGTATAAGGAGAATACAAATATTTGAAAAGATACTTGACCATAATCATAATGAAAGAAAATCAAATCAGAAAAAAAAAGTATGTTTTTCACCAATGAGATAAGCAATGATGAACACAAGTTAGAGATGTAGGGGAATGGCGTGTTTATTCTCTGTGAGTTGGCTGTGTATTTGGAGACAGTCTGAGTGGAAATAGACTTAATCAGTTTGGCAATATTTAGCAGGATAAAAATGTATATATCCTTGGCTTAAGCAGCTCTACTTCTAAGAGTTTACAAATAGATAGACAGCAAGTTTTTAATAATCGGAGACAACCTAAATGTTTAGGCCTGGCTACATTAATATGATGCATGCATTTGTGAAATACTTACGACATTGCTAGATGTGATGAGCCAAATCAACAAATATTGACTTGGAAAGAATGTCAAAGTACAGTGTGAAGTTCGAATTTGTTTTTTCTTTAAGTATGATAATTTTCTCCCTCTTGTGCAAAAAAAAAGAGAAAGAAAGAAACATACATGCAAATGTTTATATACTTGTATGTACATAGAAAAAGCTGGAAGGATACACAAGAAATCACTAACAGCATATTAAAAAGCAAAGACATTACTTTGCTGATAAAGGTCCACACAGTCAAGAAGAAAGAAAAAGAAAGAAAGTGAAGTCGCTCAGTCATGTCCGACTCTTTGTGACCTCACGGAATGTAGCCTACCAGGCTCCTCCATCTGTGGGATTCTCCAGGCAAGAGTACTGGAGTGGGTTGCCATTTCCTTCTCTGGGGGATCTTCCCAACCCAGGGCTTGGACCCAGGTCTTCCACATTGCAGGCAGACGCTTTACCATCTGAGCCACCAGGGAAACCCCATAAAGTCAAAGCTATGGTTTTTCCAGTAGTCATGTATGGATGTGAGAGTTGGACCATAAAGAAGACTGAAGGCTGAAGAACTGATGCTTTGAGCTGGAGTGGTGGAGAAGATTCTTGAGAGTCCCCTGGACAGCAAGAAGATCAAACCAGTCAATCCTGAAGGAAATCAACCCTGGATATTCATTAGAAGGGCTTATGCTTAAGTTCCAATACTTTGGCCACCTGATGCAAAGAGCCAACTCATTGAAAAGACACTGATGTTGGGAAAGATTGAGACTAGGAGGAGAAGGGGCAATGGAGCATGAGATGGTTGGATGGCATCACCGACTCAATGGACATGAGTTTAAGCAAACTTCAGGAGATAGTGAAGGATAGGGAAGCCTGGTATGCTTCAGTTCATGGGGTCGCAAAGAGTTGGACACAACTTAGTGACTGAAGAACAACAAAACTATGGTTGCTCTAAGAAATCAGATTGTAATATGTGTTTGAGTGTATGTTTTATATATATATATATATATATATATATATTCAAGAAAAAATGCAGAGATGCTCAGATTGGGATGAAGGTGGAATTGTGAACATTGCCCTGGTTCTTTTGTTTATGTGGCTGAAAAACAATACAGGACCCCCTGATGGACAGCTTAGATATGGAGGGAGTGCTGTCCTGTAAGAAGTCACCAGAGGGCAAGTTCAATCATGCATATATTGTACTCCTGGAATTCTTTCATAGGAGAAATTGTCCTTAGTTTAGTTCAGTCGCTCAGTCATGTCCGACTGTGACCCCATGAACTGCAGCACGCCAGGCCTCCCTGTCCATCACCAACTCCCAGAGTTCACCCAAACCCATGTCCATCAAGTTGGTGATGCCATCCACCCATCTCATCTTCTGTCGTCCCTTTCTCCTCCTGCCCCCAATCCCTCCCAGCATCAGAGTCTTTTCCAATGAGTCAACTCTTCACATGAGGTGGCCAAAGTACCGGAGTTTCAGCTTTAGATCAGTCCTTCCAGTGAACACCCAGGACTAATCTCCTTACGATGGACTGGTTGGATCTCCTTGCAATCCAAGGGACTCTCAAGAGTCTTCTCCAACACCACACTTCAAAAGCATCAATTCTTCAGCGCTCAGATTTCTTCACAGTCCAACTCTCACATCCATACATGACCACTGGAAAAACCATAGCCTTGACTAGACGGACCTTTGTTGGCAAAGTAATGTCTCTGCTTTTGAATATGCTCTCTAGGTTGGTCATAACTTTCCTTCCAAGGACTAAGCGTCTTTTAATTTCATGGCTGCAATCACCATCTGCAGTGATTTTGGAGCCCCCAAAAATAAAGTCTGACACTGTTTCCACTGTTTCCCCATCTATTTCCCATGAAGTGATGGGACTGGATGCCATGATCTTCATTTTCTGAATGTTGAGCTTTAAGCAAACTTTTTCATTCTCCTCTTTCACTTTCATCAAGAGGCTTTTAGTTCCTCTTCACTTTCTGCCATAAGGGTGGTATCATCTGTATATCTGAGGTTATTGATATTTCTCCTGGCAATCTTGATTCCAGCTTGTGTTTCTTCCAGTCCAGCGTTTTTCATGATGTACTCTGCATATAAGTTAAATAAGCAGGGTGACAATATACAGCTTTGACATACTCCTTTTCCTATTTGGAACCAGTCTGTTGTTCTATGTCCAGTTCTAACTGTTGCTTCCTGACCTGCATACAGATTTCTCAAGAGGCAGGCTAGGTGGTCTGGTATTCCCATCTCTTTCAGAATCTTCCACAGTTTATTGTAATCCACCCAGTCAAAGGATTTGGCATAGTCAATAAAGCAGAAATAGATGTTTTTCTGGAACTCTCTTGCTTTTTTCCATGATCCAGCAGATGTTGGCAATTTGATCTCTGGTTCCTCTGCCTTTTCTAAAACCAGCTTGAACATCTGGAAGTTCACGGTTCATGTATTGCTGAAGCTTGGCTTGGAGAATTTTGAGCATTACTTTACTAGCATGTGAGATGAGTGCAACTGTGTGGTAGTTTGATCATTCTTTTGCATTTCCTTTCTTTGGGATTGGAATGAAAACTGACATTTTCCAGTCTCATGGCCACTGCTGAGTTTTCCAAATTTGCTGGCATATTGAGTGCAGCACTTTCACAGCATCATATTTCAGGATTTGAAATAGACTTCATTAAAAACATATACTATAGTCGCCATGTTATACATTACATCCCCAGGACTTTTTAATCTTATAACTGGAAGTTTGCCCCTTTGACTACCTTCACCCATTTTACCCACCCCCAACCCCTACCTCTGGCAAAACCAATCTTTTCTCTGTATCTGTGAGCATGATCTTTTTAATTGCACCTATAAGTGAGATCATATATTTGTCTTTCTGTCTGACCTCACTTTTAACTGATGCCCTGAGTATAAAGAAATGATTTTCATGTTTAGAACTCTGTTCAAAGTAATAATACATTGATTCAAAGTAAATGTTTTATAGCTTTTGTTTCTCAGTGAAGGTATTCATTTCAACATTTTTTTTTTTTTACCAAAAAGTGCTTGCTTTATAGGCAGAATATCCATGAGTTTTGACAAATATTTGCAAAGGCTTGCTGTCTTCAATTAATCAACTTAAGTTCTATAAATTTAGTGTAAAAGTATAAGATGTTAAGTGTTAAAACAGGAAGAGGAATCGAAGACAATTGTGTTACAGATTTTCACTTTTAAGTAAACACTTGATGAAACACTGTATTATCATTTTTCTATTGAGAATCTATCGTCAGTGTTATTTCAAGTAATAACCTCCTCATCCAAACACCAGTCATCGGCAAACCTGGCCATCTGTCCTGCATTAGCTGTATCTGGAATACTAAAAATGAAGTAAAAGAACGGAAGAACAGCAGAGCTATCACAAAACTAGGAAAAGGCAAGGTGTATCTCATATTTGTTCATAAAATTAATGGAGAAAGGAATGAGAAGTGGCAGTGAGGGCAAGCAATGGAAGAGCATCAAGAATCTCTTCTGGGGACTTCCCTGGTGGTCCAGGGGTTATGAATCTGCCTTCCAATGCAGGGGACATGGGTTTGATCCATGGTCGAGGAACTGAGATCCCACATGCCTCAGGACAACTAAGCCTATCCATCACAATTACTGAGCCCATACTTTCTGGAGCCTGTGCGCCACAGCTACAGAGCTCATGCAGCTAGATGAAGAACCCACATGAGTAATCAAGGTTGATTCCCTGTCTCTCCTTCCTCTGAGTGTCCCAATTGGAGGAGGATTGTTCTTCCATTGTGGATATAAGTAGGGGGGCTCCATGGTCAGGTTTATCAGAGATGGCTTCGGTTCACTCCCGTAGTTTCTAATATCATACTTTCTCTATCAAAACCCTTTCTCTATCAAAACCGTCCTAGTTCAAATGATAAATTATATAGTTACCCTCCTTAATATAGGTGGATTAAAGTGGGGAATGAGAAACAGGGTCCCTTGGATTATGACTGTTTGCTGAAAATATTTTTGACCACCTCCTCAAGATATAGGTAATTGATAGGATATTAAAAACTTTTTTTGGAAATCGACTGGATTTCTCTGCAAATACCACTCTACATGGCTCAAAAAGGAAAAGAAAAAAAAAAATTTCTCCTCTGTTATTTGCCCAAACTATGTTGTCCATGGGGTAGAAAACACATCGTAGTCTATTTTATGTCTTACCATTTACTCTGTGGTGTAGGTAAACATCAAGGATAGTCTTCAATGATCCCCACCTCCTGAAATTAAGTTAAGTCACTCACTCAGTCGTGTCTGACTCTTTGAGACCCCATGGACTGTAGCCCACCAAGCTCCTCCATCCATGGGATTCTCCAGGCAAGAATACTGGAGTGAGTTGCCATTTCCTTCTCCAGGGGATCTTCCCGACCCAGGGATCGAACCCAGGTCTCCCACACTGCAGGCAGACGCTTTAACTTCTGCGCCACCAGGGAAGCCCTCCTGGAATTATACCCTATATAATCCCCATCCCTTGAGCATTCTCATAAATCCTCTCTGCTTGGCTGGACCAAGTGACTTGCTTCTAATCAATTGAATATGAGAAAGGTTATGATAGGCTGGGCTGGTCAGGGGAGGGGGGTTGACAGCAGGGGAGGGTCAGGACTTTGTGATTAGGTTACAAAAGGTACGACTTCCTTTTTGTTAGTAGACACACTGTTTTGCTGATTTTGATGAAGAAAACTGTACCTTGAAGAGGCTCATGTGGCAAGAGATTAGGGGAGCTTCCAGCCAACAACCAGTGAGAAACTGAAGTCCTCAGTCCAACCACCTCAAGGATCTGGATTCTGCCAACAACTGTACAAATGAGCTTGGAAAGGGGACTCTTCCCCATGCAAGCTTTCGGATGAAACCCCGACCCTGCTGATACTTTGACTGCAGCCTTCTGAGGAGTCCTTGAAGTAGAGGGTCAGGGTAAACTATTCTAGATGCTGGATGAACAGAAACTTCAAAATAGTAAGCTGTTTTAGGCTCCTAAATTTGGGAGTAATTTGTAACCTACATAGATGACTATTAGATTCTGTGTGATACTGGTAAAACCGTTTAATACTTCTCTGTCTCAGTTTTCTCTTCTGCCTGGTGCAGAGGAAGGCTGAATATATAAATATTTGTGGCCTAAATAAACGTGACACAGAGGTTAATCTCTAAAATTCTCCCTAATGCAAACATTTGACAATGTTTTGTTTAGAAAGGGACAACTCTTGCTGACAGATTTTAAAATATGTGTTGTACTACTTTTCCTTTGATGCTACATTTTTGCATATTTTTATATCACCTTAAATTTTTTGATTTTAAAAAGAACCTCAAAACAGAAGCCTCTTGTTTGAAAAGTTGCATCACCTTTTTTGTTTTAAAAATATTCCTACCTGTGTGTGTCTGCACAGCCTGGCTGAGGATCACTGCAAAACTTTGATGTAAATGGTCATGTGCCCTGCAATTTTTGAACAGATACGTGTGTTTTATGATCACTGTCTCACCTGGCTCCAGAGCAACACCTGCCTCTCATTTAGGATGCAAGGCGACTGCAGCCTGGCCAGAGTGTTAGATACATTTCATTTCACCTTCCTCTGAATTCACGGTAAAGCCTTTTTATAAATCTTCCAGATCATTTCCAAGAACCTCTGGTACTAAAATACCACCGGCCTGTGCTAACCCTGCTTTTCTGAGGATTAAACTTTGCTTCATTGTGGGTAAAAGTGGTGTTTTACAGGCTGGAAACAATGTCTTTGATGTTAAAATCATTCCCATGGTGGACTGCAAAAATCTTTTTGGAGACAACACTAAAATCTTTCCAAAAATGTCTTTGAACATTAAAAAAAATTATTTTATTTTTTTACGGAGTTATTTAAACAGCAAAAGAAAAGTGTTACTATCCCAGTGCCATCTTGCACATGGATTTCTATTCAGCAATAAGAATGCGCTCTTTCTCCCTGCCACCACATGAATGGAAATCAGAAGCACAAAGATGAATGAGAGAGTCAAACACGAAATAGTACAACCATATGATTTCATTTATAAAAGTACAAAAATAGGTAAAGCTGATCTTTGGAATTTTGTTGTTGGTCAGTCAGTAAGTTGTGTCCGACTCCTTGTGACCCCATGAACTGCAGCATGTCAGGCTTCTCTGTCCATCACTCTCTAATTCTTTGGAGTTAGGAGTCAGATTAATGTTTATCTTTGGTGTGGGGTTGTAACAGGGGGAAGCTTGAGAGAACCTTTCAGGATACTGGTGATATTCCATTTCTTGACCTGGGAACTGCTTATACCAGGCAGTTCACTGTTTTAAATCCATCAAGTTTTTATATTCTGATTTCTATATATATGTTATACTTCAATATATATTTTAAATGTTAAAAACAAATTATAGTCAGGTTTTTCTAGCAAATACAAACTACAAGTAAGCAGAGGAAGCAATCATACCATCAGAAAAGGCTATTTCAGGGCATGCAGTATTACGTGAATTGAAGAATGTCATTTTATACTGTCAACAGATCAGTCCACCATCAAGGTAATCAGTTGCAAACCTCTGTGCATCAAATGAACTAAAATCAAGTTATAGTAAGTAAAATCTTCAAAAACTTACCAAAACAATATTGTTAGGTATGTCACGCAGATTTCCATTTATAAACACATACATGATAATTAACAGTGGCAGAGGAGGGTTTACAACTTGAATTTACACTCACTAAGGCTAATTCCACCTCTTTGATCAAAAAACTTGCAACCTATTACAGCTCTGTTTCTCATGAAGACCAACCATTTACTTGATGTCGGCAGGTCCAACGTACGTGGACCTGCTCTAGAGGAGGGCTGGCCATTGGTTCTCCCTGTTCACCACACACTTGGGACGGGAGGTGACACAGCAGAGATGAGGCTGTAGGGCCTCCCCAGTAGCTCAGTGGGTCAAGAGTTTGCATGCAGTGCAGGAGACACAGGAGTTGCTGGTTCAATCCTGATGTTAGGAAGATCTCCTGGAAGAGGAAATGGCAGCCTACTCCAGCTGAAAAATCCCATGGACGAAGAAGCCTGGTGGGCTGTAGTCCAAAGGGTCACAAAGAGTCAGATATGACTAAGCAAGCGCGCACACACACAAACACACACACACACACTTGGGCCAGAGAGGGACAAGAGGTTTTCAGGGCATCTGGCAGCTTTCATTTCTCCCCAATGCCAGCACTGATTTTTGGTCCGTGTGTGCCCACTTTGTAAAACCTGTTGCTTGATCATGCACTCATGACCAAACATAGCTAGAGGGAATGCTGGTTTTCAAGAAAACTTCCAGTCTTGAACTGGCCCATCCATTACCTGGTGTATGAAACATAATAGACCCGCTACCACTTTCCTGTCTTATGCACAGGGAAACTGTAGACGCAGAGAGTGTCAGTGCCTACACTTTGGGCATTTGGCCTAATTTTCTTGTGCTGTCTGGGAAAGGAAATGTGGAGGGTTCCACCCACACCAACTCACAACTTTGTTTATTTTCCTTTCAAGTCTGCTTCAGAGGCCAAGACGCTGGTGAGATGAATAGTCCATTTATTGCCCTGGGTTAGGACATCACAGTCTGTCATTGTGCCATGTGTTTTTACGTGTGAACTTGGATGCCATATGAACACTTAGAGTGGGGGAGGCAATGCAGGGATGACAGCCGGTGGGGACGAACGGGCTTATTTCAAGACTGATTTAAAAGACGATGGGGTGGTAGTAGACCCTATCCTGAATATCAGTGGGTGACGGCTGTAAGAAAATAAACAAGTCTAGAGTGAAATATGTGGAAGATAGCACTGGCATGCATTAAATAAAGCTAACATATTTAATCAGAGGGGTTCACTTGTGATCTTTGTGGCTAAAGGAGAACTTGTAAATACTGTAAAAAGCCAGAGGAGATGCTAACAGAGTGAAAGGGAACAACTGTTATAAAAATGAATAATGACACCCACCTGCCCAGCTGCCACTTTAAGAGAACAAAAAATACACACAAATACATAGGTGGGGAAGGGGCACGATTGTATTATTGACCTCTAGGGCATCACCAACTCATGGACATGAGTCTGAACAAGCTCTGGGCGATGGTGAAGGACAGGGAAGTCTGGTGTGCTGCAGTCCATGGGGTTGCAAAGAGCTGGACACAACGGAGCAACTGAACAGCAAGCATAGAAATACTAAAGTGCCTTATAGTAGCCATTCCATTGAGCACAGACTGGCCAGAAAGAAATGGAGTATATGTCAGGGCCCCGGAAGCAGAGAATAAGTTTGGGGTCCAGATCTGGGCAGACAGGAAGTGGAGAAAGCTAAAAACAGACAATGAAAACTTCTGGAGGATTAATTATCAGTAGATGCCTCCCCTGAAGCCCAGGATAATGGAGTATTTCAGCACTTGTATTCCGTTTTCCTCTGGGACGGATGAATAAGATCTTAAACTCATCTAGAAGCCGATCAAGCAGGGACCATTTGTTTCTTGTCTTAACAGTCCAGAATCTGTTGTTTCTCCTTCACTCCTGATCAGTTTTTGTCCCAAGGGTCAGGGACTCCTGGAACTTATCGTGTTTCATCTTTGTTTCAGTTGCTGCTGCTGCTAAGTCGCTTCAGTCGTGTCCGACTCTGTGCGACCCCATGGACGGCAGCCCACCAGGCTCCCCCAATCCCCGGGATTCTCCAGGCATGAACACTGGAGTGGGTTGCCATTTCCTTCTCCAATGCATGAAAGTGAAAAGTGAAAGTGAAGTCGCTCAGTCGTGTCCAAATCTTAGCGACTCCATGGACTGCAGCCCACCAGGCTCTGCCGTCCATAGGATTTTCCAGGCAAGAGTACTGGAGTGGGGTGCCATTGCCTTCTCCGCTAGCAAACTCCAAACTAAACCTATGATTCACCAAAAGTTTCACAGAACGTCGTTTTCCATAGTGAGCTCCGTGGGTTGTCTGCAGTCTGGACTTCTGTTTCATGCCCCTTTCCTTCTCTCCTTTCTCATGCCGTGCACCTATTTTAATTTTCTGTTATTCTGTATTCTATATAGATTTCAAAATCCATCTTAAATACTTTCACCCAGAGGCCTGGTATAAATAAATGGCACCAGAATGACTTTTCATAATTGTAGTCTATAAAATATTATTTGCCTTAAAAAGGACATTTTAAAACAAGATCAACAAATATGGAAATAGTGACATTGGAACTTAGAAAAAGGAATCCAAACTTCTTGCTTGCACTGCTGGGTCACACTCCTCCACAGGGAAAGAAAATATTTTAGATCTGTGGTCAAGGAAGCTTCTGTTTCACCTGAAGGAGCAAGGAAAATACTGGGGAATTAATACAAATTCCACCAAAACCAATATATATATATTTGAAGTTTTAAATAATAAAATAAATTACATTTCCCTAACCTGCCTATTGTACTTTTCAGGGTATGCTATGTTTCACATGGGCATAGGTTTGGTTCTTCATTTTTAATCTGTATATTTTATTTAAAATTGTATTATTATGAAAGATATACAAGTTTGTATTAACATATGAACGAATGATGAAGTAAAAGTCTTCTTTTGTTGCCCTCATCTTCATCCCCAGAGGTTAGGATTATTGATCATTTTATGTCTATCATTCTGAAATTTCCTCTGTGTCCACACACACAAATGCCAACAACAGGCATCCTGGGTGCTAGCATTTGTTACTGCCTTATTTGTGTTAAATTAGTAAATTCCCACAATCGCCACCAGAGGGCATCAACCACCCAGAGCATTCAAAGTTATTGAGCCCCCCAGCACAGCAGGTACCTAGCTTGAAAGCTTGCTTGCGCTCACAATGCCTAGTTTTTGTGCTTTTTTAAAAATTATCTTATAGTGTTAAAGGGACTTGCCTGACCACACCCCCAGTTACTGAATGCAACCATGCAGGTAAAGCGTTTTACATAATGCATTGCTAAATAAACGCTTACTATCTCCACTCTTGTGCTGTGCTGTGCTAAGTCGCTTCAGTCGTGTCCAGCTCCGCAACCCTGCAGCTCTGAGTGGTCCATCAGACTCCTCTGTCCACGGGCTTCTCCAGGCAAGAATACAGGAGTGGGTTGCCATGCCCTTCTCCAGGGGATCTTTTCGACCCAGAGATTGAACCTGCATCTCTAAAGTCTCCTGCATTGGCTTATTCCATGGTAAAAACAAAACAAAACAAAAAAAAACACCAGAACCATCCCTTGCTCTGATATTCTCCCTAACATATATATCCCTGCCATTATCTTATACTTAATATTGGGCCAATGTAGGGTTATTGCATCATTTCCAAAAGTGCTTCTGCCTTGAACTGATTAATTCAAGGATAGATGAGTGCATCTAGCTGAGTCTCATTTCTTGTTAAAGATGTATTACCTTAAAATTTTGTTTTGAGTCTCATTTCTTGTTAAAGGTTTATTACCCTATGTATTTCTAGCCAATTAAAATTTATTTTGTGGAATATACATATTACACATACTCTAGGGCTTCCCCAGTGTCTCGGGGGTAAAAGAATCCACCGGAATGCAGGAGACACCGGAGACTCAGGTTTGATCCCCAGCTCTGGAAAATCCCCAGAAGGAGGAAATGACTACCCACTCCAGTATCCTTAGCTAACAACTCCCATGGACAGAGCCTGGTAGGCTACAGTCCAAAGTGTCTCAGAGTCAGACATGACTGAGCAGAGCACAGCACGGCATCCTTTTAAAGTGCATTTTCTTAGATACCACCATCACAGAGGCAAAATTGTGGCTGAGATGGAGCTAGTTACCACTCACAAACATTATTCAACCACATTCACGCTAAGAACGAATGGAAACTTTCTTTCAGAGAAATAATTCATAAAAGTAGCTATTAATAAATGGAGAAGAGGAGAGTTTCCACTGAATTTTTTAAAAATTTCCATTATGTCCATATATTTTACAGGTAAACACAGGTAAATGTGTTTGAATTTAAGCATAAAATAGACTTTTGATACTTATCTGCAAATATTGTGCAGTGCTCACTCCCCAGGTCATGCCAGCTCCTTGAGACCCCATGGACTATAGCCCTCCAGGCTCCTCTGTCCATGGGATTTTCCAGGCAAGAATACTGGAGTGGGTTGCCGTCTCCTTCTCCAGGGGATCTTCCCAACCCAGGGACTGAACCCAAGTCTCCTGCCTACATCTCTGCATTGGCAGGTGGATTCTTCACCACTTGATCCACCTGAGAAGCCCTATCTGCCCGTATTTACAATTGAAAATTCAAAGGTTTAAATGGGAGATGGACAGTAACCTGTGTGGCCACACGGTGGCACTATTTCACTGACTTGAGAAATGCTAAAAACAACTCTGGTGACAACAGGAGACTGTGACAGTATGTGAATGAATCACCTTCGTAGGATTATCCCAAATTGAAGGAAAGAATCCAGTAGAATTTGCTTTAAATTAATTTCTATAAGCTATGTAACCAAAAATAGCACCAAAATGCAAATGTAAGAAGTATGAGGAAATTGCATTGCTGAAAAATGAGTTAGAAATTAAAAGGCTCCATAAGGCTAACTTACACTATTGCCTGTAATAGTACTATTTTATTTTATAGCTCTCTCCACACGTACAAGGAATTTCCACTAACACTGTTATATTTTGTTCTTCCGGGGAGACAGGCAAGGGAGATTTTATACCCATTTCCAAGTAAGGAACTGAAAGATTAAGAAGTGATAGTTCCTGGCATTCGAAGACTGCAAAACCTTCTGCAGCACTGAGGAGTGTTTGGGGTCCTAACATCTTACTGATGTCTGTGAAAAGTGTTAGTCGCTCAGTCATGTCCAACAAGGGGTTTGCAACCCCATGGACTGCAGCCCGCCAGGCTCCTCACTCCATGGAATTCGCCAAGCAAAGAACACTGGAGTGGGTTCCCATTTCCTTCTCTAGGACACTGATGTCTGTGCTGCTGCTGCTGCTAAGTCGGTTCAGTCGTGTCCGACTCTGTGCGACCCCAGAGACGGCAGCCCACCAGGCTCCCCCGTCCCTGGGATTCTCCAGGCAAGAACACTGGAGTGGGTTGCCATTTCCTTCTCCAATGCATGAAAGTGAAAAGTGAAAGGGAAGTCACTGATGTCTGTGAGGTAGTATAAATTCCACAGGCATTTCACCTAAGCCACTGGGTACTCTGGCTCTGGAGTGTTCCCTGAACCCCACCCAGGATGAACTGGCTGTATCCTAAGTTTTGCATTCATTCCCCATTGGCCAGCACAGGCTACATACACAGTGTTGATCATGAAGACCACAGCTTCAGCAATTACAGAATCCCCAGAGGAACCCATCTTCCATCCCAGAAATGTGAAATGATTTATTATCTGCACCCTCCCTTCAGCCATGGAGCTGAAATCTGCATCCTGCATCTAGTCTCATGATAGGGGACTGCAGAAATCAAACTACCATCCCCTCATTTCTTATTCATAGAGAAGGCAACGTATAATATGATTACATACATGATGGATTGAATCCGACAGACAGTATAAAAGGAAAGCTGGAGAACATTAACTAGGGAATGGATTTTTCACTGATATTCAACGTCTCCTGTAGTCAACAGTGAAGGGAGGTGGGGGTGAGACAAATGCAAAGAGACACACAAATAACTTTCCATATCAAACTTTCAAATAAATCTTTCCATCAGGCAAAGGCTATTTGCTCTATGCCAGGCACTTGGCTGCGTGCTTTATATACTTCATCTCTTTTAATCACCCTAGTTTTACAGACATAAAAAAAGAGGTTCCAAGAAGTGAAGTTCAGACAAACAGGACTTGGAACCCATCTTGCCAAGCACAACCAGACCTCTATTCTTGACCATGAACTACACTCCCTCCCAGTGTGCTTCTGGGACAGACACTCTGATGCTGTTCAGGATCTTTGTCCCTGGTCAGAGGCTGCTTTCAGCTGCTGACTACTCTGAGTGATGGCTCCTGAGACAAGATGTGGAATTCAAAGAAGTAAATGAAGCTGAAGCCTCTGGCCCTCTTTAGCTCAGGACACTGTGAGTTCTAGGAGTCACTGGAGGCTTCACAGCAGCAGAGGAAGCCAGGCTGCCATCAGAAAGCTATTCTAGTGAAGCATCTTTGGTGTACTGACTAAACAGATCTTCAAGAGGAAGGACCTAAGCCTCTAAACTTCTAATAATTTGTTGTGATTTATTTTTGCATTCTCAGCAAATATTCTCTATTGTGTCTAATTTTGTATTTATCTTTGTGTAGCTTTTTTTTAAAAAGAGATTTCCCCAAATTGTATAAGCTTCAAGCTCCACAGAGTCGGGATCTGCCCCTGCTTGTGCTTTTGATGTTAAATATTTTGCTTCTCATCTCCTAAAAGGCTGAAACAATTTCTCACAAATCTTCAAGTTGTCTAGGACAGCTGTCCTAGAAAGACAGAGAGAAGGAGAGAAGAAAGGAATAGAGAGAAGAAGGAAATGGACAGGCTCGGTTTGCTCCATGGAGGGAGCATCAGTACTAAGAGCATCTTTTTTTTGGTAAGCTACCTTTTAAGTAAACTGGATCTCTGCTCTTCTGATACTTCTAACATACTTCCAACAGTCTCAATAGACATCCAGTCCAGTTCAGTTCAGTTCAGTCACGTCCGACTCTTTGTGACCCCATAAACCTCAGCACACCAGGCCTCCCTGTCTATCACCAACTCCCGGAGTCCACCCAAACCCATATCCGTTGAGTCGGTGATGCCATCCAACCATCTCATCCTCCGTTGTCCCCTTCTCCTCCTGCCCTCCATCTTTCCCAGCACCAGGGTCTTTTCCAATGAGTCAGCTCTTCGCATCAGGTGGCCAAGGTATTGGAGTTTCAGCTTCAACATCAGTCCTTCCAATGAACACCCAGACTGATCTTTAGGATGGACTGGTTGGATCTTCTTGCTGTCCAAGGGACTCTCAAGAGTCTCCTCCAACACTCCAGTTCAAAGCATCAGTTCTTCAGCCTTCAGTTTTCTTTATAGTCCAACTCTCACATCCATACATGACCACTGGAAAAACCATAGCCTTGACTAGACGGATATACAGTAAGCCAAAAGGCTCACTTTATCAGGGCCTCTGTATAGCTAGAGACAAGATTAGACTCTTTTCCTGTGATTTGTTGGACATTTTGTTAACAAGAATCACCTGATTATAGTAACTGAATTATTTTGTATGGTTTTTAGTCATGTATTATTTTGCCCTCATCTAGCTGAAGGGTCTTGAAATTCCTTAAGCAATTCAGCCACTTGCTCTGGAAGTTTGCAGCAGACCCCTGACTCCTTTGTCACATAGTAGCTGCCCCTAGTCAGCTTGGGTGCTGTGTTTACAAAGCTATAAGTGTCGTTTAGTTCCTTAGATCTAAGGATGAGTAATTCAATTGCTGTGCGTACTTCATTGGCCCGATCTACCTGGGTTGGTGATGGTGATCTCTGCTGACCACATTGTCAAGTTCATTGATGATAGTCCTTCTTTTACACCTCCACAGATGTCATTTTTTTCTTTTCAGTAGTATTGATCACCAGAGTACTGAGGCTCAAGCTCATGTCAACTTGGGGTGTCATACATGAAAGGAAAAAAGCTTAAATAAGCTTCAGAAATATAAACAGACATATAAAAATGCCTATTCTTCCCACTTTTTAAGTAAAACATCTATGTATGTTTTATAGCCTGAAAACACAACCTGCTGCTTAATTAAGTCATTCATATTAAGAGACAAAAAGAAACAAGGAGAGATGTTTTCCAAATGTGGGGCATTTGAAGGAAGTAGTAGAGGGTCTTCATCTGGTGTATGTTCATATAAAGTAGAAGCAAACAAACACAGGCTTATTCTATTAGGCCTGTAACTCTTAAGGAAACCCAGCTGCTGCCCATTCCCAAGGCTTCTGCAGATTCCATGCCCATTATATCTGATCTTCCAAGCGCTTTGTTATCTATTGTTCTTTGTTAGTATGGCCTAAACTCAGACAAGCAGTAGCAGTCCCAGTATACAATTAAATTCTTTGGTCATCTGTTTTACCTAATTGTTAAGATAAATTTTAGCTCCCATAGTCTTATACAAAAATTTATTTTATGGAAATACAAACGACCCTTTGCAAAAAAAAAAAAAAAGAAGAAGAAGAAGAAGTAAATAACTATCATGAATTCACCATCCAAGCTTGGGTAAGTTATGTTTGAGCATTATATTTTGACATACGTAAGTATATAACTGAAGCCCACATGTAGATGTACAATTAATTTAAAAAATAGCCTCCCTGAAGATGAGGTTTAACTCTGCAGAGTAGTTTTCTTTGTCTCCATTCTCTTGATTTTCATCGTTTGTTATTTTTTTCAATAAAGCTCCCCTCAAAAGCTTTATAGGATTACTAATTACCCCATGTCACCCATTGACAGAAGAAAGCCATTAGTATGGTCTCTAGTTATCTGAAATTCAAGTTGGCTTGCCAAGCTCTTAAGATGACAAATACACGCATTTGTAGAGCTGCTCCTGTCCCAGGGGGTTAACTAAATGGTCTGGAGGAGGGCGCGGAGTGTACAGGGGTCCTTGCGAAGCAGCGCTCTCCACTGGGGAGGGAAGACATCCTGGTTCGTGCGGTCCAGGTTAGAAATAACGAACAACAAATTATCTATATTTCCCCAGCTGAATCATAAGCATTTTTCACGTAGCCACTCTCTTCGGGGCATTCATAAAACGTTTCTCGTCGGATATTGCTAGCCACAGGATGTTCTTTTTATTTAAAATGGAAGCAGCTTTGAATTCTCCGCGCAGGGAATATACCCAGAACACCGGCGGGAAAGAGTAAGAGGTCACCGGGTTCTGGGACGTGTAGGAGTGGGATCGCAGGAAGACCTAGTGGGGCTCCAGGAGGAAAGGGAGCGGCTGGAAGGAGACTTCCGCGGATCACAAGGAGACTGAGCCAGAAGCTATTCGGTGTTCTTTGCACCCGCCCACTTCCCCTCCTTGGCTTCATTCTTAAAAGCATTTTCTTGAACGCCTCTCTTCTGTAGACTACAAAACGTGGTGGCCGCTAGAGGGCACTATGGTGCAAGCCAAGAGCTTGATCTCACAATGAGGTGAAGTGACAGCCACAGAGATAAATAAAACAGTTCTCATAAAGAAATGTGCTACCAGTCCTTCTTCTCTATACACTCACCAAAATGTCAGAAACCAACTGAGTGATAAGGTACTGCAGATGCTCCATCTCTTTTTTTTTCCCCTCCCTCTCTCTCAGGTTCTGAGAATTAGAAGGAATTTTAGAGAAAATCTCCACTCATCAAACTCAAAACAGTTTACTTTCTGGAAGCATTCTCTGCTCTTAAGTGCAAATTACACAATCAAAGAAGTGGAGCTCAACCAGCAGGGTTTTTCTCCTTAAAACATCGAGAGCACTGAGGCCGAGGAATCGTGGTCCATGGCTTGCCTTTAAATGCATTTCTTCCCAACAGGGATATAATCCAGTGCTGCAGCATTTTAAACCAGGCACATTCTCCTTGTTGTCTACATGTATCTCCTATGCACTGCACATCTTTTCCCTAAGTAGACCTGTCAGTCTGACTGAAACGCATTGCTCAGAGAAGCCGGTTTTGCAGATCCCTGCCAGCCCCACGAGACCTCTCCGCTGCACTTCACTCTTCCACTCCTTCATCACAGGAGTGGTGAAGCGCTGGGGGCGGCCTCCACGTCCCCACAAGAGCTGTCACCAGCTGCCCCCTCACCACACCCGGACTCCTGGGTCCTGGACTGACAGCAGCAGATCTCCTGGCCCCACGCCCCCCAGGTGGCCAGGCGGTGGGCCAGAGACCAACTCTGCCCCAAGGCACCTGGCTTCCCCTGCTTGCCAGCTGTGTGACCTTAAACAAGTCACTTAGCCTCATCTGCAAACTGGGGTCGATAACTGCACCAGCCCCGTAAGGGTGTTGTGAGGAGCCGATGAGCTCACATACATCAATCCCAGTAGGTCTGCAACCACGCAAGGCATTTCCCCCTTCTGTCTCCCAGGACCCACTCTTGGATCCGCTTTCTTCTCTCACAGGATTTCATCCAAGGGCATGTGCAACCTCTGTCATTGCCTCAACATTTAGTTGTTTTAAAACATACTTATTTTGTGTGTCATTACTGTCTGTGTTGCCTTATAATCAGCACTTTCAACTATTTTGCCCACAGACAGTGCAGAGCAGTGATCGCGAACTCTGGCCCAAGGCTGACTGCCTGAGACTGGATATCTCTCTGCCCCTCTCTAGATTTTTGCTCTTGAACAAGTTCCTTAACCTCCCTGGGTCCCAGTTTTCCCCCTCTAAAATGGCTATGATAACCCACTGTTATAAGATTAAGTTAATATTGTTAAAGTGCAAAGGGCAGTGCCTGGCACATAGCAAGTACTAAGCAGTGAAAGTCACTCAGTCGTGTCCAACTCTGCAACCCCATGGACTATATAGTCCATGGAATTCTCCAGCACAGGATACTGGAGTGGTTAGCCTTTCCCTTCTCCATGGGATCTTCCCAACCCAGGGATCAAACCCAGGTCTCCAGCATTGTAGGCAGATTCTTTACCAGCTGAGCTACAAGGGAAGCCCAAGTACTAAGTAAGATACACATAAATGAAAACAACAGTGATGTGGTTAATCCTATTTCCCCAATATCCAACCAGAAGCCAAATGTGCCAGGGTGATGGAATGGCTGAGGCTACACTTAGAGGGCAAGAACTCCAAGGCCATCCCTTCTCCATGGGGGGGAAAGCTTCCCTTCCAACCATGAACATTCCTGTGCAGGACATGCATGTTTGGTCCAATCCACTAATTTTACCAAGAAGACAACTTGAGCACAGCGGAGTCAGGCTTGCCCTGTTCAGAGGGAGGCAGAGCAGGACCTGGACTGGACCCACAGCTGGCAGTCCTTCTCCCTCCATTTAGTGAATTCAATAACTGTAGTATTGATCTGACATTGTTATTAGCCTTCTCCACGACCTGCAACCCATTTTTCTACATCCTGAAGCAGCATCACGTTTATAATCATGAGGCCCTGTGAGGATGTTTGATGTCTCAAGGGACACAAAATTCAAAGTATCAAGAAAATATTAGCTGAATTTTTTTCTTCTAACCACAGGTTTTGCCTTGAATTTGCTGTTGTTGTTGTTCATTTGGTAAGTCCTGGTAAGATTCTCTGCAACCCCCTGGACTGTAGCACCCCAGGCTCTTCTGTCCTCCACTCTCTCCCAAAGTTTGCTCAAATTCATGTCCATTGGGTTGGTGATGCTATCGAAACATCTCATCTTCTGCTGCCCACTTCTTTTGCCTTCAGTCTTTCCCAGCATCAGGGTCTTTTCAAATGAGTCAATTCTTCGCACCAGGTGGCCAAAGTATTGGAGTTTCAGCTTCAGCATCAGTCCTTCCAATGAGTATTCAGGACTGATTTACCTTAGGAAGGACTGGTTAGATCTCCTTGCAGTCCAAGGGACTCTAAAGAGCCTTCTCCAACCCCACAGTTCAAAAGCATCAATTCTTTGGCACTCAGCCTTCTTTATGTTCCACCTCTCACATCCATATGTGACTACTGGGAAAAGCCATAGCTTTGACTATATGGACCTTTGTCAGCTAAGTGATGTTTCTGCTTTTTAATACACTGTCTAGGTTTGTCATAGCTTTTCTTCCAAAGAGCAAGCATCTTTTAATTTCATGACTGCAGTCACTGTCTGCAATGATTTTGAAGCCCAAGAAAATGAAACCTGACACTGTTTCCACTTTTTCCCTCTCAATTGCCACAGATTAATGGGACCAGATGTCATGATCTTAGTTTTTTTTTATGTTGAGTTTCAAGTCAGTTTTTTCACTTTCCTCTTTCACCTTCATCAAGAGGCTCTTTTAGAATACCATAAATACCACGCGAAAGAAAAATTAAAAGGAAACAAAATCGAACAGTAAATACAACACAAGAAGGACATTTTGGAGTTGTTTAAAAACCTGTTGTCCTTCAAAGGTCCCTCTAATCCCAACTCGTACTTCCCAAATGCATTTCATACACTGCTGGCTTGTTTCTCTGTCTGTCCATCCCGCGGAATCTGAGGCAGGGGTGGTCACCATGAACCCGGTGGGCACAGCAGCCAGAGCGCAGTGCCAGGCTCACAGCAAATCTTACAAATATCGGCTGCTGCCTCGGCTGGCGATGTGGACCTAGGCCCACGAGGACAATGTTTCCCAGACTGTGACACGTGCACCACTGCTGTCCCTTTAGACTTTAAGTAGAAACAGAGGCGATTTTAGATAGGACATGGACAAGGTATTGACAACACTGGACTATATAATGGGGCTTCCCTGGTGGTGCAGATGGTAAGGAATCTGCCAGCAATGAAGGAGATCTGGGTTCCATCCCTGGGTCAGGATGATCCCCTGGAGTAGGAAATGGCAATCCACTCCAGTATTCTTTCCTGGAGAATTCCCTGGACAGAAGAGCCTGGCGGGCTGTAGTCTGTCTGTGGGGTTACAAAGAGTGGGACATAACTGAGCGACTAGCACACACACATACCTTCTTGATAGGGGAAGGGGCGTGTTGACTCAGAGGAGAATAAATGAGTTTTGGGAAAGATGAATGAGCCCTTAGAAGGATGGATGGGTGGTATGATCATTTGTGACACTGTCTGGATGTGGTGTTCACCTCGTCTCCCCTCCTCTCCTCCTCAATCTTCCCCGGTTGACGAAAACTCTGGAGGAGGGGATTCACAACAATAGAGTTCCTTTCTGAGGATCTGTCTTTAGGCAGATAAGGGAAGTTCAGAGAAAGTCTCTCCCTGCATTTTCAGCTTTGTTTTTTAAATATATATTTATTTATTTATATTTATTTATGCATCAGGTCCTGGTTGTGGCAGGATCTAGAGTGCTTGGGCTCAGTAGCTGCTGTGTAAGGGCTTAGCTGCCCCGAGGCATGTGGGATCACAGTTCTCTGACCAGGGATCGAATCTGCATCCTCTGCATTTGAAGGCAGATTCTTAACCACTGGATGACCAGGAAAATCCTGAATTTGCTGTTTCAGTTCAAAATACTCAGTACATCAAAGTGGCACGTTTAGGGGCAGCATGTCCATGAGAAGGTAGCATTGAAGATAGAGGGAGCCTACAAGTAAGAATCACTGTCTGGGTCATTTTCAAAACAGCTGCCCTAGAAAGTCATCTGACTCATACTAGATTTTATATAAGAGAAAAAATAACCCTTTGCTGTGTTAAGCCATTTAGATACCAGGGTTTATTTATTACTGCAACAAAGCCCCTCGTACACTGACTAATCCAATAAATTTAAAAAGAATGTACGTATAATGCATAAATTTAAAGAAAATGTTAACTAAATAAGGGTTCAATACCTGATAAGATTTTGAAAGTGGTACTCAAATGCCACTTAGTGTTGTAGAGTCTTAGAACTGAACCTCCAAAATAGTTGAGAGCAGGCCCCACCGGCCCTCACTGGATCTCCCCTAAATGACCAGGACCAGGCTGGGGACCAGGCAGCCTGGGGCTACAAAACAGAACGGAGGGAGACAGGCATTTGGGGCACTAAGTCTGAGCCTCTGCCTCCTTGGAAACCAGCTGAATTAACAACTGTAAACATTAGAAGCAGTATAATTAGAATCATTAGGAGGCTGGAAGAAGAGAAAAAATTATCTACTTTTCCTTGGGCAGCATGATATACTCTTACTACTTTTTCTTTTGTAAAACTCAGCTTTCTTATAGCCTTGTCATGTCTATGGACTGCATATATGCCTCAGTACCACAACTTCAAGGCTTATTTTTCATTTTTCTATCTTCATGTTCTGATTTGGATTGAAGTCCAAACTATTTGTTCACTCTCAATACAAAAGACATGGGAATAGACACACATAGTTTCATCTCGGGGATGATTTACTATTAATCAAAACATATTGTTTCAAGGTAGGAAACAAGGCCCGAGGAGACAGCTGCTTCTTCATAAGCTCTCTTCTCTAAAGGGCTGGAAAGATTGATCTTCAGAGTTAGATATCTTTGGGGCCCCGTGACAAAGTAGGAAACACACGAAACAAGTCTGATTCTAATGTGAGTGTAGCTGTTTGTCTTTGGGCAAGTTATTTTACCCCCTGTGTTTTCCATCCCCCAAAATGGGGGATTAACTGTTACTCCAACCGAGTAACTAATACTGTGGTGAAAGCAGACGATAGCTATGGAAGTACAAGTTGTATTACTACTGGCTAATGTGTCTTGAGTTCTTCCTACAAGGCAAATAGGCTCCTGCGCGGTCTGTACATGTGAAGTCATTTAATCCTCAGAGCAGACAAACGCAGTAACCATGATATTATTATCCCCTTACATTGATGAGAAAACCAAGACTCAGCTGGGAAGAGTGAGTAACTTCCTAGAAGTTGGTAAGTCAATTGGTTACTAAGCGGTGGGGCCAGAGCTCAAAGTCAAGTGCATGCAGCGACAGAGACCGCAGCCACCATGTTCCCTTGCCTCCCAGAAAGGACAGGCTGCTAGCGAAAGGGAAGTGTGGGCTGCTATTGACTCCCCCATGTAGTTCTTTGGATTGTCACATAGCCCCAGGTTTTTAAGCTATGTCCGGCTTCACAGGGTTAATCTGAATAATCTGAATCAGGCAGGGGTGGACAGGCAGGCGACAGCCAGCACTGCCTGAGTGCACATGGCTGCTTAGCAACAGGGGAAACAAGTGGCTCTCCAGAAGGAAGGGAAATGAGCCTCAGGGTGGGTGGAGGAAGGAGGGCAGGCACAGGAGGAGTTGGGTCCTGGCAGATCTGGGAGTGTGTGAGCAGGGTGGGCAACAGTGCCCTTTGACCCCTGCAGGCACGCACTTGGGAGGATCTTGTGGGGAGGACACGCCCACCACTAAGTGTTTTCTTGTAAATCAAGAAAGACTACAGGATGTTTTGACGTTCAGATTCTGTGTCTCTTTGGTGCTCTCTCTCTGGCCGCATACGGATGGTGTAGGTGATGTTGGGATTTTGAAAGTTTGAACTTGAATGCTATTCACTTAACTAATCCACTAATAGTAGTGTTAGTTGTTCAGTCACGTCCTGCTCTTTGTGACCGTATGGACTGTAGTCTTCCAGGCTCCTCTGTCCATGGGATCCTCCAGGAAAGAATACTGGAGTGGGTGGCCGTTTCCTTCTCCAGGAGATCTTTCTGACCCAGGGATTGAACCCAGGTCTCCTTCACCTCTGGCTCAGAGGTTAAAGCATCTGCCTGGAATGTGGGAGACCCGGGTTCGATCTCTGGGTCGGGAAGATCCCCTGGAGAAGGAAATGGCAACCCACTCCAGTACTCTTGCCTGGAAAATCCCATAGAGGGAGGAGCCTGGTAGCTACAGTCCATGGCGTCGCAAAGAGTCCGACATGACTGAATGACTTCACTTTCACTTTCCTTTCACTTTCTCCTTCACTGCAGGCGGATTCTTTACCACAGAGCCAACTGGTCACTATGATTATGATGTGCCAGAGCCCACAAAGAAAATAGAAATGGTAATCCCTGGTCATCTGAGTCCAACATAACCTTGGCATATAGCAGCCTGCAGACGGTGAGCAGAAGAGCCAGCCCTCAAAGGGACTAGATTGTGGAAGCACGGCCCGAGGACGGGCTGGAGGGACAACGAGACTCCCCAAAGCCAAGGTCTACTAAGACACTTGAGAGAAGAAAATTCCAGAGTAATAAGAAAGCTTTGGCCACCTGATGCGAAAACCTGACTCACTGGGAAAGACCCTGACGTTGGGAAAGCTTGAAGGCAATGGGAGAAGGGGGCGGCAGAGGATGAGATGGGTTAGATAGCGTCACCGATTGAGTGGATGTGAACTTGAGCCAACTCTGGGAGATAGTGAAGGACAGAGGAACCTGGCATGCTGCAGCCCATGGGGTCGCAAACAGTCAGAGACAACTTAGCGGTTGAACAACATAAAGACCCAGAGAAGCCCCACTCATCCAGATGAGAAAGCATGGGCCATTTCAAACTTCCATCTAAAAAGTATGAGGAGGTAAAATGGATACTCCTGTCCTTCCTTAGTATGGGTTATTTCTGTTCTGCTACACAATTAGAGAGGAACAGGGAAGCTGCACCTCAAATAAGTCTATGAAAATTATTTTTAATTTTGTTGAGGGTGATAAAGGTACTGTGTTTATCTTTTTTTAAAAGTGGGATAAGATGATGTGGTGTGTGGAATAAGCTTTCAAATAATTCAATAAAAAAGAAAAAGGAAATGTTTCAAATCATTCATAACTTTTTAAAGTTTGTAAACCTTCCTTGAATTTGTTAAAATATTTTCTTCTGCTTTATGGTTTGGCTTTTTGGCCTCGAGGCAAAAAGAGATCTAATCTCCCTGACTAAGAATTGACACCTGAACCCCCTGCATTGGAAGGCGAAGTCTTTATCATTGGACTGCCTTGGAAGTCCATTGATAACTGTTTATCTGAGTGATGAATCTTTGAGGCTTGTACTATTCCTGCTGCTTTTATGTGTGTTTGAGATTTTTCATGAAAAATAAAATGTATTCCTAGAACAGACACCAAAAAGAAGCAAATGAACAGAAAACAAAAGCGTGCAAATGTGCCCAGGACTTTGACTTGAGTAACTTCAAAATAGCTGCAAATCTCAACAAAATCTTCATGCCTAAAGTCTCTCTCTCCTTAACAGCCACTTTGTGAAAATTAATCAGATGACATCATTATTAATGTGGGGAGTTAGGAGAATGACAAATTAAGAAAAATTTGTTTCTGGAAAAAAAAAATTAGAGGCTGGGTTGGGTACTAGGAAGCTGGAGGATCTAAAGGGCAGAAACTGTCTTCTGTTTTTCAGGAGGTTGGCAGAATGTCTTCTCAAAGGAGCTCTTTGATGGAAATAAAGTACCATGCGGGGGAAGACCAGAACACCTGGGCACTACTCTGGTCCTTGGGGCTTCCCAGGTGGCACTAGTGGTAAAGAACTGGCCTGTCAATGCACGAGATATAAGAGATGCAGATTCAATCCCTGGGTAGGGAAAAGTCCCTGGAGAAGGGCATGGCAACCCACTCCAGGATTCTTCCCTGGAGAATCTTAGGGACAGAGAAGCCTGGCAGACTAGGGTCCGTAGGGTGGCACAGAGCTGAACACGACTGAAGCATCTTAGCATGCATGCGTGCACTCTGGTCCTTGCCACTAAGTTGTTGTCTGTCTTTGAACATCTCATTTGTGTGTTTATTCATCAAACGACTGAAGCACCAGGGTGGAGAGAGAGATCCAAATGGCACCGTCTGGCCCTGGGGTTGCTGAGCATCTCTAGGAGAAGATGCTGACTAACCAAGCCTGACTTAGCGTGGTCCAGCACTGCATTATGGAAGGCATGATGGGGTTGCTGAGGCTCCAGGGGAATGCAGAATGATGAAGCAGAACGTAGCATTTGTAGAAAAGGGAGATAAGTATTGCAAGGGGAAGAAACTGCATGAACAAATTTACGGAGGTGTGATATAGAGTTTCATGGATCTAACTTGTGGCTGGAGTAAGGGGGTGGGGGGAAGGGTTAGGGATGTGGCAGGGAGCACAGCTGGAGAAGCAGACGAGGCTCAGATCCATTGATGATTCTCTCAACAAATAACTATCAGACAGGATACAGCAGCAAACAAAATAGAGAAAAATATCCGACTTGGCAGAAATTACATTGGCGCAGGTAAAGAAAAAGACAGTAAAGAAGACAGATGAAGATCCAGTCTATCAGCCAACGAGCTGACAAGTACAGTAGCAAAACACGCCAGTGGGGAGGGGTATAGCGGCTGGGGGCAGCGGGGGCGGGATAGGGAGTGTCAAGGGCATTAGTTTCAGTTTGAGTATTTGAAACATATTCTGAAGGAAGAAAGGAATGAGCTTTGCTGGTAGTTGGAGGAAGAATATTCTGGAAAGAGCTTTTAGGACCTTGCATATCAAGAGGAAAACCTTTGTTCTCACAACTATGAAAACAATGGATTTTAATCAGAGGATCCAAACCATCAAACCACAGGTTTGTAAAGGACCATTTTCATCCGATGGCTCTCCTATGCTGATTCCCACAGAAGGGAAGGTTATAGGGCATGTTTGAGTTGGCCACCTACTAACCCTGCCCGATCCTTGGTCACATATCTTACCACTGGGGACACAACTCTCTCACCAGGAAAGAAGGGCCAACCACACCCAGGGCTGCCAGCAGCCACCTTAGCACAGGGAAGTTTCCTCCTACTGCTCAGCATCTCTCCACATGTTACATATCACGGCCTCACTCTCAAGAGAAGGATGCACCTACACCACCAGCTGGAAATCGTTCTTATTTTAAAAGGAACACCCTATCCAAAAAGGCACATTGCAGTGAACATTTCCAAGTAGAGGAGAATGCCACTGTCTGTTAATTACCAGAGCCACATTGTGTGTTAGATGGGGCAAGCTGCTGTATAGCCATTTGTATCCGTTCTGCTCCATTAGGCTAATTTGTTTTCAGATATAAATTAAAGCTGCTATTCTCAGCCCACTGAGCTGCCCCTTCACACAAACTCCCTGTTCCTTGGTGAATGAGTTAGCAAGCTGTGTAGGTGTAGAAGGTATTTCTTTGATTTAATACTGAAGCAAAACAAGAAAAACTGCCCACTGGAGTACAGAAATCATGCATTACAATAGAGAGTGGTCCTGCAAAAGCTACATGCCTGGGGCAGGTCGAGGGTGTAACTGCTTCCTGATGTGGCATCTGCTGTTACACTTTCTGCATCAGAAAGTGCTTGGCCACTGAGAAGATGCAACAGGAATCCTCCTGCCCTTGGACCAAAGGTAGAAGTACTCAAATAACAGGAATCATCGGGAAGAGCCCGTAGCCATCTGGGCAGGCAGGGCTGGTTAACATAGGAGAATAAGCCCCCTCCAGGGCTATCATCACCTAGAATGGCAGAAAGTTCTCTGCCCTCGACATCTTTCCACGCATCTGCCTGGGTGCCACCATCGGAGGCTTCATTAGGTTAAGACAGGGGTTCTTGACTAGGGCTCAACAGGACTGGCTGTTTTGTCCCACCCAGTGAGTGCAAAGTGAAAATGTGGGCCCCTTTGTCCAAAGAGTAGGAAAAAAGTGTAGTCGAACTAAAATACAAATGTTTTCCCTTCTTCTCCAGTCTCCATTTCAACTTGCTTTTAATGCTTCAACTTGTTTTTAATGAGCTATTTAATGTTATGGCAAGTAAATAAAACTTAAAAATTTTAACTGTTAGTTTGAATTTCACTGTTTATTTTTACATAATGCTAGTTTTAAAGGCGAATAAGACCCTGATGTTGGGAAAGATTGAAAGCAACAGGAGAAGGGGGCGACAGAGGATGAGATGGTTACATAGCATCACTGACTCAATGGACATGAATTTGAGCAAACTCAGGGAGATAGTGGAGGACAGAGGAGCCTGGCGTGCAGCAGTCCATGGGGTCACAAAGAGTCGGACATAACCTCTGAACAACAATAATGTGTACGTTTAACTTCTATACATGAGACCACCAAAATTAACAGTTTTCATTTGGTAGTTCATACATGCATTTGTATTTCATCCTCACCAGAATGGTGGAAATACTTCACCATGAACTCAAATTGCTTCTTAACCAGAGGCCTTCTACCAACTCTCTACCTTTGGCTTGCTGAGGAATAAGGAAAGAAAGAGGAACTATGGGCTGTCCTGCCTTTCCTTTTCTTCTCTGTCCTTGTTTCCAGGATAAGTGGTGACCTCATACAGTTCTTACTAACTGATCAGGGCTAGTTTCCTTGTTTTGACAGATGTAATGTGGTTGTGTAAGATCTCAACATCTGAGGAAAACAGTTTAGAAAAGGGATATGGGACCTCTCTGTATTGCCTTTGCAAATTATATGTAAATCTAAAATTAATAAAAAATAAAAAGCCAATTTAAAAAGAGAAAACCTTTCTTAATGCCCACCTTGCCAAGACTCACTGAGTTACTAAGGGGGAAAAAAGCCTTTAAAGCATGACAGCAGCATTTATCTAACTTGCCTGAAAACCTTCACCTGGGATGAATTCTTCTACCCATTTCTAGAAGATTCTGATTCATTCAATCTGTAGTGAGTCCCAGGAAGGGATTTTGAATAAGCACTCACCCTGAGAAGTCTTGTCAGGCAAATTTGGTAAATAATGTATTAGAGTGAGTGGAACTTGTATAAAGAAGCAGGTGAACCTGAGGCTGGGTTTTCCAGGTGGTTCAGTGGTAAAGAATTCGCCTGCCGATGTAGGAGTTGCAGGAGATGCGGGGTCGATCTCCAAGTCAGCAAGATTTCTTAGAGGAGGAAATGACGGTCCCCTCCAGTATTCTTGCCCTGACAATGCTGTGGACAGAGAAGCCTGGCAGGCTACAATCCATGGGGTCACAAAGAATTGGATGCAACTAAGCACACACACACACACACCACGACCCATGCCTTTTCCCCAGAAGATAACTAACACCAAGAAAAGAAAAAAATGTCATCTCTTTAGTGTCCCTTTATTTAGAGATTGTGCTTGATGGTTCGTCTTCTGATAGACGAATGGAGACAATTGCTCCTCACTGTGCCAAAAGTCTAGATAGACTTCCAGAGGCTTTTTCCCTGAGGGAAGATTACTTGATTGTCTGCACAGAGGCCCCAGGCACAGTTGTGGTCAGAGTAAAACCCTTCTGGATGTCCCCTTCCCTGCCAGCCACTCCAGCACAGGCCAAAAAACCCTGGGGCGTCGGTGCAAATCCCTCTTCAGCAGAGGTCAGGAAGCAGGGTGGGTAAGATCTGAACACTGCTAAGCATTTTATTTCTTGAGAAAAAAAAAGACAGTAAAATCCTTTGTCTGCTTTTTGCCTCTGGATGTCTGAAACTTCTGTCTTAGAATCACCCCTAATTTAGACAAGTCCTAAGACAGTGTGCCACAAACAGCCAGTTCCCTCACCCCTGATGAAATCATACATTTACATTTTTATCATCCCTAAGCATCTTAGAAAAAAAAAAATTTCAACGTGCTGAGAAGAGGGACATGTCGCAGGAATTGCCACAAGGCGAATGAGATGAAGAAGTGATGAAGATACGAGGCGGCCGCACCCAGCGGAGGGTCTTACAGAGAGGACACATGCAAGATTTGGGGGGAAGAGCAAAGGAAATGAAGGGTCACCCTTTACAGAAGTTCCACTTTTACAGCAAGACCGCCTTGTTGCCAGGGCTGTTTACATCCTTTCAATATATGTCATGTGGACAACCTGCTGTATTCCACATCTCGCGCTGGACAGCCATTCATGACACTGTCCTCAAATGTCATCCAAGCCCAAGGACATGTTAGATGGTAATGTTGTAGTTTAAACATGCATTCGAGCACACACACCCCCTAACATATGGAGATCAACCAAAGAGAAAAGGAGACTCTATTGGGAGACCCTTAGGGTCCCCAGTGAAATGCAGTCAGGCTTCACAACGGTCTGAAAGTAGAAAATGGACTCACTCCCAACCAAGGGAGTGACTTTCCTGTCTCCAGGGATGGACAGTCTCTGGTATCTTCTTCCCTTAACTTCTCTGAGTCATGGCAAATTTCCCCCACCCTCTAACTTTCCACCTCTCTGGACATATGGCTGAAAAATGGAGGCCCAAACTCCAGACCTCTGCCTTCTCCAAGCGCCATCCCAACCTAACAATCAGCTCACTTTCCAGCTCTTAGAGCAAGAGTCTACTGTGCCCAGCTTGGGTCGTGAGTTGACCAGCCTTGTGGGGTCACATAAAGTAAGCATTCTACACTTATAGTCCTTCAGTGGTGTGAGGGGTCAGGACCAATTCGGCAAGAAAAGGACTTGGTCTCAATAGATACCTCAAAAAGATATTTATTGCAAGTGAAAATACTGTGCTGCTAGGTCAGATTTTTTTTTTTTTTTCACCTTTGCCATCTTTCCATACCTCCTGTTCATCAGTTCCGTGGTCTACACTTGACGGTTGGGATCTGGTTGAAAAGGAAATAAGGTAAAGGAAGACAGCAATGACAAACCATTTTAACTTTAAGACTGAGGCTTCCCTGGTGGTTCAGTGGTTAAGAGTCTACCTTGCAACGCAGATTCACTAGTTTGATCCCTGGTCTGGGAAGATCCCACATGCTCTGGAGCAACTAAGCTTGTGTACCACAGCTAATAAGCCTGCACTCTAGAGTCTGCAAGCCACAACTACTAAGCCTGTGTGCCTGAAGCACGTGCTCTGCAAGAGGAGACGCTACCGCAACAAGAAGCCCATACTCTGCAACTAGAGGGTAGCCCTTGTTCAACGTAACTAGAGAAAAGCCCACACATAGCAACGAAAACCCAATGGAGCCAAATAATTTTTTTGGTTTAAGTTTTAAGATTATCTGCAAAACAGAGTCTACAGAGACATCCAGATTGCCTTAGATGTTCTTTCACACACTTGAAACTCATCCTGGGGAAGAAACGTCAATCAATTCTGCAAGTCCCACTTACGGCATAGAGGAGGGAAAACGTGCCTTTCCCCTAAGATTGGCCTTCCAGAGTACAACTCACAGGCAAAGGGCATAAACAACGGAGGCCATAAACTTCTCACAAAGGAAGAAAGACACAGCGGAAAGGTTAGGAATGAAAAAGGATCTGATGGCAGGAAAACTGGTTCAAATTAATGAGACAATGCGAGCCTTGACATTCTTGATGGATGTCAGTGGTTAAGTGCTAGCCGGACCTTCTGAGGTTACAACCTCCATTCAGACCTCCTCCCAGAATGGCAACCTGAAACCCAAGGCCATGGGCGGCGAGCATCTGTGAGCCCAGCATGGATTAGTGCCGTGGCCTTGGGAGGCCCCTCCAGGCGGCTGCTTCCTCCCTGTGCACCAGTTACCCCGAAGCCAGGTGGGCTCTGGGGGTGACAACAATACCAAGTAATTAAGACAAAATGTCCTTGGCTTTGTCTCGGGCACATTCTTTTTATGACAAGAACAAAGGGTTAGTTGATGAACTAATTTTTCGTGGGGAGAGCAGCAGCGTCTATTATTAAATGAATGCCTAGGATTTTTGTTTGTTTGTTTTTCAATAGCCCCATTATAATTTCGGCTCAGATACTCCAAAGCTCATGTTTCCTAATTTATTATCGCTCGCTACAGTCCTCTGGGATCCAGTAATTGAATTTTACTGGCGTCATTACCATATCCACAAACAAGCAAGTCTTCCTGAACTCAATCAGTCAAAGCCTGTTGGTTGGCTCACAGGAGATGTGCCCATAGTGGGAGCTGATCTCAGTACAGAAGGGCGACCATGTTTCCCTGGCCAGGGAGACTGGCTACTGCAGTGCCAGGGAGGCTGAATGTGGTCAGCTCTGAACATCTGTGGGAGTGGTAAGAGACAGAGGAAGAAGAGAAAAAAATAATACCATAAGGACCCAAAGACCAGATCCCCTAAATAACCAGATTATTATCCTACTGCTGTCCAAAATAGACGAGATTCTGAGAGGCGGGATCTACATATTTGGTTGAGAACCAGGAAATTCCACAAGGAGATGCTGAAATTCCATCTTAAAAAAAAAAAAAGGCAGATCGACAGCCTACATCCTCTCTTTTTTATATCCAAATAGGAAAACTAAATCATAATATTAGATGCATTTTAGGGCTACGTGTACCCATTGTGATCATCTGAATAAATCCAGTCTCCTCATTTTATAATGGAGGCTCAAAGGAAAAAAAAAGTGAAGTCTTATCTCAGTGTGGTATTTAAGATTTGTTTTTTTAAAAAAATCCACTTTCAGAGACTTACCTTCAAAAACTTAGGACAGCACGGAGGAAGAGTGAAAGAATACAGATAGAAATTGACTGTCACTTGATGCCTTTGAGCTCCTGGACAAGCCTTGATTGCTTCATCTGAAAAATGGGAATAATACTATTATGGGTTTCTCTAATGACTAACATAATGCATACATTATATCTCACAAAGTTTCCAGTGCCTGGTCTTAGCGACACACCATCCCACCTTGGCATTTGTTAAGGAAATAGATCATTTGTTTTGAAAACACTTATTATCAGTTCAGTTCAGTCACTCAGTCATGTCCGACTCTTTGAGACCCTATGGACTGCAGCACGCCAGGCTTCCTTGTCTATCACCAACTCCCAGAGCTTGCTCAAACTCATGTCCATCAAGTCAGTGATGCCATAAACACTATACTATTAGGAAAACAAGTGGCTGGAAGGTCAGGACTTTTCCAATGGACCTGCTCCTCAGATAGTTCCCACCATATTCCAGAGCCCAGGAAAGGAGAAAGGCTCCTCAGGAGAGCACCCCAAAACTCCTGAAGGCATCACACAGGAACTCTGGGTAATTTTGCCTGGGTGGCTGAAACTCACATACCACTGGCAAGTTTGGAAAAGTTACGGGGACTTAGGTGCTCTGACTCACGGATCATACTTCAACTCAGATACTGTCTGTGTCTTCAAAAATATGACTATCCTGAGGCACAGTGAAGGAGTCCTAACACTTCTCCCTGCAGGCTTCAAGCTCCCAGGTACTGATTCTTTGTCAGGAAAAAAAAAAAAACCTGCTCCACCATTTCCTCCCCTGTTCCCATGTCCCGTCCCTATTGCCTTTAATAATCAAGAAAATACTCCCAACTGAATCAACCATCAACAGGATGAATTCTCTTAAGGGTGGGGTTGTGTACCCCCCAACTCCAAAATTCAGATGTTGAGGTCCTAACTCCCAGTACCTCACAATGTGACATTATTTGGGAATTGGGTCATTGCAGTCGTAACTGCAATTAAGATGAGGTCATATGCAAGTAGGGTGGGCTTTTACTTTAACATGATTGGTCTCCTTATAAAAGGAGGAAATTTAGGCACACACAGGGAGAGCGTCACTTGAAAATGAAAGCAGAGATTGAGTTGATGCATTTACAAGCCAAGGAAAGCCCAAGATTGTCAGAAAACCACAAGCAGCTGGAAGAGGGATGTGGAACTTGTTCTTTCCCATAGCCTTGAGAGGGAACCAGCCTGGCTGATACCTTGAACTTGGATTTCGGCCTCCAGAACTATGTAGCAATACACCTCTGCTGTTCAAGCCAGCCAGTCCATGGAACTTTGTTACAGCAGCCCTAGCAAACCCAAACATAGGGCAATCACTTCGTTCAGGAAATAAAGCCTCTTTTATGTCCTTCACCTTGTTCCAGGACTGGTTTGGCCTGAGCACCTAGAGCCCTGCCACCCATACCCCCTTCTCCCAAACAGCTTCCTGGCAGGCTTGGTGCTGTCTGTGGACTCATGTCCCGAAGCCTGCCTCCAAACTCCAGGCCAGGAAGCAGTTAGTACCATGCTGGGGTAGGGGGCTGGGGGAGACAGCATCAAGCGTCATCCAAGGTCACATCCCTCACCCCTGGCCTCCCTAATCGGATGGCAATCATAGCCTGAGAGATGATAACACAGATTATCCATGTTTTGCAGCCTTATTTAGCTCCCTTATAAGGAAAAACTATGCCCCTAGAAGTCTTGCAGACTGGAGTATCTATTATAAATTCAAGCTTGCAGATGAGAGACTGATGTCATCTTCTCTTTTCAGTAAAAACAGGAAAAAGTTAAAAGAGGAAAGAAAATGTAAGCAACCATTTCTCACTCCCCACCCCACCATGCTTTTATCAACACACACACGGACACAACACCTATACACACAAATTATTTTCAACTAGCTGCGTCTCCTTTTATGGATGTATATTCATGAGAATAGAGATATTGGTTTCTGTCCCCTAAGGTAATGATGATAAATATGCCAAGGTCAGCAGCTTCATCAGCCGTGGAAGCTGCTCACTCTGGCAACTGCAGATAATCATTCACCTGGTGGGACTAGTGGCCTACACTTCAATTCATGCTTCACCATGTCACTGAAACACTCCTTATCTCACAAAAACACTTGTCTTATTGTGCCTTTCTGGTGCACAAAGAAATTCAAACATGATTGTTTTGCCTTGGATTTTTTAAAGTCTCAGTCATAATTTTGTAGGGGAAGAAGTTACTAAAAAACAGGGACCAGGTGGAAAATAACATCAGTGTGTTGACAACAATATCCTGTTCCACATCCTAAGAAGCCCAGACTCAGGCTTCGAACTCCTCCTATCATATTCCCTTCCTAATAGGACTAACACTTAAAATTTAAGAAAAAGAAATCCACTGGGATATATTGAGAACCTACTATGTGAAACGCACTATGCAGGAATATGCTATGATGGGAATACGAACATAAATAGGACACAATTCCAGATTTATCCTCAGCAACATGAAATCTCTACATAGCACACAAAGGGAAGAAACATATGTTAAATTTCCCAGATGTTCATTTTTTGAGAACTATGTTCCTATATTAAAGGTAGAAAAAGTAAGATCATATTGTACCCCCAGTCAAACATACCATCTTACAGCACCCAAATCAGCTTTCAACTGTTCTTATATACATGTACAGTTGGTGGGATTACAGCTATTTAGTGACTTGCCTCAGCACAGGAGTGCATATGACTTACGTGAACAGTCTGGCATGTGTGTCTCAGAGGGAAAGGTTGAACAGCTGCCTTGTAAACTCATCGATAAGCAGGTAGCCAGGAACTCTAAGCTAGTCAGGCTCTGTGGAGAAACAGAGAAATGTAAAATGGGATTTTTGTCCTAAGGGAGCTCACACACTAGTGGAAAGGACTAACCTCATAGCGCAAGATAGTGACCCGTCCATGTCAAGACAGCGGGAAGCAGTTGTGGCTGTGAGATGGACTGCGTGTCAATCATCAAATATTTACAGAAGAATAATGTAACTCTGGGTATTGCCCTGGACACATGATACATAATAAGGGAAACAGGCAACACATAAAGGCCAAATTACTGTGAGATGATTTTTAAAGTACTGTTTTGGTATAGTCTGACAGAAGAGTTGTCTCTCCTGGGCACAAGGAATATTTGTCTTGGTCTTGAGTATTCTTCTGACACAAAGTCTAGCATTCAAATAAAACTTACAAGACTTATAATGCTTATAATAAAAAAGCATGAAAAATAGCCTATTGTTTAAATAAAAAGCAATCAATAAAACTATATTCAGAGATGTCTAGATGCAGAAACTATTAGACAAAAACTTTACTATAACTAAGAATTAATATATTAAAAGATCTACTGGAAAATTACACAACATGTATGGACAGATATGGAATTTCAACAAATAGAAACAAACCAAAAAATAAAAAACCCAGCTAGGAAAAAAAAGGTATCAGAGATGAATAATTCCTTAAAGGGCTAATTAGCAGACTGCAACCAGTTGGAAAATGATTAGTAAACTTAAAGGTAGGCCAATAGAGATGATCTAAGCAGAATTACAAAGATTCTAATGTGTAAAAGAAAAAAAAAAGTACAGAATATCCAAGAGGACAAAATCAAGCAGTTTAACATATGTGTAATTAACTTTCCATATAAAAAAGAGGGGAAAAAAAAGCAGGACAGAAGAAATATTTAAAGAATTATTTCAAATGACTCAATTTCCTAAAACTACTGAAAGACAACCACAGATGCAAGAAGCTCAAAGAGACGTATGCAGTTAGAACAACGTTTTAAACACATGGACACATCACAAGCAAACTGCTGGAAGACAGCTTAAAGAGAACATCTCAAATGCAGCCAGAACAAAGAGCGGCATCATACAGAGAATCCCGAGTAATTGGAGCAGACCCCTTGCCAGAAGCTAAGCAAGCTAGACAACAGTGGGAAACATTTCTGATGCACTGAGAGAAAAGCAAAGTCAATGAAGAAATCTCTAACACCAACAAAAAACATTCTTGTAAAACAAAAATGTTTTCTGAGAAAGATGAGATCATTCATTGCCAACAGAACTCCACTACAAGAAACATTAAAGGAAGTTCTTCAGGCAGGAGTACAATATCATATAGAAACTGGGACTTACCACCCAAGTTACAGGCACCAGAAATTATTTTTTTAAAGAGAACGTATATCACAATATGTTATATATGTAAGTATATATATTATTTTATATCTATGTATACATATAGATATATGTGTGTATATATATACACACATATATGTATATATATATATATATATACACATATATATGTGTGTATATATTTTCTTTCCTTCTATTTTTTTCCCTCAAAAAAAACTGAACTGGTTATATTTTCAGCAGGGATGGAGATATTATACAATACAAAGGGACTAGTATATAATAAGATATAACAATCCAAAACAGGAAACCTCAAAATACACACAAAAAGATTGAGATAACTGAAAAGAGATATAGACAAATCCACATTTCTTTCTCGTTATCTTAATTGAGTAGGTAGACAAAAGAATCAGTAACAAAACAGAAGAGTTGAACAAAACTATCAACCAGCTATGTTTAATTAACATTTACAAGATACTTTACATGAAAATAGCAGAATATATAAATTCTTTTCATGTGCACATGGAACATTTATCGATACAGAAAGTATTCTGGGTCATAAAACAAAGTTTAACAAGTTTTAAAGAACTGAAATCTCTGACCACAAAGGAATCAAGCTAGAAATCAACAACAGAATGATGTCTGGAAAATCTCCAAATATTTGGAAATGAAACAACACACTTTGTCCTGATGGAAAGAGCTGACTCATTTGAAAAGACCCTGATGCTGGGAAAGATTGAGGGCAGGAAGAGAAGGGGTTAACAGAGGATGAGATGGTTGGGTTGCATCACCGACTCAATGGACATGGGTTTGGGTGGACTCTGGGAGTTGGTGATGGACAGGGAGGCCTGGTGTGCTGCGGTTCATGGGATCACAAAGAGTTGGACATGACTGAGCAACTGAACTGAACTTCTAAATAATTCAAGGGTCACAGGAGAAACCATCTGGAAATCAGAAAATATTTTCAGTTGAGTAAAAATTGAAATGCAACATAACAAAATCTGTAGGGAACTTGATGACCTTTATAGAATCAAATCACTATATTAGTAGGAAAAAAAGGTCACAATAACCTAAAGATTTTACATTAAGAAACTAGAAAAAGAAGAGATCAAAAGCAAGGAAAAAGTTGAGAATGATGATGATGATAAGAACATAAATTAATAAAATTGAATGAACTGGAAAAGGGGATAGAGTAGATGGGATCAGGGATGCGCTTAACCCCAGGATGTACTTAGGTCTGGGATATACTTAGCCCTGGGATGCACTTAGACTTTCCCTCTTTTGCGGCACACTGCCTGAAAATTGGGGAAATAATAAATGTGCAAAGGTAAGAAAAGATACGTAAGTAGGTACATTTTTAGTGTATGATAAATAGCATCAAAGAAGAAACAGAGATTGTGCACATGTAGCAAAAGAGCAAAACACTTCAGAGACAATCGCTAGAAAATACCAAACTAAAATTGTCTAAAAAGAAAAAGAAAGCAGCCCTTCCATTTCCATCCTCAGCACACACCCACAAAGCCACTGTCATCAACAATACAACCACATCTATGTGGTTACCATGCAAAAGAGAAAACGCTAAAAATAGAACTACATTATCCAGCTACCCACTTCTGGGTTTTTATTTATTCCACAAAAACAAAAAACAGTAACTTAAAAAGAAAAGTGCACCCCTATGTTCACTGCAGCATTATTTACAATAGCCAAAATATGGAAACCACCTAAGTGACCATCAACAGATGAATGGATACAGAAGATGTGATATACATATACTGTGGAGTATTACTCGGCCATAAAGAGAAAGGAATCTTGCCATTGCCATTTTTTTACAACATGGGTGGAATTTGAGGATATCATGCTAAGTGAGATAAATCAGACAGAACTCTGAGATACAGAGGACAGATTGATGGGTATCTGAGGGGAAGGGGGTTGGAAGGTGGGTGAAATGGGTGAAGGCAGTCAATTGCATGGTGACCATAGTAACTAGACTTATTGTGGTAGCTACTCTGTAGTGTACCTTGTATACAAATATCCAAGGATTATGTTGTACACTTGAAACTAATAGTATGTACCAATTTTACTTTAAAAAAGATTGCTCAAAGGATAGAAGAGTTAATTTATGGCGTTGAGAAAAGGGGTCGTGGGTACAGGAGGAGGATGGGGGAGATGAAATGTATGGTTGATCTTCATTATTCACAGGTTATTTGTTTGTAAGCTCACCTAGTCACCTGAACTTATCTGTAACCCCAGAATCTCTGCTCTGCGGCACTTTCACAGCCGCTGGCCAACACGTGCGGAGTAGATGTGTTCCCAGCTGGTGCTGAACAAAACAGTTTTGCTTTCTTGTTTCCTATCTCATATTCTAAACAAGTGTCCTTTTCACAGTCTATTTAGTGCTACTTTTTTTTTTTTTAAGTTTTTGTGCTTTTTGTTGATGTTTTTGTGGTTTGAAAGGGCTCCCAAGCATAGTGCAGAAGTGCTGGCTAGTGCCCCTAAGGAAGGCCTGAAAGGCTGTGATGAGTCTTGGGGAGAAAATATATGTGTTAGATACGCTTCCTTCAGGCATAGATTATAGTGCGGTGAACCATGAGTTCAAGGTTAATGAGTCAATGATACGTACTAAATATGGTATCTTTAAACAGAAGCACACATAAAATAAGGTTATATATTGATGAACTGATGAAAATGTTGTGGCCAGAGACACACAGGAAGCTAACCCTGAATTTCCCCTGGGAGCAATAGTTCAGTGTCTGATAACTTAATGTTTGCTGTGACCTTACACAACATAACTTCTGTGAAAAAGGAGAGCTGACTGTCAGAAGGACACACATCAATCTCACAGTGGTAGCTGGGAAAGAAAGTCAGGGGCTTTGTCAATCAGACATTTATTAAGGCTGAAAACAAACACTGCAAAATGTGAACTGTTATTGAGTGGTGCTATATGGGTGTTGTGATCCACACAGTCAAAGGCTTTGGCATAGTCAATAAAGCAGAAATAGATGGTTTTCTGGAACTCTTTTGCTTTTTTGATGATCCAATGGATGCTGCAATTTGATCTCTGTTTCCTCTTTTTCTAAATCCAGCTTGAACATCTGGAAGTTCTTGGTTCACATATTGTTGAAGCTTGGCTTGGAGAATTTTGAGCACTGCTTTGCTAGCATGTGAGATGAGTGCAATTGTGTAGTAGTTTGAACATTCTTTGGCATTGCCTTTCTTTGGGATTGGAATGAAAACTACCCTTTGCCAATCCTGTGGCCACTGCTGAGTTTTCCAAATTTGCTGGCACATTGAGTGCAGCACTTTCACAGCATCATCTTTCAGGATTTGAAATAGCTCAACTGGAATTCCATCACCTCCACTAGCTTTGTTCATAGTGATGCTTCCTAAGGCCTGCTTGACTTCGCATTCCAGGTTGTCTGGCTCTAGGTGAGTGCTTACACCATCATGATTATCTGGGTCATGAAGATCTTTTTTGTATAGTTTCCCAACAAACTGTGGAAAATTCTTCAAGAGATGGGAATATCAGACCACCTTACTTGCCTCCTGAGAAATTTGTATGCAGGTCAAGAAGCAACAGTTAGAAACGGACATAGAACAACAGACTGTTCCAAATAGGAAAAGGAGTACGTCAAGGCTGTATATTGTCACCCTGCTTATTTAACTTATATGCAGAGTACATCATGCGAAATGCAAGGCTGGATGAAGCACAAGCTGGAATCAAGATTGCCGGGAGAAATATCAATAACCTCAGATATGCAGATGACACCACCCTTATGGCAGAAAGCAAAGAGGAACTGAAGAGCCTCTTGATGAAAGTGAAAAAAAAAACTGGCTTAATATTCAACATTCAAAAAACTAAGATCATGGCATCCGGTTCTATTACTTCACGGCAAATAGATGGGGAAACAATAGAAACAGTGAGAGACTTTATTTTGGGGGGCTCCAAAAATCACTGCAGATGGTGACTGCAGCGATGAAATTAAAAGACGCTTGCTCCTTGGAAGAAAAGCTAAGACCAACCTAGACAGCATATTAAAAAGCAGAGACATTACTTTCCCAACAAAGTCCATCTGTATTCATTGGAAGGACTGATGCTGAAGTTGAAGCTTCAATACTTTGGCCACCTGATGCGAAGAACTGACTCATTGGAAAAGACCCTGATGCTGGGCAAGATTGAAGGCAGGAGGAGAAGGGGATGACAGGATGAGTTGGTTGGATGGCATCACTGACTTGATGGACATTAGTTTCAGCAAGCTCTGGGAGTTGGTGATGAACAAGGAAGCCTGGTGTGCTGCAGTCCATCAGGCCTCCAAGAGTCGGACATGACTGAGGAACTGAACTGAATCAATATGGGTATTTGTTATTATTTGCACTCATTTTCATTTCCTAAAGTAAAAATCCTTAGAAGGACACCACAACTGAGAAAAAAAAAAGCATGATCACCATTAAAAGTGTGTACATATACCAACAGTTAAGTATACAGTTAGTTGCGGGATAAGCATCAGTTCATCAAAACCTTTAACTTGGAAAAGTGAGTAATTGCTACTTGGCTACAGCTGGTCTTAACCTAAAACGATATGGCTGTCTCAGCATTAACTATGGCACAGGACTAGCATTTATGAAAATTTGGTGAATTTGAAACAAATTTTTATTGTTACAGATTCAGGAGATGCTGTTGCTTACAGTGTTAGTACATGACAATTTGTCTGTCTGATGCTAGACAGCCAAATTACAGAGCCCCGTTTCTGTGCCATAAGGAATCACAATGTCTGTAGCTTAAAATCTCTCAGATGCAGTGGGATATTTTGATATTCTGCCCCAAGATAAAGCAACCAGGTATCAGGAAGCTACTTTTTCCCCTAAATTATTTCAGTAGTCAAATAAGTATAACCTCTAAATACCTCTGTTTCCCATGCGAAATAAATACTATTTGCCAGATGATTGGGGAGGATAAAGTGACTTTAAATCCCTAAGAAAAAGCAGTTGTGAATGCAAAGTATCCTTTTAAGTAAACTAAGTGTAAAAGAACACTTGGAGATGCTATCACTAAGTTAATGGGAAGTAGGGGGGCACTATATAAGCAAGACCACTTACAGTCTTAGTTCTGATCTAAAAGATGAATTAATTTATGTCGAGTTTAACAAACATAGGACATGTTGCTCAAATACTAGTATATTCACTTCTTTTTTAAATAATGAGAAAATATTTCAAGAGCTATCCTTCTACACTAAATCATAGAAGAGCTTCAATTAACCAAAACAAGGAGAAGAGTCACTGTGGTAGTATTATCTGAACTTTGATTGGTTAAGGGCTTAAGCCCATCACCTGCCCATGAAAGTTCTAAAATGTATCATGTAACTTCTAAATGTGTCATACCCTGCCATAGGGTCATACTGCTACCAATAATACCAATAATACATCTGTTATGTATTATTGGTACATTGAAGAACTGCTTATGAAGATCTGCCTTATAACTGGTGCTAATGTTTTTTACTTATTTATTCCTTAAAATAGCACCATGCAGTCAAGACCCAGGATCCTCATTTTCACTGCTGTAGAAGTTCAAACACAAAGTGATTAAGTAAACAGAAAGTAATCTCAGATGACTTGAAATTCTTTCATCACTTCCTTAAAATCGTTCTGAATTTTAGTGATGCTATAATTCTCTGAGATGGTGAAGATAGGAGGCCTATAAGAATGTTTTGATCCTGGGTCATGGTCTGGAATTGTGAATACATCTGTGGCACTAGAATGCTTCAGTCACTTATCTCCAAGTCTCAGAAGCAGAGGAGGAAGTGGTTAAGTACAAACACCAGGTAACCCAGTGTCTACTGTAATAGTTTCTTAATATGCAGTAGCTGCCCATGTTACTGTACTTCTGAGAAAAACCAGATGTTTGGCAAATTAGTGAAGGTGTTCTGAACACATGCTAATTATTAACTGGCAGCATCATAAAATGATCTGCCTTATGAAAGCAATAGTCTTACTGGCTGAGCTGATGACCCCAACACATTCCAGACTTCATCAATGGCTCTTTAACTGAACACTCCTAACTTTCCCAAAGTTTCTTTTTTTCTTTAGGAATTTTATTTTTGATATACTTTTTAATGGCAAAGATGGCCTCTAGGTCAAGAAAATTTCTTATTTTTGACCTTGAGAGTGCAAGAGCTTGACTTTTAATCAGTGTTTTTTAAACAACTGGAACCTGCTGAGACCCATTATTTTGCTGTCACTGGTGTTTTGACAGCATTTTCACATCATGGCGGACCACCTACTTCTAAAGCCATCTCATTGTTTCTTTGGGAAGAAAGTCACAAGCATTTCTTAAAAAGAAAGCCCACACTCTGCTTGGAAATGGAAACTAAAAGACAGTGAAAGAGGACAGAAAGACTTCCAGTTTGTTTCATCTTCATTGATGAAAACTGCTGTATAAAAATTCAGTGTACCATTATGAAAGGCTGTAAAATATTTGGAAACTCCAACAAGAAAACATCTCCATTAGTAAGTGGGTTTATTGACATAACTGAACATAACAATGTATAACATTTATTCATTTCCCACTGAAAGACTTTCCAGTGAAAGTGTTTTTACATGGATTCAGGCATTAACCATTTTCAGTGATTTCTGCAGTTGAAAGGGTAGGTGGTAGGAAGAACCAGAGGTCTGTTTCAGACTTTCAAAGGGACTCACTTTATTACATTGCTGGGTAAAAAAAGCAAGAGCTAAGAAATGCAATCGCTCTCTGAATGAAAAAGGTAGGAGCACAAAAGGTGCAAGATAACCACAAGGTTGCAAATAAGAGCAAACTCCACTTCTCCCAAGGCTCAAAATCTGAAGCAAGCCTTGGCCACAAACTAAGAATGACAGTCTATTTCCTGTGGTTTATTAAGTTTGGGCCCCACAGATAAGACTGCCAGAAAAGCAGCTGTACTTTAAGTGGTCTGGACATTTACTCATCTGAACATAAACAAAGATCAGTTCATTAAAATCCCTGTGTTCCTACTCAGCTGTTGGGACAAGGCAGGCCTGGTTCAGTGGAGACGAAACGGAAAAGGGGTGAAGCGGGGTTGAAGGACCTCTGGAATATGACAGATTCCCTGAGTCTTCAGGACCCTCGGGGGCTTAAGGCCCTAAACAGAAAATTCACTGTTAGCCTTAGCACCTTTGCAGTGGCTTCCCCAGCACCCTGCTGCCAATGAATCTGTAACCACGCTGAATAAAACCATCTTGTACATCTTCTAAGTGACTGTGTTTTTAGACCACACACAAAATTATTCATGTAAACCAAAGCACTACATCTAGTGATAAACATCTACTTTCATAAATATCAAGGAATGAAAGTATCCCAAAGAGTTGAAAACAACTGAACAAATAAAGACTAACCCTAAGTTTAAAACAAAAACATTTTTAAAAAATACTGCAATTATTAACTAAAAGGTAAGTTTTAATAACATGGGGGGGGGGGAAACCACTGGGTAGTGGAGGGATTAATTTGCAAAATATATAATTATTTCACAGTGAGGTTTAAGTATTCCTAACAATCTGGTTTTAGTAGAAACATACAACCACTGATGTACATTTTTTTCACCCCTCCCCACTCTTTCATATAAGACAATAACGTGATCAAACCCTTCACTATCAACTGCAAGTCACCTTTTGCTCACCTCCTATCAGGAAATTACCTTGATCACTTAACTGTGCAGTTCAAGAAAAGTATGGCACAGTTAACTGCGTGTTACTGATAAAAACATGAGAAGTACCACATCACATTTATTCCAACCTGGACAGGTCATCAGAGATGTGGTAAAGCGAACTAGAACGATGGTATTCTCTACTGGGTCATCAGTTACGTACACCTTACATTCTTTTATGGAGTCTGACATTGAAATTTCCTTTTCCACATGAAAGTTTAAAAAATAAAATTTAAAAAGCCACAGGAGCAACCCCTACAGAGAAGTCTTGCATGCAGCCTCCTCCTGAGAAACTTTGTAATCTTAATTAACCCAAAGGTCAGCAAATGTTTTCGTGGTGTTAATGTTAAAAGAAAAATAGTTGAACTGCCCTGCTCAACTAAAACGGTCCTTGAGTTTACTGGTCAGTTTGTTAAATGTCAGAAATCTTCACATTTTTGAAAAAAAAAAAAAAAAGTAGCATCTCTAATTATTTAAACATTAAGTTATCCTGAACGTTCTATCAGTCAACAAGAGTCCCTCCATGAGTGTGTTAAACTTCACCACCTGTTTACAACATCACCCTTCTTGGCAGAGACCACCAGACCAGTGGAGTCAGTTGCCAAGCTACCTTTGTAATGGTAATACGTTCTTTTTTTCCTTAAATAGAAACAAAACTCCAACAAACAAAAACACAAGCATCCAATTCTTTCATGGCCACGTAGGGGGCAACAAGTACCCTTTTCTACCCCAGAGGCCAGACTACTGCATTAAACAAGCCCATTCTCACAGCTGCACCAACGTAGAAAAGAAGGCTTCCAGTCTCTTGGCCCCACCGTCCATTTGTCCCTTATTCTTGGTCTTGACCACCAACACCAACCATTTACTTCATGAGCGAGTCTCAGAATTTGGCGGGTGGTGCGGATTTAGCTGCTATCATTCTTTGGCCCTTCTGGCAAATGCCCAAAAGGGAGAAGAGAGAAGGTCTGATAAAAGGAGATCTTCCCCTGAGGTGGGTTGCTGGGGCCCGCGGATAGGCGGCTCCCCAGGGCCAAGGAGATGGTCTCCACAGCCCCTGGAGGCCCTGGATCTGCCTAGTCAGCAAACCGCTGCAGGAGATGGTCCTCCCGCCGGAGGCTGCCGCCTGCGCCGCCGCCCCCGCTGTCCATGAAGCGGTCGCACGGGAACTCGATGAGGTCCGCTTCGCTGAGCGCGCACACGGTGGTGCGCGGCCGGTGCGCCTGGAAGCCAGAGAAGTCGGCGGACACGCCAGTGCCCATGGAGCGCAGAGGTCGTCGGGTAGAGTACATGTGGCGAACGTGGACGGGAGCCCCGCCCTTCCGCCTAGCCCGCAGCTTCCTCCGCAGCCAGCGCGACGCCCAGGCTGCCAAGGCCAGGAGCACCAGCAGCGCGTTGACGGCCAGCAGGGCCAAGGTCAGCAGTTGGTAGTCAACGCCGCCCTGGCTCCCAGGCTCTGGCAGGGTGACCAGCCCCGCGCAGTGGTCGCGGGGAGCCACCGGGCAGACCCGACCACCGAGCACGCCCTCCACGCACACCAGGTAGGGGGTGTCTCCGCGCAGCTCGCGCAGCGTGGCCGAGTCGCTGCGCTCGGGCAGGTAGACGAAGCGGTGGAATTTAGGCTGCTGGCCAAAGCGGTCGAAGAGCAGGCGGAAGCGCGCGCCGCCCAGCGGCCTTGGGCTGCGGTGCTCGCGCACAGCCCAGCGTACCGAGGCGCTGTCGGCGCCCACTGCCTCCACCGTCAGGTTGCACAGGATGAACTTATTGAAGTCACATGGGTCGGATACCAGCGGCGGCAGGCCGACCCCGCCGTCGGACTGGGCGGCGCTCTCCTGCTGCTGCGCCTCCAGGCGCTGTTTCGCCGCGCGCTGCCAGGGGTCGCCGGCGGGCGCAGAGGAGAGCGTGGCCGTCTGGGTGGGTTCCGCGGGGCCAGGATCCGACGGAGTCGGACGTGCCCGCTCAGGCTTCTCGAGGAGGTCCAGAGGGTGTGGCGCCGTGCCCGCGGCAGCAGCGGCGTTGGAGCCCGGCTGCTGGAGGCCTGGGCCCCGCCGACTCAGCCTTAGGGAGCTGCGGTTACCCGAAAGCTCCCTGGCCGCCCCATCCCAGGCCATCCCTGGCAGAACTCGACTCCGCTGCTGTGGCTGTGGCTGCGGCAGCAGCTCCTCCGCGAGGGCACCTGCAGGGGGCGCCACCGCCTCCCCTGGAGCTGTGGGTAGGGGCCGCCGCTTGTTGTCGCCAATCGGGGGAACCGAGGACGCGGGATCTGTGCAAGACCCGTTCTGCAGTTGCTGGTCATCCAGGTAATCCAGGTACTTGCCCCGCAGGGCCGGAGGGTGGCGACACTGCACGAAAACGGTGAGGAGCCGGCCCTGTGAGTGCCAGTCGCCCATCCAGCGCTTCAGACCCCGCAGCCGGCAGTCACAGGTCCAGCCATTGCCGTCTAGATCCAGCCGGTAGAGGGCCGGGCTGGCTGCGAAGATGTCCCCGGAGAGGGCGCTGAGCGCGTTGTCGCGCAAGCTGAGCTCACGCAGCCGGCCCAAGCGGCCAAAGACAGTGGGGTGCAGAGCCGACAGCTCATTGCCGCTCAGGTCCAGCGCCTCCAGGCTATGCAGAGGTTCCAGCAGTGCCACAGGCAGCTGGCTCAGCCGATTGCCCTCCAGGCGCAGCTCGCGTAAGGCCTCTAACCCCCAAAAAGCCTCGGGCGCGAGGTGCGTGAGCTGGTTGCCCCTGAGTGAAAGTAGGCCGAGGCGCGACAGGTGCTGGAAGACGCGCGGCCCTAGGTGCTGCAGGTTGTTGGCCGAGAGGATGAGGGTGGAGAGGGAGCGCAGCGGTGCGAAGGTGGCCGCATGGCGTAGGGAGGGCTGCAGCTCGTTGGCAGAGAGGTTGAGAAAGCGCAGCTTCCCCAGTTGGGCGAAGGCGTTCTTGCCCAGAAAGCGGATCCGGTTGGACTCCAGATGTAGGTAGAGCAAGTTACCCAGGGGGGCAAAGACGGCATCCGGCAGCGCCCCCAGGGCGTTCCCGTCCAGTCGCAACTTGACCAGGCTCTCCAGGCCCTCGAAGGAACCGCGGCTGAGGCGACCGATCTCGTTCCCGTTGGCGTAGAGGATGCGCAGCTTGCGCAGCGGGGCCAGGGTGCCCGGGGCGAGCGCCTGCAAGAGATTGTTGCCCAGGTAGAGCTCCTCCAGCCGCGAGAGCTTCTCGAAGGTCTTGGGGTGCAGCGAGCGGATCTGGTTGTACTGCAGGTCCAGCCGTCTGAGCTGCCCCAGGCGGTGGAAGTCGAAGGCCGTGATGTTGGTTATGAAGTTGCCCCCGAGGCTGTAGGTGAGCACGTCCTGTGGGCTCGGTAGCGAGCTGGTCTTGGGCACGGCGCGGAGCCCTCTGTTGGTGCACAGGAGGTGCTGGGGGTGCTGGCAGTCGCAGCGCTCCGGACACACCGGCTGGGCCCACGGCGGGAGCGCAAGGCAGCCGCACACCACGAGGAGGAAGCGCAAGGCGCGGGCAGCCTCCATCGCCGCCCGCCCTGCGTGCTGCGGCCGGATCGTCCTCTTGGCCCGCCGGCTCTGTGTCTCCTCTGCATTCCCCTTGGCCTGGCCAGAGTCGCTAAATGGCCTCTTTCGGACTTCGCAGTGCTGTCCAGCCCCTCCTCCGCCCTTTGTCCGGTGGCTGGCCCGGGTCTCTGCAGGCGGGCTTTGCCGGGCCAAGTCAGGCGGCGCAGGGCGCTCTGCGAGCTCCGGGTGCTACTTGTTGCATTTCTGCCGAAAACTGTTTCTTCGGGTGCGCGTCGGGGTGGGGGTGGGGGAAACAGAGGGAGGGAGCAAGACCTGAGCTTTTTGTTTGCAGCTTGAGTCCGGAGAGCTGGATTCCCTGGCACGGATTCTCCCTGCCGAGCGGATTCCCCAGCTGCAGGCGGGAGCCCTTCCAAGAGCTCCTCCGGGCGAGGCTTGGCTGCTGAGCCCCGGCGGCTTAGCCCCAGCAGCCCGCGCCTCTTCGCTCCGGGTGCGGGAGCGATAGCGCAACCTCGGTGGAACAGCCCCGGGAGGAGCCGGGGGTGTGTGTGCAGGCTGCGTCCGGAAGGGACCCAAGTCGGCGAGTGGAGAGCAAACCGGGCGGAAATTCGTTCTTCCCACACTCTGCCCCCGGGGATGCAGGCGGAGAAAAAGGAGACGGCGGAGGGAGGACAGACCCGGGTAGGGGGAGGAGGAAACGCTAAGTGGGGCTCCGCGTCTGGTCAACGCTAGCCAGGGACGCCAAGTGAGAAAAGTAGGGATTAAAAACAGCTGTACGGGTCGGACACGCCGGACTGGGGGCGGGGATGGATTACCGGGGGAGCAAACGGGATTTGCAGACAGAAACCTTTTTATTTTAGACTAACACACCAGTCGCTTCGAAGCAGTGGGAGCACAGCTCGTCTTATTCATTTTTAAGACACTTGCTCTTCCGGGTGGCCCCTTGCAAGAAGTTCGGGCAACACGGAATCCGCCAGCGATCTCCGCGAAGTTTGGGGTGCACAAGGCTGTCTGCCAAGAGCCGCCGGTGGGCCACTGTCGGAAGTGGCTAGGTTGTGTGTTTGGGTTTTTGACATCCTTGTACTGGTGGCCGACAGTCCAGGAGAGGCATCGCCCACCTTTTAGGGATCTGAACAGAGTAGCTGCTTTGCGTTGCTGTAGGCAAGAACGTGAAGAAACCTCAGAACTAGTTCTACCACCGTGAAAGTGTCTTGTCACATTTTGGTGATTTAGTCCCATTAATTCTCCTGTAGTCTTAGAGCCCTTGGGACAAGCCCTACACGTACGTGTTTGTGTGTATACTAACCTGCACAGACCCTCTGGTTACTCCTATAGCTGGGCCCTCCCCCTTTATGCCTGGGCTTGCAGCAATCTTCAAAGTTTTTTGGCCCCCCGGTTTTTCAGACCTGATTCGGTTGGGGAAGTCTGAACATTTATTATCCATGGGGAGTGGAGTATTTATTAATGGCTCCATTCAGGGCAGCCCCCACTGAGAATGAGAAGGGCAAGGAAGAGCTCTTAATTACTGTTTGTTCCTGAAAGCTATCCCTTACCTTCATCCCAGGGTGTTCAGAAAAAAAGATTTTAAGGACCTACTGTATGGAAAATTAAAGCAGACATATCTTCACCTGAAGAGGCTGACAATCTAGTAAGGGGGACAAGACAGGAAAGATTAAATAAGAAACTAAGGCTGTAGAATGAGAAAGCTGCTGAGATACAGGTGATATTAAATAATTCCAGTGTTGATGCTGATTAATTGCCTCATTTAGCAACTCATGCAGGCAGGTGAATTTATAGAAAGATGAGACCATTGGCAGCGTAGTCAGTGAGGAGTTATGGATGAGCAGGGACCAGAGAGATGGCACTGGAAAATGGAAGGTAGGTAGGTAGTAAAATGTCCATTCAGGGCACAGTGAGCAGGGAAAGTTTGCTTGTATTTGTTGTGAGATTTCTAGTAAAAGATAAACTTGAGGAAGTAAAAAGTGTCTTTCTGAACAAGATGAAAAGATGAAGTTGGTCAGGTGGTTTGGTATTTGGGGTTTTAGTTCTCATTGTGAGAAACCTCTGAAATCTTTTAGTTCTTGACTCCAGTCCTCCTTATGAAGGTCTGGTGCCCTAGAGGGTAAGGCCCAAGCTTGCACCATGTAGAACAAGTTCTCCTAATCTGGGCCCCAGAAGCTTCTGGAAGGGCCTCAATCCTTGCTGGCAACAGAGGTCACTCAACTTTTCAGAGGGGAATAAAACTAAGAAGCTGCTAGCTTTCCAGTTGAGCCACTACCTGGGATGGAGCTGTGGCAGCATCTACTTTTGAGTCCCCAGCATGGGGATGGCAGCCTTCTGAGCAGGAAAGAGGTCAGAGACTAAGAGGTATGACGTGGAAGAAGCAGCAGCAGAAATCAGACTCTTCTTTTCTTCTCCTGGCTCTTCCAGGAAAATATCCAGAGTGAAGGCTGTTCATTTCAGTATTCATGGGCTTCCCTGGTGACTCAGATGATAAAGAGTCCTCCTGCAATACAGGGGACCTGGGTTCGAGCCTGGGTTGGGAAGATCCCTTGGAGGAAGGCATAGCAACCCACTCCAATATTCTTGCCTGGAGAATCCCATGGACAGAGGAGCCTGGCAGACTACAGTCCATGGGGTCACAAAGAGTTGGACATGACTGAAGCAGCTAAGCACAGCACAGCACAAAGGAGGACAGCAGGGTCATTCCCCCAGAGGCCACTGCAGTTTGGACTAATCACTTACTCAACTGAGAATGGCTTTCCTTTATATTTAGATGCCTCTAAGCGAGTTGTCCTAGAGAAGGAAATAGCAACCCACTCCAGTATTCTTGCCTGGAGAATTCCATGGACAGAGGAGTATGGTGGGCTATAGTCCATGGGGTCACAAAGAGTCGAACACGACTGAGTGACTAACACTTAAGTGAGTTGTACACAGTTATCAGAGTCTTGCTGTGAGGTGCCATGCTAAGTCACTTCAGTCATGTCTGACTCTTTGCAACCCTATAGACTGTAGCCCACCAGGCCTCTCTGTCCATGGGGTTCTCCAGGCAAGAATACTGGAGTGGGTTGCTGTCAGACCCCTGCAGATGTTCAGTATTTTTTATTGCCCAGTGCTTAATATTTCTACCAGTAGTCCTGGATTACAGATAGAAATAATATCATCTGTGGTTTCATGTCAAAGGACAACTGGTTTTCCATAGCACTCTGTTTTCTTGAAGTAACCCATCTGCCCCTTGTGGTTAACATTGTTTAAAATAGGTATAGTGTGCCAAATTTCAAGTGACTAGAAAGTTTCTGATAGGTGTCCCTAGCACCGTCAATCTAATTTCAGTAAGGGTAAAATTTTGAAATCTGCAGATTAAGTGTGTGTGTGAGTGAGTGAGTGTGTGCGTGTGTATAGGTACATATATGTTCTTTATGAAGAAGTATGATTGCCAACTTTTTAAGAAATGCTTCCTTTTTAAAGGCATGTAGCCTGAAGTCAGCTTAACAAATGAATGAGATTAAAAACTGCAAAGCACACATATGTGATATCTGTACGTGCCCCCAGTGGTCTCCATGTCTGCGATGCTACATGTTCAAGTGTTTGATTTATTTTCAGACCATCTGTCTCTTCCAGGAGTTAAAATTTTACCTGAATTCTTTAGTACTTAGAGCCTCTGGTAGTGAAGAGCTATAAAAGCAGCTCCATATTGCTGTTGGTGATCAGGCAAGAAGTATTTAGTGAGAATTTCGCATGTGTCAAATCTCAGCATGAGCCGTGGGAATGCAGTGCTGGTAAGACACAGGGCCAGACCTCAGGGTGTAGCAATTTAGGAGGGTGGAGAGGCTGCCGGGTGGGGATCAATTGCAGTGCCAGGTGCTAAGAGCTGTGGGAGCCCTGAGGAGGAGCACCTGGCTGGACTGAGGGCTTGAGGAAGCCTTTCAGAGGAGGTCAGTGCTGAGTACTACCTACGTGATGGCTAGCGGGGAAGGAGGAGGCGAAACCTGGGGAACCAGTGCCAGAGAGTGACTTAGAAACCTTCAAATCTTCTGTCTAAATCTTTGTTGGTGAAATTCTTTTGACATCTGTGTTTTTTTGTTGTTGCTGTTTGTTTGTTTTTTAAACCTTTTATTTTTATTTTTTAAATACGTTTTTGATGTGGACCATTTTTAAAGTCTTTACTGAATTTGTTGCACTTTGCTTCTGTTTTATGTTTTGTTTTTTTTTGGCTGGGAGGCATGTGGGATCCTAGCTCCCTGCCCAGGGATTGAACCTGTACCCCCTGCATTGGAAAGCAATATCTCAACCACTGGACAACCAGAGAAGCACCCGACATCTGTGTTTTTTAAACAGTAACAAGAAACCTTGCTCATACAATGACTTCCAAATAAATAGAGCCTTATTCCCCTTTAAGGTTTTCAGCTGGGAGTTGACATAATCACATTTGCAGGGCAACATCAAGAGATACCTCTCCCAGTGCTCCGCAAAGAAAATGTTATCTATCTAGTTCTTGACATTTCAAACCTTGGAATCTCTGACAGAGGTTTCTCTGGGGCATGTGTTGATGGACCATCTAGACTAAGGTATTCACTTATATAACACAACTTGCAAGCATTGTATAGATAACCACATATATGGTACCACTCCTGGACCTGCACTTGACCCTGGACTTTAGAGGGCTGTGTCCAATCTTTCTCTTGTTGTATTCCTCCCCATAAGAGCAGGATGTCGATTTCAGGCTTCCAGAGATATGTACCTACCCACTGCCTACGTCCCCACTCCTGTTCAGGGTTCCTGAGACCCTGGAGTTCTTTACTTAATTGTCCAATTCTCTGCAGGACTTTCTGTCCTCTTGGAGACCAGTCATGCCACAAGTGAATATATCCCTAGGGCCAAGAGGAGGCTAAAGGGCTGCTGTCAAAAGAATATGGAGGTGTGGGCTAGGATTTCCACTCTAATGCCTGGGAGGCCTCCAGGAAACTCCTCGTGACATTCCAGGAGCCAGAGCTAAGAGGAGGAACCATGGACCAGTGCTCTAACCTCAACCTTTTCAAACATTGGAGACAGGTCTGTTCCTCTGTAGCATTTTAGGAGAAGAAAGAACGTGTACTTGGATTAAAGAACAAGGAGAAAAATTGCAGAAGTTGAAAGCATTTTTAAAAATGTAAATTCTACTTTATTATAACATAGCCTATACCTCATTTTCTATAAAAAGCAATAATTTTTAGCTAGAGCAAGGACAGAGTTGTCTCCATTTAAATGCCTGTCTCTTAAGTATGTAATGTCTCTGTTTATGGATGGATCCCAGCTTGATCAGGTTCCAGGAGAGTCAAGTATTGATTATGCTTAAGTGTATAATTTGCATAATCACAAGAAAGAGAAAGCCAGGAAGGAAAGCTATTTGTAAGAGAAACAAGCGCACTGTCATTTTACTTTTGGAAAATTTGCCCTTTAAATCTCAGGCACACTGGGGGGAATTTGCAGAGGTCAGAAGCAAAAGCAAGTCTGGGCTGGTTCCATGATGCATATATGTGGCATGAGGGATTTTGGCTCTTCTTGCCCAGACTTGGAATCTTGGGCTTGCCAGGGATGTACACACTTTCTTCTCAAGCAACTGTGGTTCCCTTGAATTTCAGCTCTAGAGGTGGGAAGGATTCCAGGCCCTGTCTTCAGCAGCCTCTGGAGCTGGTGTGAATTGGCCCAGGCTGCTCTGGGGCAGGACAGGTTAGGGGGAGGAGAGCTCAGGCCTTGCTCCCCACTGCAGGGAGAGGTGGTTTTGCCAAGCTCTGCTGGAGCAGCATCCCCAGTGTACTCAGGGAAGGCAGCTGTCTCTTCACCCCTCATGAGCCAATGCCAGACAGACACAGATGAAGTAAGTCGAGAGTCCCAGTGGTCCCTTGGCATGCTATCAGATGAACCCCACTCCCCAAAAAAGCTTTCTTTATCTGAATTGAGCCCCCTTTTAGCCCCAGTCGGAAAGGCAAGTTTCTTTGCCTTGAGGGTTAGGAATGTGAATAAGAGAATTACTGGTTTATAGTTTATCTGCTGATTCTCTATTTTCCCTTATATAGGGAATATAGGAATGCAGATTGCTGGCTGGGTATTAGCCTTATTAAATCAGAATCTCAGGGGGCAAGGCCCCAGCACCTGCATTGATAAGCCATTGGCTGATGTTTATGCACACTTAAGTTTGAGAAAGTTAATAGACACTATTTCCTGAGCACCTGTTCATGATGGGCTGATCATATCCTAATAACAATAGTAGTAACATGGGCACTGGTGTAGTGCTAAGGGCCAGGCAGTGGTCTGAACACTGCATGAAATAACTCATTCATTTCCACAATTACCTTGTGAGGTAGGGCCTACTTTTATCCCCATTTTACAAGGAAGAAACCAAGGAGCTTATTAAAAATACAGGACCCTAGGCCCACCATCAGACAATCTGATTCAGAACCTCCAGAATAGGGCCTAGGGATCTTTATTTAGCACATTCCCAGATATCATCTTAGGTATTGTGACTGAACAAGAATTCTTACATGCTTATTCAAACATTTCAGTATCGTCTTTGCTAGGAGCTTGGGGATGGACAGAGTAGACAAAGCCCATGCCTTCTGGGAGCTCAGGATGTTTGGGGAGTTAAATGTATTTAAGACGATAATTTAGGAGGACGGTGTCATCATAAATAAACACACGAGTGCCATATGCTATGCTCATAGCAATTATCTTTTGAGAAGAAAGTAATAAAGTAAAATCTTTGTAGAAAGTATCAGTCCATATAATACTGTCTGTGTCTAAGGCCATTTACAAGGTGTTTCTAACAGTTCAAGAAAATTACGTCTTCAGAAAAAGTCCAAGGATTTATGTCCAAGGAATGTCCTTATCCATCATTTCAGAGATGCCTGATTATTTGAAACCAACATGTACAAACAGATTGCCTATCCATAAAACTACAGTAAAATGTGGGCCCTCTGGCAAGCTAAAAAGGGAGAGATGGTTATTAGCTGAGCATAATAACTTAGGAGATAAGTCAAATTCACATATTTTGGGGGCTTCCCACATGGCTCAGTGGTAAAGAATCTGCCTATCAATGCAGGTTCGATCCCTGGGTTGGAAAAATCTCCTGGAGGGAAAAATGGCAACCCATTCCAATATTCTTGCCTGGGAAAGCCCATGGACAGAGGAGCCTAGTAGGCTACTAAGAGTTGGACACAACTGAGTGACTGAACACACACACACATATTGTTTATGGTTACAGCATAGAGTATTTTTGTGTACCTGAAATTTTATAGCAGTAATTTAATGATGTTCTCCCTAAAATACAATCAAGTCAGTAGCATAAGGAAATGATTTAGGTATAAAAGTGTTCCTTTTTCCTAAGGCAAGAGGAGAAGCAGATGACAGAGGATGAGATGGTTGGATGGCATCACCAACTCAATGGACATGGGTTTGAGCAAGCTCTGGGAGATGGTGAAGAACAGGGAAGCCTGGTGTGCTGTAGTCCATGGGGTCGCAAAGAGTCAGACACAACTGAGCGACTGAACAACAACAACAACAAATTCCTAAATACTGAAATATTTGTCACTTCCAGGAATCAGACCTGTAGTTGCATGATATGGGACAGCTTTTCACCATTCTTTCATTTGGATTTCTTGGACTATAAAGAAAGCTGAGCACTGAAGAATTGATGCTTTTGAACTGTGGTGTTGGAGAAGACTCTTGAGAGTCCCTTGGACTGCAAGGAGGTCCAACTAGTCCATCCTGAGGGAGATCAATCCTGGGTGTTCATTGGAAGGACTGATGCTAAAGCTGAAACTCCAATACTTTGGCCGCCTGATGCGAAGAGCTGACTCATTGGAAAAGACCCTGATGCTGGGAGGGTTTGGGGGCAGGAGGAGAAGGGTACGACAGGATGAGATGGCTGGATGGCATCACCAACTCAATGGATGTGAGTTTGGGTGAACTCTGGGAGTTGGTGATGGACAGGGAGGCCTGGCGTGCTGCGATTCATGGGGTTGCAAAGAGTCGGACATGACTTAGCAACTGAACTGAACTGAACTGAACCATTTGCTATCCCCACCCAGCTGGAAGACATCAACCTTGTTTTATTTCGTTTTTGTGGAACCAGCAACTATTGTTGAATTGTCAAACGGTTTTTATAAAAAGCTAAAAGAAACTTTTTGAAATGTTCACAGGTGTTCTTTACATGGTGAGAAAATGAATAATTGTTCACATCCTACACTTGGGCATTTTCCAAATGATGTACAATTACTACAGATTTCTTTGAATTAATAAAACATTTTAAAAATGAATGCTTTCACATCTAATATCTGGTTTCAACCTCAACCTAAGTCTCATAAGGCGACTAAGTGAGGATTAGTCATATCCCCAGGAAGCCCCAGTGTGCTCAGTGGTAAAGAATCTGCTTGCCAGTGCAGGAGATGCAGGAGACATGAGTTCAATCCCTGGGTCAGGAAGATTTCCTGGAGAAGAAAACTGTAACCCATTCCAATATTCTTGCCTGGAGAATCCCATGGACAGAGGAGCCTGGCAGGGTACAGGTGCAGCCCATGGTTCAATCCATGGGATTGCAAAGAGTTGGACATGACTGAGCAAGTAAGCACCCAGCAGCACTCATATCCCTAATTGGAGCCAAGGATGCTAAGAATTAAAGGAGTTGGCTAACTTCTGGGATGATCCACCACTGTAATGACAGAATTCAGATCACAATCTAAACCTTTGACTTCTGACCCCAGGACTTCATAGTTGGACCTTGCTGGGTGCCATGTTGATACATGCCTATATGTACAACTAATGAGGCCAGTTCAAAGTGATAGTTAAAATACTTAGCAACTCATCCAATAAGAGCACCAACCAACCAGGTTTGGCACTGCCCAGTCAGGGCAGACAGAGGCCAACCAGTGCCCACTAGCTGAGAGTGGACTTGCCTGCACTTGACTAAACTTTTCCAATGGTGCTTTAGTCTTTTTTCCTTAATAACTACATTATTAAAAACAATTTGAGTAAGACTTGGGCGCAGTAATCAGTCACCATGAGAAACAACACACAGAGTCATCCTGGGTCCATGTTCTTCCAAACTGCAGACTTGCCTGAGGCCTGTCTGTCTGAATCCAGGTGCATCACAGTCACTCAGACTGAACAACGTGATGTTGGGAAGAGGGCAAAGACATTCACCTTAACAGAACACGAGTTTTGTTTACAAATTTTAAATCAGAAATTGCCTCCCACTCTCTTTAGTGGGCTGAGAGAAGTATCTGAAGGGGATTTCATAAAAATGCCATTTTTTCACAACTTCATCTGAATTGTTGTCAGTAATGGCTTAAAAATATTTGCAAGGGGACAGCTCTTTTGAAGTGTATTGTCTTCAAGAGTTAGCAACTCATCCTGTAAATGTTCAAAGACTTCTTGGCAGAATCTGGATGTACACATGTCAAGTACCCCTTCCAAAAAAGAAGTCCTCCAGAAATATAGATATCTCCTTATTTTCATGTCACTATATGGGGCCAAAATAAGGGAAGCAGTTTCGAAAACTGGGACTTGATTATCCTGGCGAGAAACATTGTCAATCTCAGTAATGGAAATCATCTTGTACAGTCAAGTAATTGACTATATGCAGTGTAAAATACCCTCAAACTATTTACAGATTTCATCAAAAGACCAAATGTTTTTTATTTAGGACCAGAGACATGGCAGGAAAGGAAATTAGAGGAAGGAAGCCTCCATCCTCTTTTTAGTCTCTGTAATTTCTATAAAGATTTGCACTTTGATTATGCTTAGTAGCACCATATGCTTGAGTGGGACTCAAGATCAAAGGTTTCAGCCCCAGCATTGTAAGTAGGATCAAACATTTCTGTTGGTAGAATGCTAATGGATCTGTAAGGACACTCCTCCAGCTTCTATGCATCCCTATTTAATTTCCAAAATATAATTGATATACCTCAAACTTGAATGCTTTTTTCATGGTCTGCTATGATACATTGTAGATTGCAAAAAAAAAAAAAAAAAAGGTTGTTACCACTTAAAGATATTTAGAACTAAAAAATCTTCAAAATCTTTATGTGAATTGTCAGTTTTATAGTTTGTATAACTTTAAAAATTAGGGGAGTGAGGGATGGCTGAACACTGCTTTGCATTAGTTGATGAGAACAGATTTTTTTTTTTATTCTACTTTTCTCTGCAGTCAAAATTTTCTATGATAAGCATGTGTTTTTGCATTTAAAAATCTTTGGTAAAAAGAGTACATGATACGATATTCACACTTGCTTTGTCCATTGCCCTGCCCTGTCTTCATTCTCTTATTACAAATAGTTTTTCTTACAAGCCTTTAAAAAATCAGTCTTAATGATCTAAAAAATCTTGGATATAGTCAAACAATTTATGCAGTGTAAAAAAAAAATGACACCCAAAACATATGCAGGTTTCATCAAAATCCAAAGATTTGTCCTGAAACACCATATGATCAGTATGGGGTGATCAGAAGATGGAGACCACTTGCTAAGACTCTGACCCTGAACCATGTCGTAGTCTGTCTGATCAGCAGTTCATTTTCTCATGTATAAAAAGGGACAAATCATACTTGCCCAAAGTACACATTTTGGGAAAATGATTTGAAAGTGCTTATCACGATGGTGTGATCACTCATCTAGAGCCAGACATCCTGGAATGTGAAGTCAAGTGGGCCTTAGAAAGCATCACTATGAACAAAGCCAGTGGAGGTGATGGCATTCCAGTTGAGCTATTTCAAATCCTGAAAGATGATGCTGTGAAAGTGCTGCATTCAATATGCCAGCACATTTGGAAAACTCAGCAGTGGCCACGGGACTGGAAAAGGTCAGTTTTCATCCCAATCCCAAAGAAAGGCAATGCCAAAGAATGCTCAAAGTACCGCACAATTGCACTCATCGCACATGCTAGTAAAGTAATGCTCAAAATTCTCCAAGCCAGGCTTCAGCAATACGTGAACTGTGAACTCCCTGATGTTCAAGCTGGTTTTAGAAAAGGCAGAGGAACCAGAGATCAAATTGCCAACATTCGCTGGATCATTGAAAAGCAAGAGAGTTCCAGAAAAACATCTATTTCTGCTTTATTGACTATGCCAAAGCCTTTGACTATGTGGATCACAGTAAACTGTGGAAAATTCTGAAAGAGATGGGAATACCAGACCACCTGACCTGCCTCTTGAGAAATCTGTATGCAGGTCAGGAAGCAACAGTTAGAACTGGACATGGAACGACAGACTGGTTCCAAATAGGAAAAGGAATACGTCAAAGCTGTATATTGTCACCCTGCTTATTTAACTTATATGCAGAGTACATCATGAGAAATGCTGGACTGGAAGAAACACAAGCTGGAATCAAGATTGCTGGGAGAAATATCAATAACCTCAGATATGCAGATGACACCACCCTTATGGCAGAAAGTGAAGAGGAGCTAAAAAGCCTCTTGATGAAAGTGAAAGTGGAGAGTGAAAAAGTTTGCTTAAAGCTCAACATTCAGAAAACGAAGATCATGGCATCCGGTACCATCATTTCATGGGAAATAGATGGGGAAACAGTGTCAGACTTTATTTTGGGGGCTCCAGAATCACTGCAGATGGTGAATGCAGCCATGAAATTAAAAGACACTTACTCCTTGGAAGAAAAGTTATGACCAACCTAGATAGTATATTCAAAAGCAGAGACATTACTTTGGCAACTAAAGTCCATCTAGTCAAGGCTATGGTTTTTCCAGAGTTCATGTATGGATGTGAGAGTTGGACTGTGAAGAAGACTGAGCGCCAAAGAATTGATGGTTTTGAAGTGTGGTGTTGGAGAAGACTCTTGAGAGTCCCTTGGTCTGCAAGGAGATCCAACCAGTCCATTCTGAAGGAGATCAACCCTGGGATTTCTTTGGAAGGAATGATGCTAAAGCTGAAACTCCAGTACTTTGGCCACCTCATGTGAAGAGTTGACTCGTTGGAAAAGACTCTGATGCTGGGAGGGATTGGGGGCAGGAGGAGAAGGGGATGACCGAGGATGAGATGGCTGGATGGCATCACTGACTTGATGGACGTGAATCTGAGTGAACTCCAGGAGTTGGTGATGGACAGGGAGGCCTGGTGTGCTGTGATTCATGGGGTCGCAAAGAGTCGGACATGACTTGAGCAACTGAACTGAACAGACTCTTAAGTGTTAGGAAAATTAGAAAAAATATGCTTGTTGCTAGCATTTCAACTTCGTGTGTGCTTTTTCAGTGATAATCTTAAGGTCCTCCAGGGCAAGACCAAGTGTTACGTGCAGCTTTTTGGCATCCTCTGTAACACACAGCAGCATCTTTCTTAATGTAGACCTGTGATAGTGTTTGGCTGAGCAGAAAGGTGAAGAGGAGGAAGGCACATTTTCAGGTGACAGTCTCTTCTCCCTTTCCTTGTGTGTTGTTTCCATCTTTTCATTGTTCCCTTGCTCTATTCCAGGCTGCCCAGGCCCAGGGCCCAAGGTCTGCAGGACACAGGTTCTCTCCAGATAGCTGTACAAAAAGGCCTAGATTCTGACCTAGCTCTGTGAACATTTAGTTCACCCATGAATCATTTGGCTGCTCTGAGTGTCAAGCTTGATGAAGTGTGGTCATAATACATCAGTGTTTACCCAGAGGGTTTTTATCATCAGTAGTGGCCCTTGTGAAGTTAAAAAATTATAAGGGCTAAAGGGAGGTTCTGTGGTGAAGATGGGTCATATAGCAGGTCTTGGTTTTCAAGAGTCACAGCGTACAAAAACATGTTAAAGGCTTGGGAAAAAATCCTGCAGAACACAAGAGAAATGAGAGGTAGCAAAGAGGAACATGAATCTAGTCTGAGACACACTGGTTTAAAATGATCATTAAGATCCTGTCCAGCTTTCAATGTAAGGAATCTGTTGCCTTTCTTCCATGGAACATTATTCAATATCACTAGGATTTATTAATGATAAAGTTCTTCAAATGTGGTGTTTCATTTGTGCTTGATTGGAAAAGACCCTGACTCTGGGAGGGATTAGGGGAGGAGGAGAAGGGGACATCAGAGGATGAGATGGCTGGATGGCATCACCGACTCGATGGACATGAGTTTGGGTAAACTCCAGGAGTTGATGATGGACAGGGAGGCCTGGCGTGCTACAATTCATGGGGTCACAAAGAGTTGGACACGACTGAGCGACTGAACTGAACTGAACTGATCTCAACAACTCCCAGTACCCTATTGGTTTAATTCTAATTCACAGTAAGCAGAATGATATATACTGAAGTTGTCTCCAGTCTCTCATCCTCCTGGAAGACTTGTTGTCTTTCCCCTCAAATTGTCAAAACTAACAAATTATTAGACTTTTCTGTCTAACAAGATGCAGGTGTTAGAATCCCATAGTTGTAAATGTCATTTGTCATATTGATAATTCTGGGCTAAGTAACTGTTGATGCTTCACAATTATTATTTAGCCACTGTGCCAGCACTGATGGGGTGTTTCCTGGGAACTCAGCCATTTGGGAAAAACTCCAGTACTGAAACCCTCAGAGTAATTATTCTAGTATCCCGGGGTGTAAGAACCCCATTGATAATCAGTGCACGGCTTTCATGATTTTTAGAGGTGACAGACTATAAGTACCAGCACAACTAAAATTCCAGAGTGAGTTTCCATTCGAGACAGATGGCTACAAACACCTGCCAGAATAATAAGCAAAAATGACTAGCATTTACAGAGTGTTTGTCATGTGCCAGACATAGTTCTAAGCTCTGTACAGGTTTTTAATTATTTAATCCTTCAATAATCCCATGAGGAAAGTACAGTTATTAGCTTCATTTTATAGGTAATGAAGTAGAAGCAAGAAGAGGTTAAATAACTGGCACAAGACCGCACAGCTGGTGACTGACAGAGCTGGGACTTGAACTCATGAGAGAACTTTATGAGAATTGTCATTCATGCTTTTCACACGAATCTTTGTCATCAGTTAGAGTCATTTTTCAGATACACGCCATTTTCCAGATACACACCATTTTCCAGAATATGTCATCTGCCATTTCATATACATTGAGTTGTGGCATTTTTTAATATGATTCCATCAGTGGAAAATTTCCAAGTCACGAATACGTATTCACATAATTAGGTCACATTTTTAAAAATTCCTACTGTAGGTGTACAGCCATGATTTCACGATATTACTGCTTATGGTATTATTTCCTCTCCATCACTGTACTTATTTTTCAATGAATAACAGACTTTTGTCATTACAGGAATATATATGCATTGGGGAAAGCCAGATATACAAATAAGCAACAATAAGAAAATAAACCCCATGTTCTCACTGTGGTAGGCTGGTAATGGTCCTTCAAAGACATCTATGTCCGATCCCCAGAACTTGTGAACATGTTAAATTACGTGGCAGAGGGGAAATATGGTTGCAGATGAAATTAAGGTTGCTAATAGCTGACATTGAGATGGGTGGGTATCCTGGGTTATACTGATGGGCCTGATTGCCACAAAGGTCCTAAGAAGTGGAAGAGGGATGCAGAAGAAAAGTCGAGGGTGATGCGGTGTGAGAAAGGCTCAGGCTGCTACAGCTGGCTCTGAAGATGAAGGAAGGACCGTGAGCCGGGGGATGTGGGCAGCTTCTAGAAGCTGGAAAAAGCAGGGAAATGGATTACCCTTACAATCTCCAGAAAGCATGCAGCCTTACCAACACCTTGGTTTTAGTCCAGTGAGATGAGACCATGTGGACTTCTGACTTACAGAACTGTGAGCTAGTAAACTTTTATTGTTTTAATCCACCAAATTTTGGTTATTTGTGTGGCAACAATAGAAAACTAATATGTCACTAACCAGAAACTGTTATATGTTAATTTTTTATTATATACACATTTTAGATTTTTATACACACATAAGTTTTTTTTTTTTACTAAAACTATCATGATGTTATAAACAGCTTGTTTTCCTTTAATAATCTGTCTCTTTCCCTATCAGTAAATTTTCATAGAAGATAATACTGCAGTCATATTGAAATTACCCTAGTTGTTCCCCAACTATTTCCTTAAAGCTGGTTTGTCCAACTCAGGATTTGGTTCTGCGCCAAGCATTTTTAATGGTTTGTATGTCCCTTAGGTATTTTAAATCTAAAATAGTCCTTTTTTTCAACTACTAATTTTCCTTCTCAGTGTTTTTCTGATTGCTTCCTCATGTGATCACCTAGCTTGCTCCTCTGTTCCCTGTATTTCCTGTAAATCGGAAGTTACATCAAAGAGCTTGGTCGAGTCACATTAATAAGTTTTGTCTAGAATTCATTTTGGATGCTGTTGTGTGTTTCATGTGGCACTCCATGAGGAGGTGCACACCATCTGGCTTCTACCCTTAGATACTGAAATTCAGACTTTCTTCTGGTTATGGGATGGCAGCCTGAGCTTACTGCTATAGAGGGAGGTTAGTCCTCTGTAACCAGAAAGTATTCTGCATGGGTTTACTTTAATACCATACAGATGTGCAGGAGCTGCCCCCGTGGCTCAGCGGGTAAGGAATCTGCATGCAGTGCAGGAGACGCACGAGACTCGGGTTCAGTCCCTGGGTGGGGAGGATCCCCTGGAGGAGGAAATGGCAACCCACTCCAGTATTCTTGCCTGAAAAATCCCCTGGACAGAGGAACCTGGTGGACTACAGTCCAAAGGGTCTCAAAGGGTCGGACCCGACGGAAGCAGCTGAGCAGGCACACATGTGTGGCTTAAACAAGAGAGACTTATTTTCTCACAGTTCTGGAAGCTGAAAGTGCAGGATCAGAATACCAGCATAGTCAGGTTCTGGTGAGGCTTCTTCTGGCTGTCTTCTCACTGTGTCTCACGTGGCTGAGCAGAAGAGCAAGCTTTCTGGTATATCTTATAAGGACACAAATGCCACTACGAAGTCCTCACCTCAGCACTTCATCCAAGCCTGGTTACCTCCCAAAGGCCACATCTCCAAATGCTGTCAAATTGGGGTTATAGCTTCAACATGTGCATTTCAGTGGTCCATGTCCAAGCATAGCACTGGCTGCTGCTGCTGCTGCTAAGTCACTTCAGTTGTGTCCGACTCTGTGCAACCCCATAGACGGAAGCCCACCAGGCTCCCCCGTCCCTGGGATTCTCCAGGCAAGAACACTGGAGTGGGTTCCCATTTCCTTCTCCAATGCAGGAAAGTGAAGAGTGAAAGTGAAGTCGCTCAGTTGTGTTCGACTAGTAGCGACCCCATGGACTGCAGCCTACCAGGCTCCTCTGTCCGTGGGATTTTCCAGGCAAGAGTACTGGAGTGGGATGCCATTGCCTTCTCCGATAGCACTTGAGAACATTGAAATAAGTTAGCAGTACTTGAATCTCATGCCCATATGTCCTGGTTCTCTTGATCTGAAGTGGAACCTGGACTCTGTTTCTTCTAGGTTCTCCCATGGCATGCAGTCCGGGTTGAGGACCTCTACTGTGTACCTTCCTGTTTGGGGTGAGTTCTGTGGACCAACAGCATCAGCTTGTTAGAAACGTAGAATCTCTGGTCCCATCCTAGATTGATGAATCCAGATTTGCATGTTAACAAAATTGCCAGCTGATTCCTTCACACCATAAGGTTTGAAAAATGCTGGTCTGCAGCATCTTGCATGGACTTGCATATAAGTATTAAAATGTTCCATCAATCAATTCCTGTTTAAATTCAAATAGTTGAACATTTTGTCAGCAAATCAAATTTCAGCTTTTTTGTTTTCATCTTGGAAGCCTGACAAGGTGCAGGTCTTGCCTACAAATAATTGCACCTTAGTGTAAAGATGTTATGTATTGCCTATATATCACTGTCTATTAACGAACAAAAAAGCAGCAAATAGACCCAATGTTAAAAACAAAATCCCAGTGTTTTTTTAAAATATACTACCATCCCAGAAATTCCATCACAGTGAATGATTGCTTCTTAGCTTCAGATGAGCTTTAAAATTGATAATGAAACAGAATAAGATACTTGTCCTCCAACTGCGAAAGAGAAGTGGCACTTATCACGGAGCATGAATACTGAGTGACTAATAAATCAGTAAACTGGGGAAAGCAAAAACATGCAAGTTTAAACAAACAGCAGAGAATTCCTAATGCTTAGCATACCCTTAAGGTTGGGAAATGAGAAGATTATTATACGTATGGCATAGAGTGGTAGGTTTCAAAATATTTTATTACTATAAGTATGCTTAATACTAAAAATATAGAAAGGAATGCAGTCTTACCTGATATTTCAGAAGGCAGTTCAAGGTCTTGTCAGTGTGGTCTTCAATATAAATGCGGCTCATGAAAGTACTAAATAAGAGATTCCAGACCGACACACTAAAAATGATGAATTTCCACTTTCCCTTTTCAGAAAGCACCTAATGGATATAGTTCTTTATTTTTAAGAACTATTAATATGAGAACTTTTATGTTTAAAATACCCTCGGGATTCAGTATAGGTATGTTTTTAAACTCCAGCCTCAAGGAGAATTTCTACTACTGGAGATTATTCTCCTCATTTTCCTTTCTGTTCGTAGTGATAACTTACTCTTTGCTAATGATATGGTTAAATCATTTGCTAAACTGTATCAAAATGACTTCCTGCTTGAGTTCATAGCACCCTTATGTTCTTTCCAAAAACTAAAAAGGAAAGATGCTAATCTATATTAAATACACATACATATATACGCACCTACAAACTCACCTTTGAGAGAAGGGAGCCTCAATAATGTTTTGTATTTAAATCCCATTTCCCAGGGCATAGGGTTGACATTCATCTAATTAGTGATCTGATTCAACCTAAAATGTTTTTATAGGATGCCTATTGTTGCCCAACAGAAATACACTTTGAAACTAACAGTCTTTTGTCCTAATTGAATTTACTTGTTTTAAAATATTATATTTGAAAGTAAAAATCTTTTATAGTGGGTATGTGTGTTAGGTATGTGTGCAGTTGTGTCTGGCTCTTTGCAACCCCATAGACTGTACCCCAGCAGGTTCCTCTGTCCATGGAATTCTCCAGGCAAGAAAGCTGGAGTGGGTTACCATTCCCTTCTCCAGGGGATCTTCCCAACCCAGGGATGAAACCTGGGTCTCCTGCATTATAGGTAGATTCTTTACCATTTGAGCCACCATGGAAGCCCATGAGAATTTATATCCCAGTATTTCAAATTATGGAATAAAGACCTTGCTGGTTCAGTAAAAATCAATTTAAAAGGATTTTTTTCCATTACTTTCCAAAACCTAGAAGATAATACCATTTCTCCATAAACATTATACAAGAAAATTTTCTTTACATTAGTAACGGACAGACAGAATTGGTAAATTTACTTTTATCCTTTTAATAAAGTTTTTTCTCTTTTTATTAAATTTTAATGAAAAATAATAAATATACCTTAAAGTGAAAGTCACTCAGTCACGTCCAACTCTTTGCAACCCCATGGGCTATATATATACTGCCAGGCTCCTCTGTCCATAGAATTCTCTAGGCAGGAATACGGGAGTGGATTGCCATTTCCTTCTCCAAGGAAGGAAAATCCCTGACCCAAGGATTGAACCCAAGTCTCCTGCATTATAGGCAGGATCTCTACCAACTGAGCCGTAAACAATGGAAAACATTAGAAAAGAATGTCCAGTGGGAAGTAAGTCCACATCTCTCAGAAATATTTCATGCACATATAAATATATGCTTTGTATATAACCCAAATCTTTGTGTATCATAAAATGATACTCTGCTTTTTTTCCCCACAGGTATCTTGTACTCTTCTTTACCTTGATATTTTTCACTTAAGTAATTTTGGAGGTTTCTTCCAGAACAGTACATGTAGATCAACCTCATTTTTCAATGCTTCATGGTATTCCAGGTATGAATTTAATCATCCACCAAACATCCACATTTAAGTTTTTTCTGGGCTTTTGATATTATATAGTGGTGGTTTGGTTGCTAAATCACGTCTGACTCTTGAGACCCCATGGACTGTAGCCTGACTGGCTCCTCTGTCCATGGGCTTCTCCAGGCAAGAATACTGGAGTAGGTAACCATTTTCTTCTCCAGGAGATCTTCCTGACCCAGGGATCGACCTGAGTCTCCTGTATTGCAGGCAGACACTTTACCAACTGAACCACCAGGGAAGGCTGTTGATATTATATACAGTGTTCTAATAAATAACATGAAATTGTGTCTTTGCATCTAGATGCTAGTATGTCTATAGAATAGGATCTTGGAAATAAAACTGCTGTGTCCAAGAATATGTGCATGTATAATTTTGATACTTAATGCCATATTTCCCTTTGCTTGAACCAGTATGCAGTATCCCCAGAAGGGTTTGAGGGTGCCTGTTGGCCTGAATGGGTACCCATTCATCATTTTAGCAGTTCATTCCTTACTCTCTCACATCATCAGTGTCTCCTGCACTACTGGACCATTCAACTGAAATATGAATATGCTGTCATTTCTTGCGTCTTAAAAGAAAAGCCTATTTATTGAACCCACTTTCCCCATCCATTACTGCCCCACATGGCTGCTTCCCCTTTACCGCAAAATTGCTAGAAAAAGATGTCTATAGTTACCGTCTCTAGTCCTTCTCTTTTCTGTCTGTCTCTTTTCTGTGGGTTCTTAGTTCCCTGACCAGGGGTTGAATCTACGCCCCTTGCACTGGAAGCATGGAGTCTTAACCACTGGACCACCAGGGAAGTCTTTTTCCTGTCTTCTTGAATCTTCTCCAGTTAGAACTCTCAGCCACTTTACCAACACTGCTTCCAGCAAGTAGCCAATGCCCACTGCTATAGTGGTGAATTATCAGTCTTCATCTTGCTCTGCTTGTCTGCAGCCTTTGATAGGATTGATGCGTCCGTTTTCCCTGGACCACTGTCTTCTCTTGGCTTCAGTGTTGCCACACTCTCCTCCAGTCATATAAGCTGCTTCTTCTCAGTTTCCTTTGTTGGTTTCTTCACATCTCCATGACATCTTGGTGTTGGAGTGCCCCAGGTCCCAGTCTTTGGATCCCCGCCCTGTGTGTGCCTCTCCTGTGGCAATCCAGTACAATCACACGGCACTAAATAAATACTGTGTCTGTCCCAAAGACTGCAGATCGTCTGGTTGATCCCTGACCTGGATCTCTCTCCTAAACACAAGCTCGTGCGTTGAACTACCTGCTTGATATCTCTACTTGCGTATCTGGGAGATCTCAAATTAGACATGTCTAAAATAGTGTTGTTCCCCTGAAACTTCTTCCTTCTACACTCTATTACATTTCAGGTGATAGTCATTCCATCCTTCTGGTTACTCAGACCAAAAAACCTCAGGATTATTATTGACCTCATGCTTTTGTTCCCACTTCATATCCAGCCTACTAGGACATCTTATTGGCTCTACCTTCAGAACAGATTCAGAGTCTGACCACGTCTCAGCACTTCCACCTCCAAGACCCCAGTCCAGGCAGCTGTCATCTCTCACCTGAATTATTTCAATAACTTCCCACTTCCATTCTTGCCCCCTGCCATCTGTTCTGCATAGAACAACACAGCAGTTGGAGTGATCTTGTTATTACCTGTCAAATCACATCACCCGCTGCTCAAAACCCTTCCATGGCTCACAAAGTTTAAAGGCAGAATGTAACTCTCCCCCTTACCCCCTGAGAAGATTCCTCTCTGATCTCATCTCCGGTTACTCTGCTCCTCTCTCTCTCTGTTCTAGTCCCATTAGCCTTTTTGCTATTCTTCTTGTACCAGTGCAGGCATAAAGCTAAGGGATCTAAGGGAAACAAAGAACAGGATCCAGAAATGGACTTATCTATATATTTAAATGCTTTATTTAAAATGCTTGTTTTAGTGTTTAATGAAGAGAGGGAAAATGATGTATTTTCCAGGAAATGGTTTTGGGACATTCACGAATGAAACACAGGCAGATCTAAAGTCTGAGCCTCCTGGATAATATTCTATGGCATTGTGTTTCATTTCATCCAGTCTCCTAGTTAACACTCAACCACATGGGGGGTGTTTTGCACCCCATGAGTGTGTAGGCACATAAGCAAAGTCTCTGGAACAAAAGGGTGTGAGGGAGGGCCAGGAGGGTATAAAAGTCCAAGAGTGTGATTCTAGGCTACAGTGGAACCCTTAGTGCTTCAGATCATACCATCCACAGCTGCCTGTCTCTTTTGGTGATCTGGGAAGCTGTAACTGTGTCTGGTAGCATGATGGCTTATCTCCTGCCTTCTCCATAGAGATATAATCACCTCCATGTGTTTCCACATCATTTGCCATTATAACTTCCACATTTAACAAGCAGGTCTTAGAAGCTTCAATTGCCAAGCAACATTATTTGGATTTCTCAGTATCTTCTATAATCTACTCCATGGGATTTTCTTTACCATCACCTGGATGGAAATTCAGGCAGACCTCTGAGTTCTCTGGTGACTCTTGAATAATACAAATGGGCCTCCAGTTAGACACTTTAAATCACAAGAACCCACTCATTTTAGTCATTGAGTTAAAAATTGTGAAAATGTTAGTTGCTCAGTTATGTCCGACTTTTTGCAACCCCATGGACTGTAGCCCACCAGGCTCCTCTGTCCATTCTCCAGGCAAGAATACTGGAGTGTGTAGCCATTCCCTTCTCCAGAGGATCTTCCTGACCCAGGGATCAAACCCAAGTCTCCTGGCATTGCAGGCAGATTCTTTACTCTCTGAGCCACCTTAAATTCCAGAATCACCTTAATTCCATTAATAACCAGAACCCTGCTTAATCTTCTCATCTTCTAAGCATGTAGTAGTGGTGAAGTTGTGATGAGCTTTTTCTCCTTTTGCCCAAGCAAGGTGTCTACTTTTATCACCCTATCATGCTAACCACAGTTTCTAGCTTCTCCAAGATAGAGATTTTGGGAGACAGCTTGTTGAGAAGAATGGAAAATGTCTTTCCTGATTGATATTATTGTGGTCAATTTTCTCTAGACTCAGCAGATGTTTTAAGGTCTCTTGTTTGGGGGTTCTTACGAATCTCACCAATGAAAGAAGATACTTTCATTAAAATAGAGTTCTTGACATCCATCAGTGGCAGGCTTCTGGAAGGGCAGAGCCAAGTGGCAGCTCTTATCAGCTGGCAACAAGGTGGGTGCAGTTGCTATCATGGGCAGAATGTCTGGGGCAATAATCAGAGTATTTCAGAACATAAGAATCTTTGATGTTTGTTTATTTTTCATGGTATCTTGAGGACCAAAACAGATAGGAGGTCTACTAAGAATTATTTGACTTGTGTAACTGGAAAATCTCTAGGTCCAGTGAATAGAAACCTTAGTTGTTCAATGTAGAGTAATAGCTCATTACCCAAGTCTCAGATCTGAATCAGTTCAAAGACGTAGAAATCCCCGGATGATTGATTTTGCAGCTGTGTCCAAGGAGTAACAGCAGCAACAGCACCTGGGAATTTGTTAGAAATGCAAATTTTCAGACCCTCCTCTAGCCCAAGGGACACCAACACTCTGGGGGTGGGGGTTCAGCAGTCTTTGTTTTGGCTGGCACTTCAGCTGATTCCTATGCATGCTAAGGTTTGAGAGCCCTGATATTAAGTGAGGAAGAGGCTGGGAAGCCTCGAGAAGGGAGCCTATAACATTGCTGTAAGTATCTAGCATGCCTGTGTGCTAAGTCACTTTAGTCGTGTCTGACTCTTTGTGACCCTATAGACTGTAGCCTGCCAGGCTCCTCTGTTCAAAGGATTCTCCAGGCGAGAATACTGGAGTGGGTTGCCACATCCTCCTCCTGGATATCTTCCTGACCCAGGGATCAAACCCACATCTCCTGCAGCTTCTGAATTGTAGATGGATTCTTTTAACTGCTGTACCACCATGGAAACCCAAGTATCTAGCGTAAATCTTCCTTTAACTCTTCTCCAAAGTGCACTGAGGAAGGGGGACTATCCAGGCCTTTGGGGATTTTCTGGACATTAGTTCTGAGTCAAAGCCCCAACATACTTCTGGGACATGAAGGGTGTAGAGGTCACTTGATCAGGTGAAAAATGAAACTCTGGCCTGTGGCTGCCTCTCAGTGTGTCCACTTAATCCACTGTGGTTATTTTCCCATCCCTGAATAGAGTTGTGATAAGTGTCCTCAATAACTAAAAGATTATTGATTCCCCTGTATTGATTCCCTGACCTGTGTGGTGAGCTTTATTATGGTAGGCAGGACCTTGCAGAAGCTTCCTGGAATTTCCTCTTCTTACATAAGAGTAAGAGTAAACTGAAAACAATACCACATCCTTGAGGGGGTTGCAGAGATTATTATTTCCATCTAATACTTGGACAATGCAGGGGTTGTCCTGCCACATTTTCATTTAACTTACCTGTTTGGTGTGGCAGAAGGAAGGTGGTTATTAGAGAATGACTGTGGTGGTTATTCGGAGAAGGCAGTGGCACCCCACTCCAGTACTCTTGCCTGGAAAATCCCATGGATGGAGGAGCCTGGTGAGCTGCAGTCCATGGGGTCGTGAAGAGTTGGACACGACTTCGCTTTCGCTTTTCACTTTCATGCATTGGAGAAGGAAATGGCAACCCACTCCAGTGTTCTTGCCTGGAGAATCCCAGGGACGGGAGAACCTGGTGGGAGGCCATCTATGGGGTCGCACAGAGTCGGACACAACTGAAGCGACTTAGCAGCACCAGCAGCGGTGGTGGTTATTGGAGAATGACTGTGAATTGTCGAAGAATTATTCAGGTACTGGACCAGATGTAGTCTTTGTTGGATAACAGAGCAGAGCTTCTGGCACTTTGAAGGCAACTATTGATCTGGCAGATGCTTTTTTTTTTTTTTTTTCTTGATACCAAACTAACAAAGAACACCAGATGGAGTTTGTTCTCAATTAGCAGGATCAGCAAAACACCCTCCCTGGCTTCTCTTTGGCCCATGTGATTCTTCTGCTGTCTGACAAGATCTAGTCTGCAGGGACCTTGATCATCTTGATATTCCCCAGAACACAATGCTGATATATTACATTATTGACATGATGAGCAGAAGTAGCACATGCCCTCGAAGCCTTGATGAGACACATGTATGCCAGAGGGTGGGAGAGAGACTCCAAGAATAGTCAAAGGCCTGCGACCTCAGTGAAGTTTCTAGGGGTCCAGTGGTCTGGGAAATGGTGGCATTTCCTCTGCAAACTGAAAGGCAAATTGTACACTCTGTACCCACCTATCACTGAATAAGAGCAAACAGTGTTCTCTACCTCTTGATTTTTGAGATAACGTACGCTCTTTTTGAGTGTATTGATCAAAGCCACATCTGAGTAACGCATAAAGCTGCCAAGTTTTGTGCGGGGACCAGAGCAGAACAAGGCTCCCTAGCAAAGTGTCTCAACCTCAGCAGTGTGGACATCTGGGGACAAAGTTCTTTGATGTGGGAGGCTATCTGAGAATGGTAGGATGTCTAGCAGCATCCTTGGCCTCTACCCATTAGATTCCAGCAGTAGCTCTTCCCCCATTTGAGAACCACTGGCCGATAGCATGTCTAGGAAAACCTCAAAGGAAGGACTGGCTGGCACTTGACTGCAATCTTGTGAAGAGACCCTGAGCTAGATCTTTTTAATTAACCTGGATTCCTGAATCCCAGAAACCATGACAGATAATAAGTGCTCGTTGCTCAGTTTCGGGATAATTTGTTTTGCAGCAATACACGGGTCCACCAGCCATACGATTGGCGTGCAAAGCAGCAATCCTCATCTAGTGTAAAGAGCATATTCCAGACTGGACCCGAGGAGGTCCTGAGTGTACAAGTGAGTTCCTATTCCCAGAGCACCTGCCTCTTGTCATTGTGGGGTTGACAGATGACTGAGAAGAAGATGTTTGAATCAGGTTCATGGATGGCCACTTACAATTTGAAGGTACCAGAAGGCTGTGTACTACAGAGACATTAATAGTCTGGAGCAGGAGTAGGGTAAAGCAGTTGTCCACTTTGGATGGAGAGATGGCCAGAGGGAGGGCTGTACACCAATTCATGGGTGTCTAGTGGTTTGGTTGGTATATTGCACAGGAGTCTGAGGAAGAGGTTTGCAGATGAGTCTCTCCATATGGGTGACTCCACATGTGAAAGCTCACCATAGGGCACCTGCCATGAGGCTCTCGGTAACCAGCTGGACAGGATGCCCACTCTGTGGACCAGTCAGCCCCTTTCCCAGCCACCCTGAGGTGTGCTCAGTAGGCCCATGTAAACTGTGGCCGTCGTGGCAAGAATGGAAGTCGTGCACGGGCTCAGCAGTATGGACTTCCCCTGCATATGGCCATGTCACTCCAGTGACAGAGGCTACTGTCACTGCTGGGTACCTAGCCTGCTGGACAGCAGAGACCTGAAGTGGCCTCATTCCCCAGGGGGACCAGCCAGCCACCAGTCAGTTACTACACTGAACACGTTCCTTTATGGAAAAACAATTTTTGGAATAGTACTGCAACCTGCAAGACTACTAAAAACTCAGACCCTTAAGAAAGGAGGGTTTAAATTGTCTTGGCAGGAACGAACCCCACACAACTGACGTGTCAATTTAAGGCAGATGGAACATGGGCTAGATAATGGAAGAAGCTCAGTAACAGTTATTATTCAACTCTTACCATTATCATTCAATTATTTTTGTAATCAGTTACTAAAACAAGAACTATAGCAGCTCTGTGTACTTTTTGCTTTGTTAAGTGTAACATTGAGTGTCACTGGTGGTTAAGTTTACAGTTTAGTCTTACAGTTCAGTCGCTCAGTCGTGTCCGACTCTTTGCGACCCCATGAATCGCAGCACGCCAGGCCTCCCTGTCCATCACCAACTCCCGGAGTTCACTCAGACTCAAGTCCATCGAGTCAGTGATGCCATCCAACCATCTCATCCTCCATTGTCCCCTTCTCCTCCTGCCCCCAATCCCTCCCAGCATCAGAGTCTTTTCCAATGAGTCAACTCTTCGCATGAGGTGGCCGAAGTACTAGAGTTTCAGCTTTAGCATCATTCCTTCCAAAGAAATCCCAGGGCTGATCTCCTTCAGAATGGACTGGTTGGATCTCCTTGCAGTCCAAGGGACTCTCAAGAGTCTTCTCCAACACCACAGTTCAGCAGTTAGAACTGGACATGGAACAACAGACTGGTTCCAAATAGGAAAAGGAGTACGTCAAGGCTGTATATTGTCACCCTGCTTATTTAACTTATATGCAGAGTACATCATGAGAAACGCTGGACTGGAAGAAACACAAGCTGAATCAAGATTGCCGGGAGAAATATCAATAACCTCAGATATGCAGATGACACCACCCTTATGGCAGAAAGTGAAGAGGAACTAAAAAGCCTCTTGATGAAAGTGAAAGTGGAGAGTGAAAAAGTTGACCTAAAGCTCAACATTCAGAAAATGAAGATCATGGCATCCGGTCCCATCACTTCATGGGAAATAGATGTGGAAACAGTGGAAACAGTGTCAGACTTTATTTTTTTGGGCTCCAAAATCACTGCAGATGGTGATTGCAGCCATGAAATTAAAAGATGCTTACTCCTTGGAAGAAAAGTTATGACCAACCTAGATAGTATATTCAAAAGCAGAGACATTACTTTGCCGACTAAGGTCCATCTAGTCAAGGCTATGGTTTTTCCAGTGGTCATATATGGATGTGAGAGTTGGACTGTGAAGAAGGCTGAGCGCCGGAGAATTGATGCTTTTGAGCTGTGGTGTTGGAGAAGACTCTTGAGAGTCCCTTGGACTGCAAGGAGATCCAACCAGTTTAGTCTTTAGGTTACAGAATATCCAAGGTGCTGCTGCTGCTAAGTCGCTTCAGTCATGTCTGACTCTGTGCGACCCCATAGACGGCAGCCCACCAGGGTCCTCTGTCCCTGGGATCCTTCAGGCAAGAACATTGGAGTGGGTTGCCATTTCTTTCTCCGATGCATGCTTGCATGCAAAGTCGCTTCAGTCATGTCTGACTCTGTGTGACCCCATAGATGGCAGCCCACCAGGCTCCCCCGTCCCTGGGATTCTCTAGGCAAGAACATTGGAGTGGGTTGCCATTTCCTTCTCCAATGCATGCTTGCATGGAACGTCGCTTCAGTCGTGTCTAACTCTGTGTGACCCCATGGACAGCAGCCCACCAGGCTTTTCCGTCCACGGATTCTCCAGGCAAGAATATTGGAGTGGGTTGCCATTTCCTTCTCAAATCCAAGGTGCTATGGTGATTAAAATAAAAGAAGAAATGACATCACCCAGAGGTGAACACAGTGACTGAAGCTGCCTCCTTATAGTGGTCTCACTTTGTGTTCCCCCCTTTTGGAGACAGAGTAAACCTGAATTCATTTATATGGTCAATATCTTTGCTTTCTGTTAGGTAGAAGTATGATGTTGAGTGGATACAATGGAACATGAGCAGCAAAAGAGTAGATGTAACAGATTGTGTCTCTTGTTAGGTCCAAATTCATCCTTCTAGATAATCTCCAGCCCCTTTTCCAGACTCACTCATTTAACCGATTTCATGTTAGCTTCTTTCAATGGAAGGCATAGATGGTACTTTTCAGTGTAGAGGAAAGAGATTAATAATTTCCCTTGTAATGCAGGAGACCCCGGTTCGATTCCTGGGTCGGGAAGATCCACTGGAAAAGAGACAGGCTAAGCACTCCAGTGTTCTTGGGCTTCCCTGGTGGCTCAGCTGGTAAAGAATCTGTCTGCAGTGTGGGAGACCTGGGTTCGATCCCTGGGTTGGAAAGATGCCCTGGAAAAGGGAAAGGCTACCAACTCCAGTATTGTGGTCTGGAGAATTCCATGGACTATACAGTCGCAAAGAATCAGACACAACTAAGTGACTTTCACTTTCTTTCATGCTACTGGAAGCAGCAGGGACATGCATCTGGGCTTGACTGCTTGTGGTACAAGCTCCACCAGCCTGGGGGTGGTTTCAGCAACATTGGCAGCGAGTATCCACTCACAGGATCCAGCCAAAGGACAGTGGCAGCTTCCAGTCTTTAAGTTACAGCTGCCTTTTTTCTTTGCTCCTCAGCCCTTCCAGCAGTTTTTAACCAGTTCCCTACATTGTATCCTTCTCTACTTGAAATGTTTATGGTGGTTTCTACTCTCTTGTTTGGATGCCAAATGCTACAGATTTTTCTGTATCAGAACAAAGTGCACTTCCTCATTCTCTAATTTAGAAAAATAAAGAGGAATGCATCATATTTATATAAGAAGACCCAGATAATGGATATTTAAGTTTCTCTCAATTTTGCTTTTTAATCTGTAAGGGTATTAAAGACATTTCCATTTTAGGAAAGCATTGTCAAGGCATGTATTTGGCAATAGTCATCTCTTCCTCAATCTGGAATGATGCCTGCTAAAGTTCTTATGCAGGGATCTAAATAGCTGAAATGGGATTAAACTAGACTCTGAAATCTAGAGAGTGTCCACATTTAGCTAGTTATACATGCTTCATAGGTGGTCTAATGTATTGTCCATGTATATTCTAGCCTTATCCTTTCCAAATGAATTTCAATCACCTTGAGGCTTGACCTTATATCACCTTTTGAATATGTAAATATGACATGGGGGTGGGATGGGAGAGACGTTAGTAGTGCCTCTTCCCTTATGATTAATGTCATCCAAATGTGTCATCCGATTGGTAGTCTGGGAAAAGCCCTGTATCCCTTCATATAAACATAGGTTTTCTCTTGAGGTTGAAGCAGATGACACAGTCAACGCTGCCACAGAGTGCAGTGGCTCAAATCGAGGTCCGGTTAATTTTATTATTGGTCTCATTCCAGATCCCTTTCATGGAGGCAGTGCTCCTTAGAAACCATTTCCCCTCAGTTATGAAATATTTTAATTGATTTGTGGGCAGTGCTCTAATTCAGTCTGTGCACCCTGTCCGCTTGGTCCACCTCGGGGCTGGAAGGCTGCCCAGCTCTGCACAATGCCCTCATCTGCACGGGGCTGCCTCACTCCCATCTCAGCCATCTGATATTCTGCTTCCGCTAGACTAAAGAATGAAAGGCTCTTTAGCTCTTTGCTAACACCATCCTTCTACTGTTTTCTGATTGTATCTTCTTTAATTAAACAGCACTTTTGTTATCTTCTCATCTTTTAGGTATTCCGATCATTCTGGCATTCTCCTTCCAGCTCTTAAGGTTTGTTTGAGTTCTCTAAAATGGGAAGGTTGGGTCGTGTTTACAGTTGCCATGCCAACTCCCAATCAGCCTTTTCCTTGGGAGGATTTTTCTAGTTGCTCTACACTTTCACAGCAACTTAAAGTGTGACAGGAATCCTTAAACATTTATAAGCAACTTGGCCAACAGGGTATGGGACTGCAGTTCCTAAGATGGATATCCAGGCTCTTTTCACAAGGGTTCTACTTTTATAATCTTCAACATAATCCCTTTAAAGCACGAATCCCTGACAAATCCAAGCTGCTATGGTATGAAAATTCTAATTAAAGGCAAAAATCAAAGCTGCTTTTGGTGGTAATACTGTTATACTGTCAACCTCATTGTCAGTCAAATTAACAAATACATTTCCAATAACCCAGGTAATGCGGTAAGAAATCAATAGCCAAGCCCATTTAGCTCTCAAAAGCTTGTGTGCATGCCTGCTAATTTGTTCAATTGTGTCCGACTCTCTGCAACCCTATAGACTATGGCCCACCAGGCTCCTCTGTCCATAGAATTCTACGGGCAAGAATACAGGAGTGGGTTGCCATGCTCACCTCCAGGGGATCTTCCCGACCCAGAAATCGAACCCACATCTCTTATGTCTCCTGCATTGGCAGGTCCTGTACCACTAGGGCCACCTGGAAGCAAGCTTAAATGCTGTAAATCACATTTCCTGTTTATGGGGCTGAACCTGGGAAGATATGCATGAAGCATATTTCCAAACAGTACCCCAAAGTGAGAAGACATGAAGAGGAAAAATTTTAACGTTTTACATTTCAATAATAGTCACAAATAACAATGATTTATGATCACTCCTACTACAGTTAACAAAATAGTTTCTACTGAACATTTAATAGATGAGACAGCAGTTGTCTAAGATAAATGGTCCATTGATTTCCTCATTTTCTTGATAACCACACCCACAGGCTAAGTCCACAACTGGATCATATCCACATTTCATGGTAATTGGTTTTAAAACTATCAAAACAGGAAGTACATGGAAATACCATTCCCAAATCCTCAATGGCACATTGGAGATTTCTTAATGCATGTGCTTTCCTTTTCTTGGGAATTCCACATGCAATCTGTGAGGCACTCTCAGAAGCACCAGGTCTGACATCATCATGAATTGGTTTTACCTCTTGCTGGTACATTTCCCTATGCTCAGCTTCAAAGAAAACCCAGAAAACTCTTAGATCTCCATCTGAATTTCATAGGATTCAGTTCTGCCTCTTTCATCCAAGCCCACTTTTCCTGTTGGGAGCACCACTGGTTTTCTCTCTAGCTGACAGCACATTTGGAACAGACTGTTGTTCTCTGGAAAAGATTTTATAGCAGTCTGGATTTTAGTTTATCATTTCATTATAAAAGGGAATTTTAAAAAGTCAGTTCCTAATCACTGCACAGCATCATCTGGAATTTGGCCAACAGTTGTTAGAGTTCTATGAAATCAGGTTTTTTTCTAACAGTGAAAAGCAGAGGTGGAAATTTTATATTTGCTCAGATCCTCAGCCACTCTATCAAATAGCTAAGAATGATTAAAAATAAAACAATATGGAGTATTTTTGGAATTTTGTTTCCCCAAAGATGGAGAGAAGTGAGAAAATGCCATCTTAGCATATGTATCTTGAAGTTTGCCCTTCTTTTGGAGTCCAGAATCTTCTTGTTAGGCATAGCATAAGGTGAGCAATCTGTTGTTATTGCAGGTAGGGCTTAGCGTGTAGCTGATAATGGAGTACTGCTCTGACACAAGATGGAATTTTTATTTGTAATGGAAGAAAAGATCAACTTTCTAAATACCTAGTGGTAGTTTGCACATTTAAAATAAGCTAGGTAGAAATCTATTTTAAGAGTTTTGTTGCTTCCTAAGAGAAACTAGGTCAGAATTTTCCTTCTTAACCCCAAGATAGATAAACACTTGTTTCACACAGAACACCACAAATCAAAAGATGGCCAGACTTTTGGTTTCCCAACAGAAAATACCTTGGTTCATTAAACATTAAATATTAATACTTTTGAAGTGCCAGCTACTATATTAGAAACTGTAAGCATGGAGTTGAACACAATAGACCAAAGTCCTTATCTTTGTAGAGCTCGTGCAGTTTCTCATAAGGGTTTCTGCAGTTTAATATTTCATGTTTCAAATTTAATTGAAACATTAAAAAGTGTTGATAAGATGAACAAACTAGTGTTCTTCACTAAATGGGGGAAGTCACAAATGTGATAAGAGCCATAAATTTTAAAATACTACATAAAGAACTTCTGCAACTTTCTTGTCCTTAATGAGGCATCAGTATCCCTGAATTTCTTCACTATTGTGCTGATTGTTGTGAACAGAACTTCTATATTCATTTGTCCTGTGGAGAGGGTTGTTTTCCGGAAACCATCTCGCCAAAGGAAAAAAAAAAATCTGTTTTCTGGGGAGATTCAGACACAGAGCTGTAAATGATTCTGGCAGGATGAGTGCTGAAGGGAGAGGATATTAGCAATTGGAAAATGGCTTTGTTGCCAGAGGCTACATATGAAGGCATTAGAAGCCACATGATAGAATTAGACAGAGGATACGCACAGGTCTGGTTAAGCTCAAAGCGTCTAACAGCCCACCAGAAATTGTAGGACAGGCTTAGAACAGCTGAATGTGCCTTTTATTATCCCTCGGATGGGAGTCCTACTTTGAAACCCAGAGTTTGGGGAGAATGATTGTGACTAAAGTCCCGGACGCTTTGCTCTGTTCCATCTACCCCTGCACCTTGGTTTTGGTGCCCAGACCCATCTCACTGTGCCTTCGTGTTTAGAAGAGCTCCAACGTGGAACATCCCCATTGCTATAGGGAAAGGGGAAAGAAGAAGAAAAGTGGAGGGAAGAGAAAGAGGAAAAAAGGAAATATTCTTTGCTATTCCAAGTGATTTGAAGGTTTGGGACTGTGCTGGCTGATGCACAGCCGTTTCTGTCCTTAGATGCGTCCTAACCATCTGGTTACCTGGGCTCCCTCCTCCATCTGGCTCTGATTATCTCAGCCAAACTGAGGGTTGTTTGTTGGTGGTTGTGAGTTTCTTAAGTTTCCCATTAATTTTGTCCTGCCTCCGTTTTGTTTTCCTTTCAGTAATGCAGGTCTTGAATAAATTAATTTGTTGCTCATGGGCAAAAAAGCAGCTGCAGCAACCAGCCTAAATCATCCTCAAGCTATAGCAGTGATGATTCATTTGTAAAAATATGCATTTACTCCAAAAACACGTAATAGGGTCTTCCTTTTTGGCCATGAACACGCCCATTAGATTCCTCTGGGGGCTAAGAGGATACCCTAGCACAGGCATTACAGTTTTTCCAGAAAGAGCCATTCCCAAAGCAGACGGAAGGAAAGGAAGCTGCATCAGAGAAGAGCTTAGGCTTGATTTCGATTAAGTCCTTTCTGATTTTTTTTTTTAAACCTAGGCACATGTTTTATTTTCTTAGTTGAAGAGTTTATAATCCTGGACACTGAAAATAAATACGTTTTATATTTTCTAATGTATGGTTATTATATTAGGAGTTTGAGCTACATTTCCTCGTGTTACAACGCGGTCTGGCTCTTTTAGAATGCCACAGGTTATAGATGCTGAATCAAGCTGAATTTTCCCTCCAGAGAGAACATTAGGAACAGGTGGGGGCAGTTACTAGAGTAAAACAGAAACCTGAGAGGAACAAAATGACTCTTTTAGGAGCTGTTCCAATGCCTCAAACCCAGAGGGACAGGGGAGAATTCACAAGCACCATCTTGCTAATGGTGGCCAAGCCAGGATGTTCCCTCTGTTAGCAGCGGGCATCCTAGAGCCAGGATATCCATGCCGTTAACGCTTTCTCTGTCTACAAGTTTGCTGGCCCATGGATCCCCCTCCTCATAAAATTCAGTGGCTTCTGAGCACCCCTTGTGGCCCTTAATAAAAAGTCAGTCGCCTTGTTACCACTTTGTCCAAGGTATTGAAACCAGCTAGGGATGCACATCAGTGTCACTTCAATGAGTTAATGGATAATATTACAAATCACAATAGGATTAAGTGAAGAAAACAGGACATATGTTGTCTCAAATGTGAAAAAACCAGGGTCTACAAATAATAAAAGACCAGTAGGACTAGTATTTAAAATTTAAAATTGGTTATGTCTGGCTGTGAGCTTATGGATCATTTTCGTGTCATATATATATATATATATATGCATATTTTTGTGCATTAGCTATAACTTCTCACTGTGGTATAAATAGTGATGCTTGATGCTCGGCTCCCTCTTCATTCAGTTAAATATTTCCTGAGCACACATTCTGAGTGTGGCACCCTGCAGAGGGAGCAGAGAGAATTCCAGATCTTCACCTTGATCCACGCCCTCATGTCTCTGAGGGCAGCGGCCCCTCCTCTTGGTTCAGAGCCTGAGATTTTCGTGGGCCGGCTTTCCTGGCTGGTCCCGCAGTGCTGGTAGTGTACTTGCTCAGATACAGGTGGGCTTGCTCCTGCCCTTCCTTCAGACCCAGCTCTAATGGCAGCATGTCAGGAGGGCTTTTCCCACCACCTATGTAATCCTGCCCTCACTTCCCACCACACTGGATTCCCTGTAGTGCTTTGACTTTTTGTGGCTCATATCGATAGGTATCCCTCTAGGCGTGTGTGTACTTGAACGCCGACCTCCCACCAAAATGTAATGCCTTGGAGGAGGGGTCTTCAGGCTTGTTCACTGCTGTATCTCTGTCCATCTAGAAGGGTGCCTGTCACATAGTGGGCACTCATTAAATATTGTTGAATTGAATTTTCCTCAAGGGAGAAGTTGTGATATGTATATTTAAATAAATCAAGAATGAATATCAGTCCACAAATTCAGGTGATAAAGAGATGGTTTTTATAATAATTTTAAAACTCTGCACCTCTACCCTGCTGGATTGGTGGGAAATTTCATCTCATCTTTTGCTCTGCTCCATTCCTCCCATCAACAGGGATGTGTGGGGGACTTGTTGTAAGTTTTCAAGAATCTTATGTAGTAATAAGGGCTTTGGGAAAGGTCCACTGCTGAGGAGCCCATCCCATTGTGTGCCTCACCATGGTGCCTTCACACCTGTTGGCTATCTGCTGCTTCTGGGCAAGACTGAAAATGTTACTGCCCGTGGCCCCAGCTCCCCAGATGCTTCATCCAAAAGCTCTTCCTCTCAAGGTCTTTCCCCACCATGGCCCCTGCCAGTTAGCAGAATCTGCAGAAGTTGCTTCCACCTCTAATTGGAAGAATTTCCTTTTAGCCTGATGTTTTTCTCCTGTTTTTCCAAGCCACTAACCTTCTCTAAAACTCTATTCTCCCCATGGGCCTCTGGCTTTTAAAAAGAGCCAGAAATTATTCTGTTTTTCATTCTGCCCCTGACCTCCCTGAAGCAAGGGATGTGGAGTCTGCTACCTGCTTAAATGGGGAACGAACAAGAACAACTTTGGACAACTCTGACACAAGACAGAAATGTATGTTAAAGGAGTGAAGCAGCCATTGCAGGGAAGAAAGTGGTTCTTTTCAGGCAGGAGTGGGAAGAGAGAAACCAAGCCAGGAGGAAGGCTTAAGGCATCTTGTGCTTTGGAATGAGCCTTGAAGGCTTGGAGTATTTCATTTCAGAGTGTGATGGATAGAAAAGAGAGGCATGAGCAAAGATAAAATGGAGACGGTATATACGGGAGGGCAAATAGCCTGATATGACTGTTGTATTTGAGCAGTGGGAAAAGATCCCCCTCCCCAAAATAGGTAGAATCAGCTTGTGACAGCTATTGGGTCAGTAGATAGATTACAGTTGTGCATTAGGAAATAGCAACACCGTCTAGGATAGATTAATAGTTGGAACTGGTGATGGGAAGGCTAGAAGCAGAAAGAACCCTTAGCAGGCTGAGAAGTAGTTTAGAAATAGAAAGGAAAAAGAGGATGGAGATGCAAAAGATATTGCTGAAGTAGAGTAAATAGGATTTGACCACTGGTTGGAACAACAGACTGGTTTCAAATAGGAAAAGGAGTACGTCAAGGCTGTATATTGTCACCCTGCTTATTTAACTTATATGCAGAGTACATCATGAGAAATGCTGGACTGGAAGAAACACAAGCTGGAATCAAGATTGCTGGGAGAAATACCAATAACCTCAGATATGCAGATGACACCACCCTTATGGCAGAAAGTGAAGAGGAACTAAAAGCCTCTTGATGAAAGTGAAAGAGGAGAGTGAAAAAGTTTGCTTAAAGCTCAACATTCAGAAAACGAAGATCATGGCATCCGGTCCCATCACTTCATGGGAAATAGATGGGGAAACAGTGGAAACAGTGTCAGACTTTATTTTTTTGGGCTCCAGAATCACTGCAGATGGTGACTGCAGCCATGAAATTAAAAGACACTTGCTCCTTGGAAGAAAAGTTACGACCAACCTAGATAGCGTATTCAAAAGCAGAGACATTACTTTGCCGACTAAGGTCCATCTAGTCTAGGCTATGGTTTTTCCTGTGGTCATGTATGGATGTGAGAGTTGGACTGTGAAGAAGGCTGAGTGTCAAAGAATTGATGCTTCTGAACTGTGGTGTTGGAGAAGACTCTTGAGAGTCTCTTGGACTGCAAGGAGATCCAACCAGTCCATTCTGAAAGAGATCAGCCCTGGGATTTCTTTGGAAGGAATGATGCTAAAGCTGAAACTCCAGTACTTTGGCCACCTCCTGCGAAGAGTTGACTCATTGGAAAAGACTCTGGGAGGGATTGGGGGCAAGAGGAGAAGAGGACGACCGAGGATGAGATGGCTGGATGGCATCACTGACTCAATGGACATGAGTCTGAGTGGACTCCAGGAGATGGTGATGGACAGGGAGGCCTGGTGTGCTGCGATTCATGGGGTTGCAAAGAGTCGGACACGACTGAGAGACTGAACTGAACTGAACTGAATAGGAGAGGGGCTTCCCTGGTGGCTCAGTGGTAAAGAATCTGCCTGCAATGCAGGAGACCTGGTTTTGATTCCTGGGTTGGGAAGATCCCTTGGAGGAGAGCATGGCAACCCACTCTAGTACCCTTGCCTAGAGAATCGCATGGACAGAGGACCCTGGCAGGCTGCAGGCCATAGCGTTGCACAGAGTCAGACGTGACAGAAGTGACTTAAGCAGCAGCAGCAACAGATGAAGAGAAGAGAAAGCAAGAGAAGGATGGTGATTACAAGAACGGGGGTATTCTCAGCAGGCAAAGAAAACCAAGAGGAGCCTCTAATTTGGGGAAAAGAGGACCAGAATAGTCACATTAAGTCTGAGCTTCCCTCAGGACAGTTGGGGCTGTGGATGAGGGGCTCAGAAGAGAGCTCACGACTTTCCCAAGGTAGAAAGAGAATATGTGTAATAAGGCTGCAGCAGTGTTTTGGGGTGAAGGAGCAAAACTAAGGGATCCAGTGTCGGATTCTTTTGATCATCTCAGTAGAGTAAGAGGCAAGGCCACTTGCTGAGAATAAGGGAAACAGTCAGTGTGTCATTTGGAGTTTGATCATAGGAACAGTTTGTAACAGATGCTCTGATGAATATATAGTCAATTCCTGAAGAAGAGTAGGGCAGACCCACACAGCATCAAGTTTTCTGTCCAGTAAATACAGAATACTTTTATAGTAGTTTTATGAAATCTATCCAGGCATATGTGAGAAGAAATAGCTTTCACACTGTATATCTTGTTTAAGGCATTGTTGTTGTTGTTCATTTGCTAAGTTGTGTCCCGATTCTTTGTGACCCCATGGACTGCAGCACGCCAGGCTTCCCTGTCCTTCACCGTCTCCCAGAGCTTGCTCAAACTCATGTCCACTGAGTCAGTGATGCCATCCAACCATCTTGTTGTCTGTTGTCCCCTTCTCCTCCTGCCCTCAATCTTTCCCTGCATCTGGGCCTTTTCTAATGAGTTACTGTCTCTGCTAGACAGTTGTTATGCCATTCATTGGAAATTTGTTTTTTGGGGGACTTCATAAGATGCCAGAATCCCTCATCATCTTAAACACAGAAAAGTAGCAACTATTCATTGCCCACATTCCCAACTCTGTGCTGCTTTCTCCAAGCTGTATGTCTGTCCTCAGGGTAGCCCATCATCACCTGCCCCCCAGTCTTAAGGCCAAGTTGTTTTCTGTACTGATGGTGTGGGGCAGAAGGGGAAAAAGAGTTCATTGTGAAGACCAGCCGTACTTGTGGTTTCCAGGCAGCTGTTGCATCTACAAGGGGAGCAGGGGGAAATGGGGGACCCTAAAATACATTTCATTCCCTGGGACGGCCACCACATGCTGCCCTCTGGTGGTTCAGGACCCATCTCTATTGACCTCTTTTTGTGGTCTTTTATAAGCATGCTGTGGTGTTAGAGAAGACTCTTGAGAGTCCCTTGGACTGCAAGGAGATCCAACCAGTCCATTATAAAGGAGATCGGTTCTGGGTGTTCTTTGGAAGGAATGATGCTAAAGCTGAAACTCCAGTACTTTGGCCACCTCATGCGAAGAGTTGACTCATTGGAAAAAACTCTGATGCTGGGAGGGATTGGAGGCAGGAGGAGAAGGGGACGACAGAGGATGAGATGGCTGGATGGCATCACTGACTCAATGGACGTGAGTTTGAGTGAACTCTGGGAGTTGGTGATGGACAGGGAGGCCTGGTGTGCTGCAATTCATGGGGTCACAAAGAGTCGGACATGACTGAGAGACTGAACTGAACTGAACTGAACTGATAAGCATGCCACCCCTATCTCTCTAAATCTGGTCTTTTTTTTTTTTTTGATGGTACCTCTGTTGGGAATTTAGGGATTTGTGTGGAGTAAGAAGTAAGGAGATACGAATCAAGACCATCCCCAAGAAAAAGAAATGCAAAAAAGCAAAATGGCTGTCTGAGGAGGCCTTACAAATAGTTGTGAAAAGAAGGGAAGCAAAAAGCAAAGGAGAAAAGGAAAGAGATACCTATTTGAATGCAGAATTCCAGAGAATAGCAAGGAGAGATAAGAAAGCCTTCCTCAGTGATCAGTGCAAAGAAATAGAGGAAAACAATAGAATGGAAAAGAATAGAGATCTCTTCAAGAAAATTAGAGATACCAAGGGAACATTTCATGCACAGATGGGCTCAATAAAGGACAGAAATGGTAGGGACCTAACAGAAGCAGAAGATAGTAAGAAGAGGTGGCAAGAATACACAGAAGAACTGTACAAAAAGATCTTCATGACCAGATAATCACGATGCTGTGATCACTCACCTAGAACCAGACATCCTGGAACGTGAAGTCAAGAGGCCCATAGGAAGCATGACTACGAAGAAAGCTAGTGGAGGTGATGGAATTCCAGTTGAGCTATTTCAAATCCTGAAAGGTGATGCTGTGAAAGTGCTACACTCAATATGCCAGCAAATTTGGAACACTCAGCAGTGACCACAGGACTGGAAAAGGGCAGTTTTCATTCCAATCCCAAAGAAAGAATATGCCAAAGAATGCTCAAACTACTGCACATTTGCACTCATCTCACATACTAGGAAAGTAATGCTTAAAATTCTCCAAGCCAGGCTGCAGCAATACATGAACTGTGAACTTCCAGATGTTCAAGCTGGTTTTCGAAAAGGCAGAGAAACCAGAGGTCAAATTGCCAACATCCGCTGGGTCATGGAAAACGCAAGAGAGTTCCATAAAAACATCTATTTCTGCTTTATTGACTATGCCAAAGCCTTTGACTATGTGGATCACAATAAACGGTGGAAAATTCTGAGAGAGATAGGAATAGCAGACCACCTGACCTGCCTCTTGAGAAACCTATATGCAGGTCAGGAAACAATGGTTAGAACTGGACATGGAACAACAGACTGTTTCCAAATAGGAAAAGGAGTGCATCAAGGCTGTATATTGTCACCCTGCTTATTTAACTTCTATGCAGAGTACATCCTGAGAAACGCTGGGCTGGAAGAAGCACAAGCTGGAATCAAGATTGCCAGGAGAAATATCAATAACCTCAGATATGCAGATGACACCCCCCTTATGGCAGAAAGTGAAAAAGAACTAAAGAGCCTGTTGATGAAAGTTAAAAGAGGAGAGTGAAAAAGTTGGCTAAAAGCTCAACATTCAGAAAACGAAGATCATGGCATCCGGTCCCATCACTTCATGGGAAATAGATGGGGAAACAGTGGAAACAGTGTCAGACTTTATTTTTGGGGGCTCCAAAATCACTGCAGTTGGTGATTGCAGCCATGAAATTAAAAGATGCTTACTCCTTGGAAGGAAAGTTATGACCAACCTAGATAGCATATTCAAAAGCAGAGACATTACTTTGTAACAAAGGTCCATCTAGTCAAGGCTATGGTTTTTCCAGAGTTCATGTATGGATGTGAGATTTGGACTGTGAAGAAAGCTGAGTGCCGAAGAATTGATGGTTTTGAAGTGTGGTGTTGGAGAAGACTCTTGAGAGTCCCTTGGACTGCAAAGAGATCCAGCCAGTCCATTCTGAAGGAGATCAGTCCTGGGTGTTCATTGGAAGGACTGATGTTGAAGCTGAAACTCAAATACTTGGGCCACTTGATGCAAAGAGCTGACTCACTTAAAAGACCCTGATGCTGGGAAAGATTGAGGGCAGGAGGAGAAAGGGATGACAGAGGATGAGATGGTTAGATGGCATCACCGACTCAATGGACATGAGTTTGGGTGGACTCTGGGAGGTGGTGATGGACAGGGAGGCCTGGCGTGCTATGGTTCATGGGGTCTCAAAGAGTCAGACACGACTGAGCGACTGAACTGAACTGAACTGAAGAAGTAAGAAATACTAATAGGAATCTGTCTGCATTCTTAATCTTACCAGTATTGTCTTCATCAAAAGACAAAGTCCTTGGGAATTATTGACCCTAGTGTTTTTAAACCACCCAATTCCAGTTTATCATATCTCCAGCTTATTGAAATTTTCTTGTCGTTGTATTATTAAATTAAATATGTGACTGTCTATTCAAGCCCAGGGACCAGAAAAAATTTCCCTAAAGAGTTGAAAATCCCAGGAAATTTGGAGTTGGAGTTGAAAATTACGTGCCCCCCAGGCTGGTACGTCTTTTTAACTCTCTGACCACCCAGCAAGGGAAGAATATGATGTAGAGGCAAAGCTGCATAGAGTTTGATTTATTTGCTTAAGAGGCCAAAAGAGAATTGCATTTCTCAATGCAGAAGAAACTGCAACTCTTGAAGACATTAGAACTAGAACTCTGAAAGACTCGTAGAACTTAGGCTCTAGGCTAATGGATGTTAAGATTTATAAGGGCAGAAGGCTCCCTCCTCTTTTGAGGGAGCCATGTCTCATTAGAGATTCCTTTCCCTCTGTCCTTCACAGCCCTACCCAGAAAAGTATATGCTGGTGAAATTGAGCCCTCAACAAACTACCCAATATCTAATTTACTAAACAAAATCCCTCTTCACTATACCCTCCACCCTGCCCAAGATCAGCTTCAGTTTGCCAGTGCAGCACCACTCCTGGCTGTTTTTGTTTTTTTTTTAGTAGAATGGACATATTTTTTCACTTTTGTTTATTTTTGCCCCAAAGCTTTTGGCATTCCCCTCCAGTAAGTCACACTGTGGGACCATCTCAAGATGACCTTCTTACAGGATGTTTCTCTTCCCAGAGTAGATGGAAAATTGGTATAAGCAGCCTGTCCCAATATGTTACTGAATAGCATGTGGGGATTCTAATAAAGAAATGTTATTTCATCTGTCACCAAAGCCACTTGATGGATGGACTTACAGGGAGACAGCCTTCTAGATCTTTCCCTCACTGTAGACAAGGTGGAAAAACGAAAACCAGGTTCTTAGGGGTTTACTCAAATCAGTTGAATACAGGAATCAGCCCTTCTACTATTTCCATTACAGAAGATTAGAACAGTCCTTTGAGAATTCAGATTTTGCAACAAAATAATTGAACTAACAGAAGTGAGACAATAAAAACAAGAGGAGAGAAGGCAGGGAGTGCTCAGAGTCCCACATTTCCCCAGCACACTTACACTCACGCTTTAAGCCAGGTCAGCGCTATTCTTGACTTCTGGACCTCCAGCCTTCCTCCTGTCCCTCAGTTTGGAAAAATCCCCTTCCCTGTTCATCGCTTCCAGTTCTCTGCTCTCAGAGTGCTTTGTACCTTCCTCTACCAATGTACTTAGCAGTCTGGGACTGTGTTTAATTTTGCAGTGGTCACCCACCTTTCCCATGCTCCTCTCTCCCATTTACAGGGTCTCAGGGGCAGGGGAGTGGGCCAAAACTGTCTCTGTATCCTTGTCACCAGAGGTGTAGTGTGACACAGCCTAGTGCAGCCACGATGGCGGAGGTCATGGGGTCAGGGATCCTGGTGAACTTCTGTTCATTGTGTGCAAATGAGTATCTGGATTTTCCTGTTCTCTTCACACTGGGTCAGGAAGATCTGCTGGAGAAGGGATAGGCTACCCACTCCAGTATTCTTCAGCTTCCCCTGTGGCTCAGCTGGTAAAGAATCCACCTGCAACGGGGGAAACCTGGGTTCTAACCTGGGTTCGATCCCTACATTGGGAAGATCCCCTGGAGAAGGGAAAGACTACGCACTGCAGTATTCTGACCTGGAGAATTCCATGCACTGTGTAGTCCATGGGGTTGCAGAGTCAGACACAACTGAGCAACTTTCACTTTTCACACAAAACTTCCCTCTCCCGCTCTTCAATTCTGTCGGCCACTTACTTCTTTTCTCCCCTTGGATTCATGTAAGAAAAAATTTAAGTATCAGCAAAAATTACAAGGTACATGTGAGTTTTGATTATAAATATTCATTGGGAAATTAGGAAAACTACCAATGTGTATTCCTACTGCACTTGCCTGAAGAACCCCATGGACAGAGCAGCCTGGCAGGCTATGGTCCATAGAGTTGCAAAGAATCAGACATGACTGAAGCAACACATTCCTACTGCATGTCAAAATGTTGAGGCTTGCTTTACTATTTCTGTTGAGCTTTGACTCCTGTACATGGCAGACATTTTTTGGCTCTTGACTGCCTGGTGTTCAAGCTTCCTTTCTTCTAGTAACAACATCTTGTTTTGTTTTTCTTGAAGTGGGGAGGTAGTTGTCTTCCCCCATTGGGCGCAGTCTTGGTGATACTGATTCAAGGTAGCCCACCCTCCCTTGGCCTGGGATGCGTTATCAGTGGTCACTACTGGTACAGTGTGGGGTTGGGGAAGGGGTGTTTTTTACTTAACTTTTACAATGAACAGTTTTCAAATTAAAGATTTAAAAAAAGAGTAACATTGACCCAGAAGATCTGGCTGGATGCAATGAATTTTCCTGTTAAATCAGTTTGAACAGCAACCAGAGGCTTGGCCTCTTCTACTCAACTGCAGAGTCCCAGGAGAATGTAGACAGCCCACGTCACACTCCTGAAGTTGCCAAAAATCCCTGTAAAATGATTGAACAGATGTCTTTCCTTGGGGTTGAGAGGCTATAAATCACAGCGGACTGCTTTCAATTCCTGACTCCTTGTCTTAGGGGCAGCGGAATCAATCACTCTCAGGTTTGTTTTCTGGATGTTTTTTAAATCTCCTAAATTATAATAGCAAGAACCATTACCGTATGCAAGAAAAGTAAACACATCTGTCCTGGTAGCTGTATTTCATCCCAGGATACAAACTTCCTGTGTGATGATGGAGTTGAATGGGCCCCTATCACTCATCTTTGCAGCTAGTCCCATGGACAAGAGTGACCCTGAAAGGGTTCAGCATGAAGAATGAAATGGTTTCTGAGCTTAGAACCGGCAGCTTACGTGGCATAAAGATCGACACAGCCGTGGCCCATGTATCATCAGCAGTAAGAGGAGGGGTCTTTTCCAAGTTCACAAGAAGAAAGAAAGGCAATGCCAGAAACTTTCCAAAACAAATCAAGGCTCAAGTCAAGCAGTCTGTCTCAGGGTCTGTCTTTGGTTCCTGGCCTTATCTGCCATGTTTGTGTAGCATGAGAAAAGATGGCCGAAGAACTTCACACAAATAAGTAATCATATGAAAGCTCTTAATACTTTCCAGAGAAGCAGGATTCAAATTTAAACTAGTTCCTCTTGGGTGGAGCAGATACAGCATCTAGTTTCCAATAACTGGTATATGTAATGTTTAAAATGAAGCACATTTTTAATGCTGGTATACACCCTAACCCCCAGTGGGGTCACCTGATACTTACCCGTTGATGTTACCAGATGAGAAAGAACTTCAGGATCAGGAGGCAGGGTGCCTTCTTCATGGAGAGAGGATGGAGTTTAAGGAGAGACATTTGAGTTTGAATCTGGACTGGCTCTGCCATTGGCTGTAGGAACTCAGGCAAGTCTCTTTGTAACAATGAAGTTCCATGACCTCCTCTGTGAAATGGGAAAACCATCTACCTGGTGATGTCTTGGTGAACATCCAGTACATGTTAGAGACTTAAAAAGGGTAGCTGTTATTGTTACTTCTGATTTTGCAGAATTGGGTATCTACAGCTGAAGTGAACCTCCAGGGAATGCCTATTTCACCATGTGGTAACAATGTCAGAGGTTGAGGCTAGGTCTTCCAGACCTACTTATGGCCCTCCCAATAGACTCCTTTTCAACAGAAGTGCTTTTCTGCCTGTTGATATTTGTAACTCAAAGATCAAATCAACTCACTCCCCACCCCAGCCCACTAGCACAATGCAACTATAGCACTAAGCAAACCTCCCATAGTTTCTGTGTAGTGGGAGCCGGGAGGGCAGGGCTAACATTGCTTCTAGTTAAAGATTCTGCAGACTTCTAAATTTCTCTGATCTCAGCCAGCATGTGGCCAGAGTCTCCCTTTTTTACCTCCTTGAGCCCGCCTCCTTTTCTTGAATTTTTGGCACCATTCCGTCTCTACTGTCAGGCTGCCCAGGGAACCCGAACACTCCCTCTGGCCTTCTGCTGAGCAGGTTTAGTCCACAGGGCCTATCCTCTGGGTTCGGCTAACACAGAAAGAAGTTATTTCTCTGAGATTCCTGGGACTAGATTTTTAATATTCACATAAGTAACATCTAAGTCCTGGTGGCTCAGAAGGTAAAGCATCTGCCTGCAATGCGGGAGACCTGGGTTCGATTCCTGGGTCGGGAAGATCCCCTGGAGAAGGAAATGGCAATCCACTCCAGCACTCTTGCCTGGAAAATGCCATGGACGGAGGTGCCTGATAGGCTACAGTCCATGGGGTTGCAAAGAGTTGGACACGACTGAGCGACTAAGTAACATAAGCACAAAATGGTATAAAAATCAAAATATACTTTAGAAAATTGTCTCCCTCCCACCCATGCCCAGCAACATATAGTCCTTCCTTGCTTACTGGTATTGGTTTCTTATTTATCTTTCCCGTTGTGTTGTTTAGTCACTAAGTCATGTCCAACTCTGTGACCCCATGGACTGTAGCCTGCCAGGTTCCTCTGTCCATGGGACTTCCCAGGCAAGAATACTGAAGTGGGTAGCCATTTCCTTCTCCAGGGGATCTGTATGACCCAGGGATTGAACCCGCATCTCCTGCATTGGCAGGTGGGTTCTTGATGACACTGAGCCAAGACGGTCCCTTCTTGACACTGGGAAGCCAAAGGTGCTCTCTATTCCTTTAAAAACTTCCGTGTGTGTATCTCTCTCCCTCCCTCCCATCTTTATTTGTTTATTTCCCTTTCTTCCTTTCCCCCTTCTTTCTCCCTTTCTTGTAAATGAAACATAATTTAACTTAATTAAAATCGGTGCATAGTTTAAGGCCACTGCTAAATTTAGACTTTTTCTGTCCTCTCAGTGTTCTCCAAACCTTTATGCTTTGTCTCCCCTATCATTAAGAAATTTCCTAAGGCACACAAAAAATATGTAATTATTCACTCACTTATAAAGTATAACCATGTCACTAGTAACATTTATATTATGAAATATTAATTTACTAATTACTAGTAACATTTATATTATGAAATATTAAAATAGAAAATACAATCAGGATGAAAATTTGAATACTTAATTTTTAAAATTTGATTAGTATATAATATTTGTGCTTTCTAAAGTATTACTATTAGTATTTTTAATAGGATCAATGTGTTGAATATGCTTTGTCATGTCTGAAAATTTGGGGTGATCCTTTTGTGAGACAACATTCAACTGTCTGGTTATATGTTCAGTATATTTTGATACTTGGTTTCAAAGTCCATCAGAGCTGAAAAAGACACATTACAGAGATGTAGATCCAAAAGGAAATAATACCTCATTAGATAAGCTTTATTAACTCCCAACATGCATTTTTCAATACCATCTTTTATGTAAAGACATTTGTTGAAATTTTTCCTGAGTTAAGGGTTTGGTGTTTTTTTTTTTTTTTGGTAATACACACAGAGTAAATGGGAACATTTCCAAACATCTGTTTTCAAAATGCTCTTGCCATAGATTAAATTTCTTTTGGAAAGAAATTACTTTCTCACTAAATGTTAAAGTATCACTTCTACTTAGGGCGTACTATTAGTACTTTACTTTAAAAAAATGTGCTAGATGACATATTGGGGCTTCCCTGATAGGTCAGTTGGTAAAGAATCTGCCTGCAATTCAGGAGACCTGGGTTCAATTCCTGGGTTGAGAAGATCCCCTGGAGAAGGGAAAGGCTACCCACTCCAGTGTTCTGGCCTGGAGAATTTCATGGACTGTGTAGTCCATGGGGTCGCAAAGAGTCAGACACAACTGAGCGGTTTTCACTTAGATGACATGTTAACAATGGCCACTTGCTCATCTGCAACCCTTGTCTTTTTGTGAAAGAAAGAAAGAATGCCGGACCCATGCTCATTTCTACAGTTTCTTTAAATACACTGCCCTGAGACAGCTTGTGAGTACGTGGCCACTCCCCATCGCGTGGTGAAGAGTTATAAAGTTCCTCCTAGCTGAAGACTTTGTTTTTATGAAATGAACCACATTGATAACACCCACAGGCATGTGAACTTTGGCATGGTTAACATCCTGCAGGCAATCACTGGCGGTGCGCTGGACCCAGAAGCATGAGAAGACGCCTCACCTGTCCTCACTGCAACTCCCTCTCTCTCTGTAAGTTGTCTGCTTGCAGTAACTGCAGCCAGGTGAGACCCTCTGCCTGCCTCTTGTCTGGACTAAGGGAGGGCACCTTAATGAACTGATGTATCCCATGGAGGATGTGTACCCCACTTGGAGATTCTCTCCACAAAGGACTCTCTCCCATTAAATTCAAAAAAGCTTTATTTTGTTCTTTACTCTGTGAACTGTCCCTCTCTTCCTTCTTTCTGTTTTGCCGCACCACATGGCATGTGGGATCTTAGTTCCTGACCTTAAGATGGAACCTGTACCTGCTGCAATGGAAGCATGGATTCCTAACCCCTGGACCACCAGGGAAGTCCTCCCTTCCTTCTTTTAATGAAAATACCTCCCGGACTCAGTCTCCACAGCACTGTATCCTCAAGGGACTTCACTAGGGTTGTTCTGGGAAGGTCTGGCAAGTTATCCTCAGCAGTCCCCACTGGCCCACTCCCAGTGCCTGAGGCAGGTAGATGGTCAAAATAACAATGTCTGGCCACTTCCATTTATTAAGCAACGATATTGTGTTGATCCCTACTCTTAAGTGTTCCATAAAAACAGTCCATTCTCTCTGTTCACTATAGGTATTTTCTATAACGTCTCCCTAAACACTGAATTAGTTCTGAAACACCTCTTCCAGGGAAATGCAGGATTTGTTTCTTAATAGATTCTGATCACAACATTTGGCTCAACCAAACATTAGGTAACCTTGTTTTATGTGTGTTAAAGAAACCTTATTTAACATATATTGTTGCTGCAATAATATTAAATTCATGGCCAACAGCATACAACACATGCCTAAACAAAATCTAACTCACACTTTTCTCCATAAGGCATATCATAGCCTTCTTGTGCTCAAGAACACTAGACGGCACTTCAGCACTATGCATGGGAGCCCTTTTAAACAGCAAAATCACCAACAAAAAAGCACAAAGATGCAGAAAATGTGGCACTGAATAGACTGCCAAAAGGACATGTGTTTACATTAGGAGAGCTGAAACAAGAAGGCAATGTTGCCTCATTTGCCCTCTGCTGAGAATGTGCCGATTGGGTAACTCAAATTTTTCATCACTCTGCACATACTCATGCATGACCACAAAGTGAGCAAGTATTGATTTGAGGATTACAGATCAATTTTAATTAGGAAGTGATGCAAATATAGAAGCCACTAATAATGCGGCTTCCTTGGTGAAATAGTCACTTTGACAATGATACCTGAGCTGGAAGGAACCTCGGAAATCTCTTCCGGCTACTTTCTTTGAGACTTTGGGAGGATAGTATAGTGAGGTAACTTATCCAAAAACATCCATCGCATGTGTGATACACCTGGAACGAGAGTCTAGGTCTCTCATACCCAGTTGTTGCCCTTTCCATCACATGTTATTGGGACCAAATGCAACAATTTTAACTTGCTGGTGGCACTATATGCAAAACTTTGTGCACACTTCCTCCAGATTATTCTCTGCAATAATAAAAATTTGCTTTTGATGAGAATGTTCCATTTGAGGTCTTATAGTATATGGGCACAATGAACAACATGTATATTAAAAAAGGAAAATCTCAATCCTGAATGAAATGAGATATTAAAAGAACTCAATAAAATATTTGCAGCAAGAATAGGCTTTGACTTTTTAAAATTTAAGTTCCCCAGTGAGCCAATTCATAGATGGGTATAATGAGGGGGAAATGATGTGGAAAAAGGCAAATGTGCTGTGGAATTAGAGATGTGATCATGTGATGTATAAATGCATAAATAGGAAAGATGTGCCGAGATGTGGTATTTTAGTTGGAAAGTTACTAATGTATGCATATTTATAAATGTATTTTGATGTAAGAGGATCTCATTTTTTTAATATTCCAACAATTATACAAAATTAAGTTATTCCTTATTTGGCTAAAGAAGTACAGAATTTAAAACTCAAGGTAAAAACAGCTCATAACTAATATGGCCTGCAGGCTGTTTGATAAATGTGCATACTTAAAATAAACCTATGAACTAAAAAAAAAAAAAAGAGAACAAAGAATAGGCAAAGATTTAGTATGTTCTCTGAATAAGATTCTCTGCTTATCCTCAATAAGTAGATACAGATACATTATTTCTTTTACATATAAGATTTTTAATTCAAAGAATTGCAAGCCACCTTTCTTGCTAAGACTTTCTACATTCTGAAGTCCCTTTCTCACCACTATTATAAGTTCATTTATTCATTTGGAATGATAATTCAGATGTCCTTATCTAATATTTATGCAACACCTTCAGATACATGGTATGATAAACTTTTCTGTTATTTACAGAACAAGATAGTTACAACTCTGTTCATTTATTGCACTTTTCACATCATTAGAGAAGGAAGTTAAAGTTCTTATTCAAGGCTCCAACATCCCATTTATTTATCCATTTCTATCTGAATTGGTGTCTCAGAATCCATTCTTTGTACCCGTTAAGATAAATGATGTAATTCTCACTCATGCAGAACATTTTCTTACAGTTAATTTTGTAATGAACCATCTCTCCCCCAAAACAGAGCCTCATTTGTTTTAAGGATAATTTTTATTGCTGAGGAACATTTTGCAGTTTTAAAAGGATAATTTTGTTATTTATGTAACATTTTATGTCTTAAAAATTTTCTTTTCAAAGATTAAAAGCCATGATGGTCTCCTTTAGGAAAGCAGCTTATCCATCAGTAAGGATCCCATCCTCTTCCAAAAATGAATCGATTAATCATGTCAAAAGATCGCAGAGGCTGGTCATAGGGCAAAATGTGGCCTCCACCTCGAACAATTACCTTAAAGAAGAAAAACAGAAGAAAAGCTGAAATTTAGAAAACTGGATATTCTAAATACATGGAAACCTTTACTTTGGATTAAAATGTTCTTAAAGCTTACATGAAATAAAGAACATAGTGTATCGGTCCATGCTTTTGGATATGCTGATTGTCTGCTTTTGATAGCATTAATAATAGGTACCTTAAGGTAAGAAAGTTTTCAAATTGTGTAGTTATTTGATTTTACACCAAATTGTATCCATCTTTCATGTGTATGAAACTGGAAAATTTTTCTTTGTCTTTTTTTAGGTGGGAGCTGTCTGCTTCTCCATGCTGTGCTATAACTCTTACCTTGTTAGGGGCCTGAGGTTGGGAGACCTACCCTAGACCAGCTCTGGTTGCAACTAGGCAGAGAAATGTACCTAATTCTACTGTTCAGTAAGCTGGTCCATTGGCCTTCACACTAAGCTACACCTTTTACCTTAATTACATCTTCTACCTTAGTCTTTACCAGTAATAAAGGAGATATTTTGAGTCTCAAAAAAATTAAAACAACAACAAAAAAGAACTTGACACCTGAAATTTTAAAAAGCCTAAAAATTTTTTGAGCAGCAAAAAATTAGAATTCTATTTTTCCAAGATTTTATTATAAAACATTTTCAAACATATAGCAGATTTGAAAGAATTTCATATACACACCATTTAGATACTCTCATTAACACTTTACTCGTTTTCTTACAGCTGCATCTCACTGCCCATCTATTAATCCACCTTATCTTCTTGACACATTTCAGAGTAAGATGGGGATGTCAGTATACTCCTCCCAAATTCTGTGTAAAATTGACATACAGTGGGATTCTCTGGTGGCTTCCCTATTGGCTCAGACAGTAAAGAATCTGCCTGCAATGCAGGAGATGCCAGTTGATCCCTGGGTCGGGAAGATCCCCTGGAGAAGGAAATGGCAACCCACTCCAGTATTTTTGCCCAGAGAATCCCATGGACAGAGGAGCCTGATGGGCCACAGTCCATGAAGTTGCAGAGTTGGACATGACTTAGTGAGTGACTCAACAACAACAACCAGGTCATACAATTGTTAAGTGGGGGAAGTAGCTAGAACCCTGGCTTCTGAGGTAAACACTAGTGTTTTAAATCAAATTCCAGTACTTTCACAATAATTTCTTACTGTGAAGGGAACTTTACGGCTTGGTCACAGAATGTTTCACCCATCTCTCCACATACTTTTGAGATAGTTAAGGACTATGAGGGAGAAGGAAATGGCACCCACTCCAGTGTTCTTGCCTAGAGAATCCCAGGGACTGGGGAGCCTGGTGGGCTGCCGTCTGTGGGGTTGCACAGAGTCTGACATGACTGAAGCGACTTAGCAGCAGCAGCAGCAGCAGCAGCAGCAGCAGCAAGGACTATGAGATGGACTTACCCCTCATTGGCCTTTGGAGACAACTGCTTCATGCTACCCTCCACCAGCAGTCAGCTGTGCCTTGCTGCTATGACAGCAGTGCCCATCTACATTTGTGTTCCAGCTCTCATTTGGAAACCCAGCATGTTCCCTTCTTTGTCACAGACCGAAAGCGAACACATCTGTGACAGGAGCCCAAGCACGTGACCCTGGAGAAAGACTTCTGCGGCCCCCACGACCCCAGGCTAGAATTCTCCTCCTGTGGCTTCCCATCCAGTCCTCCAGCCTCGGCAGGAATCAGATGAGCGATTTTCATGCAACTTCAGCTCAGCTGAGGACACAACGAAGTCGTGTTTATGACAAAACCCAGCTGCTTCAGCTGGAAATGAGTTTGGCAGCAATCGTCCAGAACAGTAAGAAACTGAATACTCAGGAGCTAAAGGTCATCCTGCCTCCCTCCCCGACCAGGGCTACTGCTAATGGAGGGCTAGCACAGTGCTTCATGGCCTGGGCTTGGGAGTCGGAGGACAGGAGCGTGACCAGAGGCACCGCAAACTGTATGACCTTGGGCAAGCAACTTAACATCTCTGTGTTTCAGTTTTCTTAACGATACAACAGGGAATGAAATATTATGTCCTGAGATAGTTGTATAAGGAATTAAAGGGATGATATCCATGGAACACAGCACAGTGCCTGGCCTGGGATGGTTCTTGAGAAATATTAGTTGTTGTAATTATTCTTCCAATAATTATCTCTACTCAAAATGTAAGATTAAAATTCATGTAACCAACATAACTAATGTAGAACATCATGTTCCTACATTAGCATAAAAATCTTGGTTTAAGGGAGTTGTTAAAAACAGTGGTTCTCAAACCTAAAGGGGAATAAAATTACCCAAGCTTGTTAAAGTAAATTGCTAGGTTCTCACCCTTAGACCTCCCAGTTCTGAAGGTCCCAGCCAGGGACTAAGAATTTGCACTTCTAACAATTGCACAATAATTCTGGTGCTGTCGGTCTAAAGACTACTCTCTGAGGACCTCTATTTAAAAGAACTTCCTATTTTGTGGCAGGTTGTTCTGTTTTTACATCAAGGGAAATCACAAAGAAAAATTTGTGTAACATCTACTAATGACCTCACCTTAGTGTATTTTTTTCTAATCATCTGCTCTCCTGGTGTTTATACACACACACACAGACACACACACACACCCTTCTACACACACACACACACACACACACACACACACACACCCTTCTACATCCATGATAATCAAGTAGCGAAGAAGAGATGACAGTGACAGGGGTTAGGTGTTACAATTCTTATTCTCAATGACTTGCCTGATCCTTGATCCAGTTCTGAGCTGCCATACGTAATGACCAAATGACATCATAAATGGTGTCATTAAGATTGGAAAGAAAAGCTCATTTAAGAACAAAGTCTTTTTCACATGCCACAAAATTCTCAAAGTATGTTCTCTAGCAGATTCCCATATAGCATTTTCCTGACGTTAACCTCAAAAATGAATTTATGAGTGCTGAAAAAATAAACCACTCTGTTGTAATAGCCACGCCACTCACCACTCACAAATCAAGGACACAAACCACTCCAGAGTTTTTAGAGGTGTGTATGTGACAGGGCCATGATTATATATTTAAATGTGACCAGACTAATCTTGAGGCTCCCTGGATAGAAATGGTCTCATCACCAGAAACTGGATATTTTGGGTGCTTTCACATTAGAACTGAAACTGCTAAACTCATGTGTTCCAGAGGTCATGAATTTTAAAAGGGTTATACAAAACACTTTAAAGCTTCATTCCACTTTATGTTTTAGAAAAGAATATGATTCTCCATGGAACTAGAAACATGGACCGGGCAATAAAGATTTCTCAACTGTGCCTTTTGAGATGAAATATAAGGGGAAATTCACAATGGGTGTGTTGACACAGATGTGTCATGGGAGACTTCAAGGGGGGTCAAGGAGGAGCAGATCACTGGACAGACAGTGGTGAGTGGGGAGGGGGAAAGAGATGCAGTAAAGACAGGAAACTGCGTTCAGAAACAGTGGGGCATGAAACTGCATTGCACATGCCAGAATCTGAAAGGAGTTCCGGTTATGAGGAATTAGAAGGAAAGCAGAAGGAGCAGCTGAACAGGTAAACCCCATATGACATGCTGCTGGGACCTTTTCATACAGGATTTGTGTGTGTGTGTTAAAATACACATCACATAAAATTGTCACTCTAACCATTTTACTATGAACCATTCAGTAACGTTTAATATATTCACAATGTTGAGCAACCATCACCACTATCCAGTTGCAGAATATTTTCATCACTGCAAAGGAAACCTGTACCCATTAGCAATCACTTTCCATTCCTGTCTCCCTGCCAGTCTCTGACAATCACTAACCTACTTTTTGTTTCTATGTTTTTGTTGCCTATTCTGGGTATATCCTTGAGAGGTTTAAGCAGAATAGTGATATGCTCAGATCTGCATTAAAGGAAGATGACTTCATAGCCACTGAGGGGGCTGGTATGAAGGAAATGATACTGGGGCAAGGAGGCAAGTTAGGAGACTAGCTGTTCAGGTGAGAAATGATGTGAAGCAGAGATGGTAAGAAGGCGAGAAAAGAGGGACGTTGGGGTTGAACCTGAAAAATTAGTGATTAATCAGGTATAAAGTTAAGTGGAAAACTCTCTCCCTGCTCCCCAACACATGAACATCCTTCCCATTCCAGGCTTCTGAAACATGCAGCTTGGTTATTAACCAAGAGACACACGGCCAAAGCAGGTCAGGAGGCAGGTGAAAGAGGGCAGTTTTTTTTTTTTTTTTTGGATGACTGTGGCTGTGTGCCAATAAAACTGGACACTGAAATTAGAATTTCATACAACTGTTACGTGAAACAAAAATCATATTCTTTTTTTTCAAACATTGCTGCTGCTGCTGCTGCTAAGTCGCTTCAGTCGTGTCCGACTCTGTGTGACCCCATAGACGGCAGCCCACCAGGCTCCCCCGTCCCTGGGATTCTCCAGGCAAGAACACTGGAGTGGGTTGCCATTTCCTTCTCCAATGCATGAAAGTGAAAAGTGAAAGTGAAGTCGCTCAGTCACGTCCAACTCTTAGCAACCCCATGGACTGCAGCCCACCAGGCTCCTCTGTCCATGGGATTTTCCAGGCAAGAGTACTGGAGTGCGGTGCCATTTGGCTTGTGTGCCACAGGCAGAGAGGCAGAGTTGGCCAACCCTGGCTTTAGAACACATCTTCCTGACATCACCATGAGGCAAGTGGCAAACATCACCCTTACCACTTCATGTAGTAGAGCGCGAGAATCTGAGAGTTCATCCAGATTAGTTTCCCTCTCCTCCGATTCACAGAGGAGGTTTTGGTGCCTGACTTCAGGCCATACAGCTTGTGAGTGACAGTGTCAGGCTGGAGCTTGGGTGTCTTGATTTAAGTCTTACCTACCTTCTCCCACTCGATTCCAAAAATCAAAATTTAAGATTTCATCCACAGCCACAAAGTCCTTCTGCCATTTCTCATCAGCAGTTCATCATTTTTTTTTTCACTTTAAAGGAATTTATTCTAATAAATACCTTAAAATTAAGGATTAAGCTCAAGTTATACAGAGAATTATTATTTTCAAAAAAATTTTATTTATTTATTTTAAAGAGGACAAATTTCTAGTTCTTGTTTTCTACTACAGATTGATGGAGACACTCAAGATCATCTTGTTTGTTTGTGACTTACATTAAAGTTCTTTTATTATTTTTATTCCATTCCACATTTACAAATGCTTACCTTTTCACTTTCAGACATGAACCCTGAGTATAAGTTAAATAAATAGGCATTCAACTAAAATGTATACTAAAAAGAAAAGGTACTTGGGAATAAGAATAAAAAATAAGCCAAAGCTTGCTAGCAGCCACCTCATAACAAAAGAGTGAGGCAAATCACTTTCAATAAAAGAAAAAAAGCCAAGATCAAGGCTCAGTGTTGCTCCCACAACACTCTGGGAAGACTCCTTCACATTTACCACTGTAAGCTCTACTATAGCAAATGATTATGGAGGCAAAAAAGGTGCTTTGCTGCTGCTGCTGCTGCTAAGTCGCTTTAGTCGTGTCCGACTCTGTGCGACCCCATACATGGCTTTAGCTGACCTAAATGTAGCCTCAGCAGCGGCATCATTTCTAGAGTAGTCAATACATAACTTCGGTGCTACCTTACAGGTCCAAGGTGCTTTCCAGGTGCACCATCTAACTTAATCAATTGAAACAAAATCATAATTTAGGATTTCTACTTTTCATTATGACACATTAATAGCATGTGCCAAACCAATGCCACTATTAAAAACAACAATAAAAACTTAAGGTCATGGAATCATGAGTCAGCAGATCTAGGTTTGAGCCTAGTTCTGTGACTTGGGCACAATGACTTAATTATCCCTATTTTCCCATCTGTAAAATGGAGATAAGAATTAAGGCAACCAGTTGTCTCAGTTTACCCAGGACTGAGAAGTTATTAGGAGCATAGAAACTTTAGTGCTAATGCTGAAATCTGGAATGGTTAGTCACCATAAGAAAAGTAACCTTTCTGTGAGAATTCAGAGAAACAGTGCATATAAAATATCCCATGGCACTCAGTCCACAGATGCATATTAAGCTCATACCACGTAGCATATAGGCAAATAATAAGCACTTAGCCAGAGTGTCATTATCTGAATTTTAATAGTCAACTGAGTATGTTTTCCTTTTAAGAGCAGAGAAAGATTAGAAGTTACTAAGAACTGTAAACTTTATTACTATACTTTTTCAGAAAGATAGATCACAATATTTTCTTTAGGAAGGGATATATTTCTCTACCAGACTTCTTTTATTTCCATGCTATCAATCCTTCCTTCCATGGGAAAGAAGGTCCCAATTAAAGTAAGGAAGCAACTTAAATAAGAAATCAAACCTTTGTCAATATGCTTACCTGTCTAGAGCAAACTGTATCCCTTAAGCCTGCCAACACCAAGATCCATCCCATTCTTTCCCTCCACCCCCTTTCACCACATGCAATGCCAAACACCCTTTTCTCTCCACACAGAAATGTCAAGCAAGCAAGACCTTACTTGTCTTAGCAGAATGGCAAAAAGCCACTGTCTTTTTTGCCTTTTAAGAACACACTTTATAACACAGGATTTGATGCAGTTAAAAAGTAATCAAATTTTTACTTCCTTCATGTCCAGTTTTTATACTTGATATCCACAAGGGAATAAAAAGCACAATCCAGTTCATTAATTACCTTCCTCAATATCTAACTTTATGAGCTACATACAGTTTGTAGTTTTCTTTTGGAGGAGAGACTGAGAGTGGAGGAGAGGGCAGAGGTTAGAGCAGCAAATGCTCTCTGCCAGGAGCGGTGTGAGGACTTAGATCCTGACTCACTGTCTGCTGGGTAACATGGAAACAAGGGCCAGCCGACTTGCCAAAATCTGGCTTCCTGCAAACAGCAGTGTGGGTTGGCTCCAGCAGTGGTGCTCTGAAGTTCTTTTCCACTGGCTCAGGAGATTGGATTAATGAGCACATTGCTGATCTACTTCACATTCAGAGACATCATGTTGGTACCCTGAAATCAGCCATGGTGGGACAGCTTACACCATGGAAATCAGCAAGCACTAGAGATCTGGGTCTCCCTTCCTCTCCAAGCTAGTTTACCTCAGACCACTGGTTCTCTGATACTTTGACTCTCCTGGGGAAACATGAAATCTTAGGCCATTCTTCCTCTTTCCCAAAGCAAAAGAAATATTCATTCAAATACGTAAATTATAAGGCCCAAATCTCTGAAACCTTGGTTCAGGATATCAGATGGGCTGGGTTTCAAATATTTGCAAGAAGGTAAGAATATTAATGGACTTTCCTGGTGGCCCAGTGGTAAAGAATCTGTCTGCTAATGCAGGAGATGCAGGTTTGAGCCCTCGGTTGGGAAGATCCTCTGGAAAAGGAAATGGCAACCCACTCCAGTATTCCTACCTGGGGAATCCCATGGACAGAGGAACCTGGTGGGCCACAGTCTGAAGTGAAGTGAAGTGAAGTCACTCAGTCGTGTCCGACTCCTTGTGACCCCATGGACTGTAGCCTACCAGGCTCCTCCCTCCATGGGATTCTCCAGGCAAGAGTACTGGAGTGGGTTGCCGTTTCCTTCTCCAGGGGATCTTCCCAACCCAGGGATCGAACCCAGGTCTCCTGCATTCCAGGCAGACGCTTTAACCTCTGAGCCACCAGGGAAGCCTATGAGGTTGCAAAAAGAGTCAGACATGACTTAGCGACTGAACAACAATAGTAGTAATATCTGCCTGCTTCCAATCTACACCGTCTTTACTGATAAACCAAAGAGTGCAGGCAAAAATAGTGCCCTTAGTCCAGCTGACAACGCAGCAATATCACAACACAACCTTATTTTGTTCCTTCATTTCTCTACCCACTCTACACTGTACCATGTTGGCTCCATTTAATATTCCCATAAGCAACTTCGTTCCTATAAGCAACCAGATAAGTAAATCTGGTTACACTTCAAATTAAAACAACAAAAAGTTACTGTTTAAAAAGCAAACCCCAATTCCCTTTGTTCCTCAAATATCATTAATTTTTAAAACCCATTCTCCATGTGTGGATAATACTTTAAATGTTAGCCTTCTTAGTATTTATTCACTTTCCATAATGAAATGGTTCTCTGTTAAATTTCAATAGGTTATTAAAAAAAAAAACTTAGCAGCTAAGAGAAAATTATGCATCATTGCTTAGTTGTTATACCTCAGCAAATAGATCTGCTATCCAATTTATATTTTAGATAACACAATAAATTAGCTCCCTGAGTATTAACTAAGTGCATATTTGGGTAGCTTAATTTAGAAGCATTCTTTTTATGCTAATCAGTCCTCTCTAATGAAATAGAATCACATGAACTAAACCGACTCTTGGCAAATAGTCAGAGTAAAATTGGGAGTTGCTATTGTTTATTATTTCCTTTGTTTTCAGGAAGCAAGCTCTGTGTGTGTGTGTTTTTTTAAGAAAAGGGAAAAAAAATCATCAAATACTGAGAATTCAATTTTTTTTTGGAGAGGACACACGAGTCAGCCACTGAGATAATCAAACTTCTACAACTCCTTCCATAAATTTTTGTTTCCCAGAATATTTCTCCGTTTTTCTTTTATGTAACACAGAAAGGAAATAGTCTTCGGTGGACATAAACAATGCATCCTTTCGCTTGATGGGAATTGTTTTGAACTATTCATTATCTCAGCATGTCTAGTCTATTTCCTAGAAGAAATTCTGGTGTGTACAAGTGGTGAGCCACTACTACATTCCTTGAGACTGTAGTATTTGAATACACACAGTTGTGAGAGGGGTGTGGGTATAAGGTAGGGGCCAACTTGATTTTAATTCTAATTCACTGAAATTTCCTGGGTGCTAGGAACTGTGCTAAGGGGCTTGCTACAAACATAAATCAGATATCATTCCTGTCCTCAAGGAGCTCCATGTCAAATAGGGGAGAAAGGTAAATGAAACCCCTGGGGGGGTGCCTGCAACAGGAGCTGGACATAGAGATGCAGAAAAGGAGGAATTCTGGGAGAAGGGCTTCCTAGAGGTGATACTGGCATTTAGCTCTGAAAAGCAAATGGGGGTTTTCCAGGCAGTTGGAGGAGGAAGAAGGGCCTGGTATGAAAAGCAGAGGGAATCCCATGGGAATTACTGGCTGACAAAATAGTAAGGTGTGTTTGGGGAACTATAACATGTTTTGCTTTGTTTTTCAGGATTCTAATTAAGAAAGAGGGAGAGTGAGAATCCAGGTTGGGGAAGGAAGCACAGGCCAGATCAAGTAGCCTTACTTATGTGTGTATAGGGTTCGGACTTCATTCTTCAGGGAGTTAGTGAGAGATTTTAGACAAGGATAAAACTGGATTGGACTTACATTCTGGAAAAAGCACAAAGAGAAGGGTAGGTTGGAGAGGAAGAATACTAGTTAAGACCAGCTAAGGAGGCTATTTTAAAAGGAAAAAGTTTAAACAACAAGTTAAAACACATATTCAGAGTGTTCCTGAACAGCATCTTTCAAAATTTGTGCCTGTTCTTAAAACACCACAAAGCAAAAACTGTTTCACTTAAGAAATCATAACGTAGTATAGCCAATTTTTTTATATCCTCCAAAATGCTGTATGTTTTCTAATTGGTTTGTATAAAATTAGTGTTTTTCAAGTAGTTCTTTGTGGTTTCTGTGTCAAGCACTAGGAAGTGAGTAAAATCAAGTCAATGAGAAGGGTACTATAAACCAAATGCAAGAAAGGCTAGCTAAAGAACGGGGTGAGTCGTATTTGCCAATAGCTATTCTTTTTTTCTTTTTTTTTTTGGTTTATAGCTTCTTTTTTTTTTAACAACTTTATTTTACTTTACGATACTGTACTGGTTTTGCCATATATTAACATGAATCCACCATGGGTGTACATGCATTCCCAAACATGAACCCCCCTCCCACCTCCCTCCCCATAACATCTCTCTGGGCCATCACCGTGCAACAGCCCCAAGCATGCTGTATCCTACATCAGACATAGACTGGTGATTCGATTCTTACATGATAGTATACATGTTTCAATGCCATTCTCCCAAATCATCCAACCCTCTCCCTCTCCCTCTGAGTCCAAAAGTCCGCTATACACATCTGTGTCTTTTTTGCTGTCTTGCATACAGGGTCGTCATTGCCATCTTTCTAAATTCCATATATATGTGTTAGTATACTGTATTGGTGTTTTTCTTTCTGGCTTACTTCATTCTGTATAATCGGCTCCAGTTTCATCCATCTCATCAGAACTGATTCAAATGTATTCTTTTTAACGGCTGAGTAATACTCCATTGTGTATATGTACCACAGCTTTCTTATCCTTTCATCTGCTGATGGACATCTAGGTTGTTTCCATGTCCTGGCTATTATAAACAGTGCTGCGATGAACATTGGGGTACATGTGTCTCTTTCAATTCTGGTTTCCTCAGTGTGTATGCCCAGCAGTGGGATTGCTGGGTCATAAGGCAGTTCTATTTGCAATTTTTAAGGAATCTCCACACTGTTCTCCATAGTGGTTGTACTAGTTTGCATTCCCACCAACAGTGTAGGAGGGTTCCCTTTTCTCCACACCCTCTCCAGCATTTATTGCTTGCAGATTTTTGGATCACAGACATTCTGACTGGTGTGAAGTGGTACCTCATTGTGGTTTTGATTTGCATTTCTCTAATAATGAGTGATGTTGAGCATCTTTTCATGTGTCTGTTAGCCATCCGTATGTCTTCTTTGGAGAAATGTCTATTTAGTTCTTTGGCCCATTTTTTGATTGGGTCGTTTATTTTTCTGGAATTGAGCTGCATAAATTGCTTGTATATTTTTGAGATTAGTTGTTTGTCAATTGTTTCATTTGCTATTATTTTCTCCCATTCAGAAGGCTGTCTTTTCACCTTGCTTATATTTTCCTTTGTTGTGCAGAAGCTTTTAATTTTAATTAGACCCTATTTGTTTATTTTTGCTTTTATTTCCAGAATTCTGGGGGGTGGATCATAGAGGATCCTGCTGTGATTTATGTCAGAGAGTGTTTTGCCTATGTTCTCCTCTAGGAGTTTTATAGTTTCTGGTCTTACATTTAGATCTTTAATCCATTTTGAGTTTATTTTCGTGTGCGGTGTTAGAAAGTGATCTAGTTTCATTCTTTTACAAGTGGTTGACCAGTTTTCCCAGCACCACTTGTTAAAGAGATTGTCTTTACTCCATTGTATATTCTTGCTTCCTTTGTCAAAGATAAGGTGTCCATATGTGTGTGGATCTATCTCTGGGCTTTCTATTTTGTTCCATTGATCTATATGTCTGTCTTTGTGCCAGTACCATACTGTCTTGATGACTGTGGCTTTGCAGTAGAGCCTGAAGTCAGGCAAGTTGATTCCTCTAGTTCCATTCTTCTTTCTCAAGATTGCTTTGGCTATTCGAGGTTTTATGTATTTCCATACAAATCTTGAAATTATTTGTTCTAGTTCTGTGAAAAATATGGCTGGTAGCTTGATAGGGATTGCATTGAATTTGTAAATTGCTTTGGGTAGTATACTCATTTTCACTATATTGATTCTTCCAATCCATGACCATGGTATATTTCTCCATCTATTAGTGTCCTCTTTGATTTCTTTCATCAGTGTTTTATAGTTTTCTATATATAGGTCTTTAGTTTCTTTAGGTAGATATATTCCTAAGTATTTTATTCTTTTCGTTGCAATGGTGAATGGAATTGTTTCCTTAATTTCTTTTCTACTTTCTCATTATTAGTGTATAGGAATGCAAGGGATTTCTGAATGTTGATTTTATATCCTGCAACTTTACTATATTCATTGATTAGCTCTAGTAATTTTCTGGTGGAGTCTTTAGGGTTTTTTATATAGAGGATCATGTCATCTGCAAACAGTGAAAGTTTTACTTCTTCTTTTCCAATTTGGATTCCTTTTATTTCTTTTTCTGCTCTGATTGCTGTGGCCAAAACTTCCAGAACTATGTTGAATAGTAGCGGTGAAAGTGGGCACCCTTGTCTTGTTCCTGCCTTTAGGGGAAATGCTTTCAATTTTTCACCATTGAGGATAATGTTTGCTGGGGGTTTGTCATATATAGCTCTTATTATGTTGAGGTATGTTCCTTCTATTCCTGCTTTCTGGAGAGTTTTATCATAAATGGATGTTGAATTGTCAAAGGCCTTCTCTGCATCTATTGAGATAATCATATGGCTTTTATTTTTCAATTTGTTAATGTGGTGAATTACATTGATTGATCTGCGGATATTGAAGAATCCTTACATCCCCGGGATAAAGCCCACTTGGTCATGGTGTATGATCTTTTTAATGTGTTGTTGGATTCTGATTGCTAGAATTTTGTTGAGGATTTTTGCATCTATGTTCATCAGTGATATTGGCCTGTAGTTTTCTTTTTTTGTAGTATCTTTGTCAGATTTTGGTATTAGGGTGATGGTGGCCTCATAGAATGAGTTTGGAAGTTTACCTTCCTCTGCAATTTCTGGAAGAGTTTGAGGAGGATAGGTGTTAGCTCTTCTTGAAATTTTTGGTAGAATTCAGCTGTGAAGCCATCTGGACCTGGGCTTTTGTTTGCTGGAAGATTTCTAATTACAGTTTCAATTTCCGTGCTTGTGATGGGTCTGTTAAGATTTTCTATTTCTTCCTGGTTCAGTTTTGGAAAATTGTACTTTTCTAAGAGTTTGTCCATTTCTTCCACGTTGTCCATTTTATTGGCATATAATTGCTGATAGTAGTCTCTTATGATCCTTTGTATTTCTCTGTTGTCTGTTGTGATTTCTCCATTTTCATTTCTAATTTTATTGATTTGATTTTTCTCTCTTTGCTTCTTGATGAGTCTGGCTAATGGTTTGTCAATTTTATTTATCCTTTCAAAGAACCAGCTTTTGGCTTTGTTGATTTTTGCTATGGTCTCTTTTGTTTCTTTTGCATTTATTTCTGCCCTAATTTTTAAGATTTCTTTCCTTCTACTAACTCTGGGGTTCTCCAGCTCTTCCTTTTCTAGTTGCTTTAGGTGTAGAGTTAGGTTATTTATTTGACTTTTTGCTTGTTTCTTGAGGTATGCCTGTATTGCTATGAACTTTCCTCTTAGCACTGCTTTTATAGTGTCCCACAGGTTTTGGGTTGTTGTGTTTTCATTTTCATTAGTTTCTATGCATATTTTTATTTCTTTTTTGATTTCTTCTGTGATTTGCTGGTTATTCAGAAGTGTGTTGTTCAACCTCCATATGTTGGAATTTTTAATAGTTTTTCTCCTGTAATCCAATAGCTATTCTTAATTTTCTGGTAAGACTCACAGCAAAGCAACTGGCTAAACCATTTCCTTGTTCTTTCAGTGGAAAAGTGATGGAAGTGTTAGAAAAAGATTCAGATTTTTCTCCCTGTAGTCCAGAGCTTGCCTGCAAATCCAGACATATGTTGAAATGTCTCTTTTATTAGTTGCTTCTTATACTAAGCCACTGTTGGTAAGCTGAGGCAAAAAGGTGCTGAAAGACTAAATTTCTAATTGCTTTAAGCTGGGTATTTTGATAGCCAACATTAACCCAGGTCATCCAAAAAGAAAATTGCATCTCCCAACTAGAGGAGCACTAAGACTTAGACATGACACGTCCATTCCATCCTTTTACTGGGTGTGGATGCTACAGTCTTTTAATTGACAATAGCCAGAGAAGAATACGGGAATGAGAGCGAGAGAAAAGGAAGCTAGACTATGAATGTTAGACATTAGGCCCCTTTCCACTTCACAAGCTCAGGTGAAAGATGCCCAGAAACAAGTCCAGGAGTTGGTGATACAGTGGAATAATCAGAAGTCTTGTATATTACTGGCAAGAATACAATCAACTGGGAAAACAATTTGGCGTTACCTAAGGAAGCTAAAGAGGTTCAAACACTATTAAGTCATCTGTTCTACCTCTATGCATTATTCTTAAGAGAAACTCTAGCATGCAGGCTCAAGGAGATATGTGCAGTAATATTGTTCATAGCAGCAATATTTATAGTAACAGAAAGCTGGAAACAACCCAAATGCCCATCAACAGTGGAATGGATGAATGATGTAATCATATGATAGAATGCTATTCAGCAGTGAAAAGGAACAAAGCACAATCCTGAACATATCAACATGGGTGAATCTCAAAATATTGAAGAGCAAAAGTACAGTGTTGCAAAATATATATAGAAGAATTATTTTTATGTAAAACTGGATCATTAAAAAAGCAAGAGAGTTCCAGAAAAACATCTATTTCTGCTTTATTGACTTCTGCTTTGACTGTGTGGATCACAATAAACTGTGGAAAATTCTGAAAGAGATGTGAATACCAGACCACCTAACCTGCCTCTTGAGAAACCTATATGCAGGTCAGGAAGCAACAGTTAGAAATGGACATGGAACAACAGACTGGTTCCAAATAGGAAAAGGAGTATGTCAAGGCTGTATATTGTCACCCTGCTTATTTAACTTATATGCAGAGTACATCATGGGAACCGCTGGACTGGAAGAAGCACAAGCTGGAATCAAGATTCTGGGAGAAATATCAATAACCTCAGATATGCAGATGACACCACCTTTATGGCAGAAAGTGAAGAGGAACTAAAGAGCCTCTTGATAAAAGTGAAAGAGGAGAGTGAAAAAGTTGGCCTAAAGCTCAACATTCAGAAAACGAAGATCATGGCATCTGGTCCCATCACTTCATGGGAAATAGATGTGGAAACAGTGGAAACAGTGTCAGACTTTATTTTGGGGGCTCCAAAATCACTGCAGATGGTGATTGCAGCCATGAAATTAAAAGACGCTTACTCTTTGGAAGGAAAGTTATGACCAACCTAGATAGCATATTCAAAAGCAGAGACATTACTTTGTCAACAAAGGTCCGTCTACTCAAGGCTATGGTTTTTCCTGTGGTCGTGTATGGATGTGAAAGTTGGACTGTGAAGAAAGCTGAGTGCTGAAGAATTGATGCTTTTGAACTGTGGTGTTGGAGAAGACTCTTGAGAGTCCCTTGAACTGCAAGGAGGTCCAACCAGTCCTTTCTAAAGGAGATCAGTCCTGGGTGTTCATTGGAAGGACTGATGCTAAAGCTGAAACTCCAATACTTTGGCCACCTCATGCAAAGAGCTGACTCATTGGAAAAGACCCTGATGCTGGGAGGGATTGGGGGCAGGAGGAGAAGGGGACGGCAGAGGATGAAATGGTTGGATGGCATCACTGACTCGATGCACATGAGTCTGAGTGAACTCTGGGAGATGGTGACGGACAGGGAGGCCTGGCGTGCTGTGATTCATGGAGTTGCAAAGAGTCGGACACGACTGAGTGACTGAACTGAACTGAACTGAAACATGAAAAGTAAAATATTGTTTATGGAGATGTTTATCTGTAGTAAAACTATAAATTTTTAAAAAAGGATGGTAGAAACAAAACCCAGGGCAGTGGTTTACCTCCAGGGCCAGTGAGGGAAGAGAATGGGATTGGGAGCGTAGGCTGCTGGTAATGCTACATTTCCTAAATGACTTGTAAGCACAGGAGTAGTCATTTATCATTGTTTGTTTGATCTTATACAAGTATAATACATATTTTTGGTAATTCTTCAACTTTTAATTAAAAAAGAAAAGAAGAAACCCACCTATTGATACTGCCAAACTCATAAAAATGAATCTGTAAGAAATTTAATATGTTCTCTGTTGTGCTTTTCCCTTCCGCCCAACACAGAGACAATGAAATGGACCATATGTCTAAACATGGTAAGTGGGGAGAATACGGAGAAGCAATTGAACTAAACAAATGCAAAAGTGGGAAGTCCCCTTCTGGCAAGTGGCTCCAAGAAGACAGAACTGGTACCACAATGGAAACCTTGGGACTCCAGTTGCTGCATAAATAATAATAATAATAATAATAATAATAATAATAATAATAAATAGAGGAACAAAAATAAACACCCACATCTCCATGCTGGAGAGCAGAAGAGCAAGAAGTTGCCAAACATTTTTTTGTTTTGCTAGATTATTTTTTATTCTCTAAATCTAAGCCTATATATTCCCCTTCTTCCCTGTTTCTGTATGTTAGAAGCTCAGTATAAGTTGGGGGGGCGGGAAACACCAGAATAAAATAAAGGCTGGATGCTTCATTTATTGTCAACAGGGATGTTTCAGATCACTTTTAAACTAGAAGGGACTCAAATGCTTTAGAAACATCTCCTCACTCAATTTAGCAACTTTCATATACTGTTGTTAGACTGCCATGAACAAAATGTGCAGGCCCCTCCACTTCTTCCATCTCTCATCAAGACTGTTTCCATGTTATGGTAAAGTAAACACTAGATACAGTGGAAATATTTCTAGGTCTATCTGATGAATAACACCCCATTTCATCATCTGAGCCTTTAAGACATAGTATCTCATAAGCACTGTATTAGACGGGGCTGGGGGGAGCTTCTTATCCTGTGAAAACAGATTCATGCTAGGAGACATCAATAAAGACAATAAAATTAATATTTATTACATGCTTACTAGGTCCCAGAGTATCAAGGAATACATAAGCATTATCTTAATTAATCCTAATAATGAATCCTTCTGCAAGAGAATTAGGTATTAGTATTACGATGAGGAACTTCTTAGAGAGGTTAAGAAATTTGCCCAAGGTTACGCAGTTAGTAAGTGGTGGAGCTAGGAGCTAATCCAGGTTGAACACAGTATCCACTCTCCTAATTCCTACACTTCAGGGTCACTTGAGTATGGTGATAGTAGAAGTAGTGAGAATCACCAAGGTAATAAATAAAATTCAAGTTCATAATTTCTCAGCTTGAGAAGATGGCCCATGTTTGGGTACATGTGAAGGTCTACGAATTATTATCAACAATTCAAATAGTCTAACGCACAGGTTCTTTGTCTTTTTGTGCCATAGACCCCTATGGCTGTTTAGTGTCACCTATAAATACCTCTCAGAACAATGTTTTTAAATACATGATTCACCCATATATATTATGATACATATGTATCATAGATTGCAAATTAAAATTACAGATTGACATTATCAAAACAGTTAAACATGGGACTTCACTGGTGGTCCAGTGGTTAAAACTCTGCACTCCCTCCCAGAGCAGGAGTTCTGGGTTCGATCCCTGGTCAGGGAACTAGATCCCACATGCCACAACTAACACCCAGCACAGCCAAATAAATAAAATGAATACAAATAAATATTAAAAAACACAAAACAAAATAAAAAACATGAATTTGTGACACATCAACATATGTCCTTCTATATGAACACATAACAAAAGAGCATATGTTGTGGGTCTGATAACTTCTATAACTTTAGGCATAAGCACTGTTTCTAGCTATTTGCAACAGCATCTGTATTTGATATGAAACTATCTCTGCTTTCTATGGTGACAAAGTCAAAGGCACTGCTAATACTGCTGTGGTTTGTTGCCTACATTCATAATGGAAGGAAATGCTAAATTTCATACTTCATAATAGGAGGAAATGATGTTCCAGTTAGAGGTTAGTGAAAATAAAGATGCAATTTTTCCCCCTTATAAGTTCACTGACCTCTTAAATCCTAACCAAAAAGCCTCACCCCAGGTTGGCAATCTATTAAGCATTAAGTTTACTCCTGATAAGGCTTCAGTCTAAATCATTGCAATTTTATTTTTGCTTTGGCACAGAACTAATCATATCTATCTAATATATTATTGGATCAATAATTAATATCCAGAAACAAACTGTGACTAGTGGACATCCTTGCTGAGAACTCTCTGGATGATGTTTACAGGAGATCTTGCTTGACCTAGTTGTATCCTTGTTGGAAAGTAATAAGAAGGCACTACTATCTGAAGACGCCGCACATGAGGACCACATCATTTCGGTATAGGACAGAATGCTGCTGGGAAAAGGAAGCTAATGTTTTGGGTAAATAAAAAAGTTTTTCTATGAATCTAAATTACCAACAGTCTATCAGTGTTTTGAGAGAACAAAGACCACTTGTCAACCTACAATACATGGCAGGGAACTAAAGTTTAAAACTTAGTTTAAGGTTTTGGCTGAGGATTTCAGAGAATCAGAGCCACGTCAGTAAATACTGTTGACTAGAAGACACTTTTCTAAATGTGATGCTTCAGATCAATGGCTGGTTTGTTAAGAGTAAATCTATGTTCTCAGGTTTCTGGTCGGCTGGTAAGTAAGTAAAATAGCTCAGGATTTAGAGCACCCTCTAGGAATCAGAACAGAAGTTTATCCAAACATAAGCCACACAGGATTCCTATGAGATAGGTGGGAGCCATTTCAGTATCAATAAAGGAACAAAAGACATACAGTTTATGTCCCCAAACCAGCTGCATATTAACTTCCCCAAGAAGCTTAAATATTGATGCTCATGTCTTAACCCTAGACCAATAAAGTCAGAATATCTGGAAACAGGCCTTGGGAATCTATATTTGCTAGCATTGAGACACACTGGATTAGGAAACCATAACGGAAAGGAATGATCCCAAGTTCTTTGCCATTCTTGTTAGCAAGAGGAATCTCGCCTTGCTCTGTGATTTGCTTTGACCAAGATGATGCAGTGAAAATGCAGTCTGGGACTTTTGAACTCTAGCCTTAAAAGGATGGGCATCTCTTGCTTCTCAGTTTAGGAGACCTGCCGCCATGCTGGGAAGTCTAGGCCAGGACACCGCATGGTTAGAGGTCATATGGAGAGAGCGCTAGAGGAGAAGAGACTCACTTGGATGTTCCAGCTATAGCCAAACTCTCAACTGAATGCAGCTGCAGGTGTGAACTACCCCAATCAGAAAAACCTCCTTGCTGAGCCCATTCCACCCACATAATTGTGAGAAATAATACACTGTTATTGGGTCAAGCCAGTAAGTTTTAGAGTGATTCCTTATTCTGTAACAAATAACTGTAAGAAGGAAATATTTACTAAGAACTCTTAATTTTTTTCCCCTGAAAGATTTGTTATTCCTATCTTGGAATCTTGATGTAAATTGAAAAGCAAGACTGGATTCATCTTTCTAATGGAGAGAGAAGACATAATGACATGACAGCTTAAGCGAAAGTGCATATTATGCAAACAAAGGAAGACTAGTACCCCATGTGGTCTTAGGCAAACCACCAGCTCCTACTGCTGTCTACCACCCCCACCTATCCCCCCTGCAAATCCTGAGAGCTTGCAACTGCACCATCTGGGTGGCCTTTGTGGTAGACAGAGAAATGCATCATCAGATCCTCCTTCAAGGATGGACTTGCGGTCCAGCTGTGGGAAATCCAGTCAGCAGACAGCCTCCAGCTGTCAGCTCCTTCAGGGTCTGCCTCAGCTGCACAGCACAACCTCTCCCAAAATGATGCCCTTCTTGGAGCATCCCACATTTGGTGACTAAGTGAGGTGGGGGGTGTATAAAGGCCGATCATTTTTGTCTGATGTAAGATACTCTGATGGAAACTACTCTCTTTGGACCTCCCTCCCAGGTTGGCCAAGGTTTGTCAGGCCCACATCATAGTTTGATTTCCTCCTCTGCCAATGCTGATTCCTACTCCTTCCTTTCTCAGGTGTTAATCCCTAATGAACATCTTGTACCCCAAAGTCTGCCTCAATATCTGCTTCTGGAGAATCTAACTTGTAATTGCCATAAAACTCTCTAATAATGGCAAGTCTTATTAGTGAGGGCAGGGGATGGTTTGATGGCTATATTCTGATTGTCTGCCCATAGTTTGATTCCCATAAATAGACAGAAGAGCCTTCCCCAGGTCTGGAAGATGGAAACAAAGAACCCATGGATAAGGCCATCCCTTTTTGTAGAAATCAACACAGCTGGGATAGAGATGAAGATTCTGTTTAACAATTTCTGTAACATAGCCAAAACATTTTCCCTGGAATTAGCTGCATTTGGTAATCATTGTCTCAAATCTGTTTAACAGTTACTCTCCTCCATTAAATATTGTTTTAACTTCTCATCCCCTATCAACTAGTCGAATGCAAAAGTGACATTTATTGCTGTTTGCTTACTCTGATCGTTGTCAGTGCAACCAAGGACTTGCTGAAGCCCTTTCTGGAAACTGTTGGTTCCTTCAAAAATAGTTTCTAATGCTCCCTAAGCTGTTTAAAATTCTAAATTAAAAAAAAAAATGAATTGTTAGCAGGAAGGTCAAGAGAGGCAGGTGGCCAACTCTCTCTCATTCCCTTTGCGGATTATCCGTGGACATGTTGAAATCCTAGCCTGAGCTTCCCTTCCACTCAAAGGGCTATGGTTATTCTTTTCTCCATTTTTCAGTTGCATGTAGTCAAAGGAACAAAACAGTTAATGTTAGCACAAATGAAGAAGCTGTGGTTATTACTGCTTTCTGTCTGCACACCAGGCTTTCCCTATCCTCCTCCTCCTTGTAAGCACTCTGCTTCCCTTTAGAAAATAGCTTCTTCTGTGGGGACTGGATGTGCTGCCAAATACACTGGCCACCACCAACACTCCACCCACATTTGTCACCACCACCACATACACACCCTGAGGCGAGACTTGTAGCTGAGGTCTGGCGGGCAACTGGAGTATTCTATCCTTCCCGCTCTGTAGCCTTCACAGGTATTTAAGCACGGTGGTGCAGAGGAAAGAGCAAGATGCGGACTGTTAAATCCCTGGTACGACTGCTGCTTGAAACCCTAAGGAAGTTTCTCAGGTGAAACTTCTGTTTCTTTATTTATAAATTAGTAAGTACAATCACATAATTTAGAGGGGAGCTACCAATATTCTATAAAATTGTGGCTAAGAAAGTGTGTAGCAGACCACTGGCTTGAGGGCTTGCAAATGCTGGAGGGTCAGTAGCCATCCCTGGCGTCTCTTTTGGCCTTCCTGACACCCGCATGAACCAACCACCACGCCTAGTAAGTGGCAAGACTGAAATTCACACAGGCTGGTCTGACTGCACAGTCCACCTTCCTCTCATTATCCCAAACCATCTCCTGTCGATCTTGACTCTCCAAAACAGTCAAGCTTCAAGGGTGGTGGGCTCCTCCCCTTGGCTTCTCTGTATCCCCCAGTGGAAAGTCTCACTCCTTTTGGAAACTCAGGGAGAAACCCCTGAGAAGAGTGTGGCAAACCATAGGCCTGAGAACTTCACAAGGCCAAACATGATTCAAGGTCAAAATATAAGTCGTGGCTCAGGGCTTGTGCTTTTGGAGACTGGGAGGTTTGCTGTGAGCCTGAGGAGGGCACCGGGATGACACCAGCATGCCAGGCACTTCTTGTGGGTATTTAGCTTTCAAGTTCATTTAACTGCACATTAAACACTATTTTTCAAACAGGAATCGGTCCTCACAGCTTGGACATTATAAAGTTTATCTCCTCTATTTTGGGACCTCAGGATCAAGCACCAAGAAGGTGATCTTGGGAAGTAGATGAAGAACCTTCTTCCAGTACTAACATGACTCTCTATTTCCTGGGGGTACTCCTATTTTCCGGGGCTTCCCTGGTGGCTCAGCTGGTAAAGAATCTGCCAGAAATGTGGAAGACCTGGGTTTGATCCTTGGGTTGGGAAGATCCCCTGGAGAAGGGAAAGGCTACCCACTCCAGTATTCTGGCCTGGAGAATTCCATGGACTTTCACTTTCACTTCACTTTCCTTCTTCTCTGACCTATTTCCGCCCTGAATTCATCCTATTGCTGCCAATTTAAACTTTCCAAAGCTTTGAAAATGTGCTTAATTATCTTCCATGGCAACAAACACTGTATGCTTCCACTTATATGAGATACTTAGAGCACTCAAATTCATATAGTGGTTGCCAAGGGTTGGGGAAGGGGGAATGGGGAGCTGGCGTTGAAAATTACAGAGTTTCAGGTTTACAAGATGAAAAGAGCTGTAGAGATGGATGGTACATAATCATATGTATGCACTTAATACCACTCAACTGTATACTTAAAAATGGTTAAGATGGCAAGTTTTCAATGTATATTTTATCACAATAAAAAAAAATTTGGAAAAAAAAAGTATTCAATTCCCACCCCTCCTACTGCTTAAGACAATGGAACACTCACCCCTTTGCCTACTATCGAGGCTCCATGATCCCTTTCCAGTTTCTCTCCCAGCTTGCACCCTCCAGGCACCAGAATAGAAACCAGACTGTGTGCTCTGCCTGTGTCCTGCTCTGTATGCTCCCATTCTGAGGCTCTGCCCACCATGCTTCTTCTCTGCTCATTTTAGCCAATTTCAGCGTTGATTCTTTTACTAACATGAGAACTCCCCAGGTAAATCTATAACGCTTCTTAACACTGGATGAGCCTTGCCTCACCACCTACTAAGCACCACCTACCTTTTAAAAAAATCCCTGATACTCTGTCTATAGAAAGGCACATGCATGTAACTCAAGAACTAACACTAGAAGTAAAATGCACTCTTTCTCAGGCCTGCTTTAATTACGGCAGATGTGCATGCAGGCTCCAGTTTCAAGCGTACTAGCTTACTGCTGCCAGTCCATCATTCCAGAGGTGGGTGCCCTTGTGAAGTAGAAAACTACTGAGCTGGAAGCCAGGGGACCTGAAATCGAACTTAATTTCAGACATGAAATGGATACGGGACTTTGGGACAGTCATTTAACCTCCAGGCTTTAGTTTCTCCACCTGGAAAATGAGATCTAAAATTTGCTCCAGCTGGAAAATTTTACCTACAGGAGAGAGAAAATTATTTATTGAATAGCCTAAGCTGATACTGATAATGAAAACAAAAATTATGATATCTCAAGTTGCAATCAGGAAAAAGAGACTTGTTGGAAATAATGCAAAATTCATGGTAGAAGAAACTGCACTCACTATGATTGCACAGGAATGAGAACAGACTGGTGACTCATGTCTCCCTTTTAATCTCTAAATGAAAAATAATTATTCTCCATAAAAATATTTTCAGTGAAATAAAGATATTTTAAAAATGCTTTTTTTTCCCCAGAAAATGTAGCTTCATGAAGTTTTTTCTAGAAAGCTGTTTTTAAAGAATTAATCAGTGTTATTATTCTGATGAAAATTTTATATTTATAAATGTGGCATCTTGGCATGTTTGGAGTCGATGATTCAATGAGGTAAGAACAAAAACATCCTGCATTTCAAAAGCAGTGATGCCATCAAAACAGATCATGAACAGCAGCTGTGATTTCTGGAGAAAGGCAGAGAAAGACCCCAAAACATGCAGCAAGGTGGTCCTGACAGTGATGGACATGGATTGTCACCAGCCAGGCAGAGACAGGATTACATCTTTGATCTATGCTGTAATGTTACTGAGTCACACACACACACACACACACACACACACACACACACTCTCTCTCTCTCTCTCTCTCTCTCTCTCTCTCTCTCTCTCTCTCTCTCTCTCTCTCTCTCTCTCTCTCTCTCTCTCACCGAAGGCCACTATCTATTCTGCTTGCAAACTGAGGCTCTCCGGACATTAATGAAAAATCTATTTCAGATCTTTCTTTAAAGATATCTTCCCTATGGCTCAGATGGTGAAGAATCTGCCTGTAATGCAAGAGATCCAAGTTCAATCCCTGGGGAGGGAAGATCCTCTGGAGAAGGAAATGACAAATCCGCTCCAGTATTCTTGCCTGGAGAATCCCCTGGACAGAGGAGCCTGGCGGGCTACAGCATGGGGTTGCAAAGAGTTGGACACGACTGAATGACTAACACTTTCACTTTAGAGATAACTTGGTTCAAACCTTGTAATTTACAGATGAACAAATTGAGGTTGAGAAAAGCCCATTACTTCGCAGATGATATAAGAAGGGAGAGTCTGATTCTGAGAACTGTACAGATACAAGCAGCCAGAGCAGCAAAGGGCAAGCAGCAGACTCATTCTTCATCTGATCTCTGAGGGGTGGATGGAGCTGGCTGGTGTCCCTGGGCATCCCTTGATGGAGAAATGCTCCCTCATCTCGGTACCTTGCTGCTCCTCTGGGAGAGCCGTCATTCCTCTAAGTGGACATTTTAAGGAACCATTCAGAGACAAGTCTACTTTGGTTTCAATTTTTAAATTAAGAGCTGTGGAGTTTGGCAGAGAGCGAGGTTTCTCTCTTGGCAGACACAGACACATGCTTCTGTTTTGTGTGTCAAATGCTAAAAAGCCGAGTCCACGGCTGAAGCCCGTTTTTTTCATTATCAGACGCCTGACATTTGAACGGTATCCCTAATCCACAGAGAATGCCTTTGTGAACATCGGAGTTCTTTTCCACCCTTCTTCCCCGCCCTCCCCCATCTCCACAAGCCACCTCCAATCCTACGTGGAGGCATTAGGGGAGAGGAGCGCTGCCAACGTTGTAAAATCACCTACATAAAATGCAGCTCCCTCACCGTGCGGTAAAACACTTCTATCACAAACATATGTGGGCCTCGCTTCTTTTGTTACCCAGTTTTTGGCAGTCAGAGGAGTGCCATTTCATCTCTCAATGCGTTTTGCATTCACCAGAAGAGTCAGTGGGCTCAGTGTGACATTTGCCACAAGTTTCTGAGTGAAAGTCAACATCCCTCTTCCCACTGCTGTGGCTCATGCCACCCTGCAGCCCCAGTCTCACCCCCTATGCTGGGCATTCCATGCACGATGCTGAGCAGGACACACGTGTGATGCCAGGCACTGGAGGCATTCAGAATGCTGGTCTGGGGGACGTAAGATAACAGGAGGCTGAGGCAGCCATCAGAGGATGTGGAGGGCATACTGGGTGTGCCTGGTGGGATTCTCATCATAAAGCAGTGCAGCAGACCGGGGCAAAGACATGCCCAGCATTGTGCCCTGGTCACTCGGCATGCGTCTGAATAGTAATATCCCAACTTTCCTCTAAGGGTTGATTTCCTCTAAGGGAAAAATCCAACATTTTCTCTGATCTTGATTTTTACTATTTATGATTTCCCTTTTGTTAAATATATCCTTGTAAGTGATCCACAGTAATAATAACACTAGCAAATATTTCTTGTGAGTCAGGGGCTGCTTTAAGTTGCTTAGCTTATTAAGTCCCCTCAATAATCCTATGAGAATACTGTAGACTGAGTGGCTTAAACCACAGAAATTTCTCACAGTTTTGGTGTCTGGGAAGTCCAAGATCAAGGTGCTAGTTGACTGGGTTTCTGGTAAGGGTTCTCTTCCCTGCTTGCAGATAGCTGCAAGCTAACTAAGATGCTGCCAAGATTCCCTTGCTTCTGGAGACTCTAGGGGAGAATCTGTTTCTTTGTGTTTTCTAGTTTTCCAGAGGCTGCCTGCATTCCTTAGTTCATGGTCCTTCCTTCAAATACAGCAGTGCAGCACCTTCGAAACTCTGACTCACCTCTCCCCTCATTCACTTATCAGGATCTCTGTGATTACATCGGGCTGATCTGGATAATCCAGAATAATCTCCCCATCTCTAGGTCAGATGATTAGCAACCTTATTTCCATATGTAGCCTTAATTCCTTCTTTCCATATGATACAACACATTGACAGGTTCCAGAGATTAAGGGAAAGGTTTCTTTGTGCGCGTGTGTGCAACAAGCTGAGTGTGACATTCTCTAACCCTGTCTGCATCAAAGCAATGATTGATTCAGGGGCCAAGAGGCAACAAAACCAAGAATAAAGTGGTAGTTAAGAGACTGGAAACTTGAAAGGAGCTTTGGGAAACAAATATTGGTGTTCGTGCTCTGCCAAAGAGTAGAGCCCCTGGTTAATACCACAAATGTCAATTTAGGGCCGTGGAAATAGGCCGGCTAAAATACAGTTTTGCTGCTGCTAAGTTGCTTCAGTCACTCTGTGTGAACCCAAAGATGGCAGCCCACCAGGCTCCCCCGTCCCTGGGATTCTCCAGGCAAGAACACTGGAGTGGGTTGCCATCTCCTTCTTCAATGCATGAAAGTGAAAAGTGAAGGTGAAGTCACTTAGTCCCGACTCCCAGCGACTCCATGGACTGCAGCCTACCAGGCTCCTCCATCCATGGGATTTTCCAGGCAAGAGTACTGGAGTGGGTTGCCATTGCCGTCTCCAAAAATACACACAGTTCCAGACTTAATAAAGGTGCTTGCTTGTATTCTAATTGCCTGACAGAAGCAAAGCAAAATCTCTTTGAAGGTAAATATCATCAGCCAAAAACTCAAACTCTCTCCATAACTTGACCTGTTTAATGTCTGACATTCAAACTCGTAGGCATATCAGGAAAAAGAATCAAATTGCCATAAAAAAGAGTATAAATAAATCTCATGAACATAAAACTGAGCAAAAATACCACACAGGAAAGAGTACAAATTGAATGTGTCCATTTATAAAAATTCAAAAACTTGCAAAAATAATCTAGGCCATAAGAAGTCAGGACAGTGGTTACCTTGGAGAGGAGGGGGTAGTGACTGAGGGGCAACTGGCATTGGTTCTATTTTATTGCTTTATCTAGGTGACTGTCACATGGATATGTTCACTTTGTGAAATTTCATTTACCTGTTTTGTGACTCATTAACTTTTCTATATTATAACTCAATAAGATTTTTTAAAGTACCAAAGCAGAATCAATCTCACATTTCACTGTTAAAATTATGTACAAAATTTTACCTGTGTACAAAGGCATCAGTTAAAATGCAATTTCAGGTGTTGAAATTGTTGATTTTTTCTTTTTAAAAAAATTTTGAATTTAATTCAAAGAACTTAAAAATTTTTAGGGACAAACAGACAAGAAAAATTAAGTCCAGATTATTTTCTGCAACCAAAGAGCATCCACTTGTCCAATATTTTGGAATCTGACTTTAGAGTTAACTATTTATGAAAACATGTGTGTTAGTCACTCAGTCATGCCCAACTCTTTGTGACCCAATGGGCTGTAGCCCACCAGAATCCTCTTGCAATGTGGGAGACCTGGGTTCGATCTCTGGGTCAGGAAGATCCCTTGGAAGAGGGCATGACAACCTACTCCCGTATTCTTGCCTGGAGAATCTCCATGACAAAGGAGACTGGGGGGCTACAGTCCATGGGGTCGCAAAGAGTCAGACATGACTGAGCGGCTAAGCACACAGACTTTATATTTTTCATTGTCACCTTATCTCTTAAACAATACCTACATTTGTGTCTATCAACTTTTGTCTTAACATGGAGTGTTTGTATGTTAATATGAACTGAGACCGTCCTTCTCTGTGGAAAGGAGGGACATGTATTTTGGCTGCTGTATGTCTTTGCTTAAGGTTGACCATGCCTTAATGGGTTTTCGGGCTTTAGTTTCTTCTTTTATTTTTTTCCCGTAAGTCTAATTCCTCTCATATATACCCTCTGTTTTATTGCTTGATTTTTTGGCCATGCCAAGCCGTGTGCAGGATCTTAGTTCCCCAAACAAGGATCAAACCTGTGCCCCCTGCAGTGGGAGCACGGAGTCTTAACCACTGGATCACCAGGGAAGTCTCTCAGGCTTCAGTTTCAATCCCACCATCCCATTTCCACAATCTGCGTGCCCAGAAGCATTTTCATACCTGACAGAAATTATCCACTTGCCGTACATAACCAGCCACTTCAAGATCAGATTTAAGAATCTTCCAAACTTTTTTCTCTGCCTTCTTGTATTTCTGGGATCCTTTCCAGTCCATGGCCATCAAGGAGCGCTCTGTTAGGGAAGCTGCCACAACGACGTCCAGTTGGCCATTGTAGATTAGAACCTGAAACGAAATTGAGCCGTGGGCAAATGCAGGATTCAGCAGGGGAAGCCAGTCGTGTGTCTAGGTAATGAGAGAGGGGATGAGACACAAAAGGGGATGTAAGCTTCTCTGATGTACTGCTCAGAGAGGCCAGCCCAGGAACTCAGTAGGATCATTTTCTTCCAGTTTGTTACAAATACCAACAACCTGAAATAAACTCAACCTTGTCTCAACCATTGCATTCTTCCAAAAGTTTGATTCTTCATAGGAATCTTCATGTACAGCTCTATGTATACCTCTACAAATGCAAAAGCATTTGTGCTGTATTACCTGGCACTATAGGTTTTACTTATGGCTGCGTGAAGGAAGAAGACTGTGGTTATATTTCAGTGGATCTAAGGGATACCATATTCTAGGACTTTCATGAAGCCTGCATTTCATTGTCTTCACTTTCAGGCCCTGCAGCAGCTGGCAAGCTGGGAATTCCATCAGCTGATGCTAATCCATATTACTTTCCCCTCCTACATTTCAGTGGCAACTATAATTTTCTGAGGCAGACAGATAGACACAGGTGTCTCAAGTCTCCTATTTGTTGGAGGCAGCAATGTCTGCCATGTCCTTCCAAAGGCCTCCATTCTTAAATATGATAGCTATTTGTCAACAATGAGGAATGTCCTTCAAAGTGCCTAGAATACATTTTTAAGCCAAGTTGATGGGTACTGTAGGAGAAACTCTGAGGCAACTCTTTTCTTCCCAAACAACATTTTAGTTGTTTGAACAAGAATTCAGATAATACCCAGTGCTGCTGAAGTTGTGAAGCTACTGGGGACAGTGTACAATGGTATTACTCTTCAGGAAAGCAATGGTCACTGTTTAATGCAAAGATTTTAAAATGTTGAGACTCTTTGTCCCAGTTAATCCCAGTTTGTGGAATAAGTTCTATGAAACTAAACCCAAAGAAATAAAAAAAAATAACTATATTCATTGAATTTTTATAAAGACAAATTTGAACACCGTCTAAAAGTTCCATATTAGTGAGTAGTTAAATCACCACAGTACAGATATTCTATGGGATATTGCAAAGCCACTTCAACTGTCTGACTAAACCATGAAGCAGTGTGGAAAATACTGATCATACAATATTAAGTATGAAACCTGAATGCTGGGCTTCCCTGGTGGCTCAGTGGTAAAGAATTCACCTGCCAGTGCAGGAGACATGGGTTCAACCCCTGACCCAGGAAGATCCCGCATGCTGTGGAGCAAATGAGCCCATCGGCTACAACTATTGAGCCTGCGCTCTAGAGCCCAGGAGCCACAACTACTGAGCCCGCGCGCCACAGCTACGGAAGCCATCAGGCCTCAGAGCCCTTGTTCCGAAACAAGAGACGCCATCACAGAGAGAAATCTGAGCACTGCACTAGAAGTAGCCCCTGCTTTCCGCAACTAGAGGAAAGCCCAAGCAGCAAGAAAGGCCCAGCGCAGCAAAACAAATACTAACATAAGTACATAAATCATTTCTACAGCTAGATGAAAAAAGAAAGATGAATGCCAAACATATATCACAATTATTATATATATATATATACAATTGATATATTTATTTACAAATATGGAATGAAACTTTAAAAAAGGAATAGAGTTGATTAATTTTGCTGGTGGAGATGTGAATAATTTCCCCTTTTGTTTTCTATTCTTCTTAGGCTATTTTTTTTTGCAATCCTTGATTCTCATGAGGTATTGTCACTCCACGACCACAAAGAGATTGTCTTCAACTCCACGCCACCTTTCATCTATGTGGAAGCTCTGGTTTAACTCAAGTGAAGACCTCTGGTCAAATCCTCAAACTGGACATAAAATGTTACATTGCATGTTTCCATCTGTGCTCTCCTGGTACAGGCGTCTTAAAAGGCTTACACATAATTAAAAAGCCCAGGACTTTTACACACTCCAAATCCTCAAGCAGCAGTGGGCCAGGATTCAGCCTGAGATGAAAGGGCCCTGGGCCTCCCCTATAAGAACACAGGGTCTTTCATGCTATTCAGTCACCATCACCACCTCCGCTCTCCTATGAAGAACCCCTCCTCTCAAAAAAAGTGTCCTCATGGATTTAAAGCCTCTTTAAAAAATTCAACTATAGCAATAAAAATTTGCATTGTTTATACAAAGAAATTGCCTCGAAGACCTTGAGTACTTACGGCCCATGCAAAACTCCTACAGCTGTTTTACCAACAATATGGAAACAATTACACATGATCTGTACCAGCAAACAAGGCTTAAATACTCCACCATTCTAGGAAGGGCTGATTATAGCTGATTAATGAACACAATCTTTATAAAGTAATTTTTCTGCTAGAAATCGATGAAAAGATGCTGATTAGCACACACACAAATGTACCTAGCCATTTTCCCTCTTTGTCACCACTCTGTGAAGCCTGCACCTTTCTGAGTGTCACTTGCTACCTTACTTTATCAGGGTATTTACTGAAATAGATTTGAATCTTCAGTTTTGAGGGATGATAGCAAAATCCACAGGCTACAGCAAAAACAGAGTGATATGTATGCATTTGCTGAACTGAATGGAAATAAAGCCCATCCCTGAGCCATTTCTCTTGTTTCTCCAGACTCATTTTAAACAAGAGTACAAATTCTCCAGAGTAAGGCAAGTAAAGGGCCGGACTGCATAATTTTGTGCATGTGGTGTGCAGAAGCCTACTTTGCAGGGCAAATAGAAATTCTTCCTTTGCAAAAAAGCAAGGAAAACATTTTTAACTTCTACAGGGCACATAAGCCAAATATAACAATAACAACAAAAAAGAAATCAGATTAGTAACGATCAAGCGAAGTGATTTCAGAGCTGACATGTAAGGCTGCCTTAAATATAAGAAATTTCAGAGCTGCCATTTTAATTTAAATGTCATATTTACTCTCTTCAGCCCCCACAGGAATATCCCAGTTGGGTGCCTCCAGGGCTGGGTGAGTGGGCGAGAAATCCCCAGATCCGGTGACAGTGAGCTAAGAAGCCAGGTGGGTGTAGCACAGGGGTGGGTGGTCCTGAAGTCAGAGGGCACGTGTTGGCCACCCACATCCTGAGAATCAGAGAAGTGCTAGGACAAAGCTTAAGCCCCAGCGGGTTGGCCACTGATGAAGGATGTGCACACATGCCCACTTCTTCCTGGTGGGCGATCTGCTGTCCCAGTTTGCCCAGGATGGAGGAGTTTCCCAGGATGCAGGGTTTGCAGGCTAAAACTGGGACAGTCTGGGGCAAACCTTCCCCTGAGGCTTACTGGTATTTTAAGCAACAGGGTCTAAAGATTGAGAGGAGGAGACAGAAATGAATGCAGCTTTTAGCTACACTTCCCTTGTCAGGAGTGACTCTTAACAAAACAAGGGGCAGGGAAAGTGCTGGTGGAGTAGGTTTCCAGGGACACAGCAGGCAGCACCCCTGAATAGCCAGTGTCCTCACTTTCCTTTCTGGTCAGCTGTGAGGCCCCAGTGAAAGAGCAGAGCCATTCCTTTTAGAGAATTTTCTTCTCTTTTACTATGTCCTACTGGTTAGTTTGTTGAAATTGATGGTGATGCAAAGACATGATAAAATACTTCTTATTAAAAAACTATGATCCCACTGTTGCTGCTCTATAATTGTGTGTGTATTCTTAGTCGCTCAGTCATGTCCAACTCTTTGCAACCCCATGGACTGTAGCCCACCAGGCTCCTTTGTCCATGGGATTCTCCAGGCAAGAATACTAGAGTAGGTTGTCATGCCCTCCTCCAGGGGCTCTTCCCAATCCAGGGATCGAACCGAGGTCTCCCACATTGCAGGCAGATTCTTTACTATCTGAGCCACCAGGGAAGCCCATAATTACTCTATACAGAAGCTCTATAATTACTACTCAAGCTGTAGGAAACAGTCAGTGGGGAAGGAGACATCATTCACATGTCCAGCTTAGAAACAATCTCAAGTCTGTTTGTCCAGCATCTCTCTGTAACTTTGGCTCTATGAACCAGGATGTATGCAAGGCCGTTACTCAGCTGCCGACAGACACTTCACTTCTGTTGCAGGGAGTGGCCGTGATTAAGCAGCTATGGAAGAGCCTCAGCTTGTGGAGAATGGAGCCCTCCTAGCCACTGGTCCACCCACAGCTCTTGCATAGTGCCAGTACCCCATAAGACGTATTAACACTTACAGGGTGGAGTCAACTGCACTCTTTAAAGGATTCTGTAGTGCTTATAGTGACTGTCTGCCATTCTGGGTTGCTTAGGTCCACTCCCCTGTCTCCTGGTAACTGTACTGCCATTCCCTCAAGGGAGGCTCCTGAAGGCTGTCGATCAGTGTCCTTCCTCCTCCACGCAAGGGATGAGCATGTGACCTAAGCTAGGACCCTCAAATGCTCTTTCCCTAGACTTTGGATTGTGAGTAGTGACACAAGGGTCCCTGATGAGTCTGTCCATTAATTTTGCTACCTTGATTCCCAGAATTTTCCCCGGCCCCTATCTTTTCTCATGCGAGTTCTTCGGTTTGTCCATGAATTCTGTGATGTATCCTGTCTTCTGATCAGTTCCTTTGGTGCTTCAGGTAACCAGAGTCGCTGCTGTTGCTAAAAGCATGAAATCCAAGCTCACACATCACTGGACCCGTGCCTCACATGCCACAGCATGAAGTGACTGGGAGTCCCTGGACACATGGCTCACCCTCCACGAGTTGTGGTTCCCTCTTCAGGACATGTAGATGTAAGACCTACATCTTACTGCAGTGAGAATTAATGAGAAAATGTGAACAGGATTCTGAGCACAGCACACAAATTGGGGGAGTTAGGTAAATAGAGTTCTCCTCCTTTGCAACTAGGTTGATAATGTGATAATGACTTGGAAGACTCACTCAAAAAAACACTTCTTCTAAAACAAACCTTCAGAGTATTCAGATGGTCTTTCTGTATCAAATCCTTGGTTGCCAATTTCACTCTTTCTGACAAAGGCCGACAAGTAGGAGGGAACCCAGGCAGAGTAAATCTGAACTCTACGAACTCAAATGGATGAGATAACATGCCTTTCAAGACTAATTTTACACACATTGGGCATGGTGTCTCAGCAGTCTTTTCTTGATAGTCAGAGCCATAAGTCTATAAATTACCCTTTGAAAGGAATCCTTAATTTTATAGCTTGGGATTCAAGATTCCACGGAATTTCCCTATACTTGAAATGCTAGAAAAGTATGGTTAAGAGTATAGCTTTTCTTTTTAATGTGTTGTTGGATTCTGATTGCTAGAATTTTGTTCAGGATTTTTGCATCTATGTTCATCAGAGATATTGGCCTGTAGTTTTCTTTTTTTGTGACATCTTTGTCAGGTTTTGGTATTAGGGTGATGGTGGCCTCATAGAATGAGTTTGGAAGTTTACCTTCCTGTGCAATTTTCTGGAAGAGTTTGAGTAGGATAGGTGTTAGCTCTTCTCGAAATTTTTGGTAGAATTCAGCTGTGAAGCCATCTGGACCTGGGCTTTTGTTTGCTGGAAGATTTCTGATTACAGTATCAATTTCCGTGCTTGTGATGGGTCTGTTAAGATTTTCGATTTCTTCCTGGTTCAGTTTTGGAAAATTGTACTTTTCTAGAAATTTGTCCATTTCTTCCACGTTGTCCATTTTATTGGCATACAACTGCTGATAGTAGTCTCTTATGATCCTTTGTATTTCTGTGTTGTCTGTTGTGATCTCTCCATTTTCATTTCTAATTTTATTGATTTGATTTTTCTCTCTTTGCTTCTTGATGAGTCTGGCTAATGGTTTGTCAATTTTATTTATCCTTTCAAAGAACCAGCTTTGGCTTTGTTGATTTTTGCTATGGTCTCTTTTGTTTCTTTTGCATTTATTTCTGCCCTAATTTTTAAGATTTCTTTCCTTCTACTCACTCTGGGGTTCTCCAACTCTTCCTTTTCTAGTTGCTTTAGTTGTAGAGTTAGGTTATTTATTTGACTTTTTTCTTGTTTCTTGAGGTATGCCTGTATTGCTATGAACTTTCCTCTTAGCACTGCTTTTATAGTGTCCCACAGGTTTTGGGTTGTTGTGTTTTCATTTTCATTAGCAATTTACAAATTCAATGCAATCCCTATCAAGCTACCAGGCACATTTTTCACAGAACTAGAACAAATAATTTCAAGATTTGTATGGAAATACAAAAAACCTCGAATAGCCAAAGCAATCTTGAGAAAGAAGAATGGAACTGGAGGAATCAACTTGCCTGACTTCAGGCTCTACTACAAAGCCACAGTCATCAAGACAGTATGGTACTGGCACAAAGACAGACATATAGATCAATGGAACAAAATAGAAAGCCCAGAGATAAATCCACACCTGGACACCTTATCTTTGACAAAGGCAGAATATACAATGGAGTAAAGACAATCTCTTTAACAAGTGGTGCTGGGAAAACTGGTCAACCACTTGTAAAAGAATGAAACTAGATCACTTTCGCAAAAATAAACTCAAAATGGATTAAAGATCTAAATGTAAGATCAGAAACTATAAAACTCCTAGAGGAGAACATAGGCAAAACACTCTCAGACATAAATCACAGCAGGATCCTCTATGATCCACCTCCCAGAATGCTGGAAATAAAAGCAAAAATAAACAAATGGGATCTAATTAAAATTAAAAGCTTCCGCACAACAAAGGAAAATATAAGCAAGGTGAAAGACAGCCTTCTGAATGGGAGAAAATAATAGCAAATGAAGCAACTGACAAACAACTAATCTCAAAAATATACAAGCAACTTCTGCAGCTCAACTCCAGAAAATAAACGACCCAATCAAAAATGGGCCAAAGAACTAAATAGACATTTCTCCAAAGAAGACATACGGATGGCTAACAAACACATGAAAAGATGCTCAACATCACTCATTATTAGAGAAATGCAAATCAAAACCACAATGAGGTACCACTTCACACCAGTCAGAATGGCTGCGATCCAAAAATCTGCAAGCAATAAATGCTGGAGAGGGTGTGGAGAAAAGGGAACCCTCCTACACTGTTGGTGGGAATGCAAACTAGTACAGCCACTATGGAGAACAGTGTGGAGATGCCTTAAAAATTGCAAATAGAACTACCTTATGACCCAGCAATCCCACTTCTGGGCATACACCGAGGAAACCAGAATTGAAAGAGACACATGTACCCCAATGTTCATCGCAGCACTGTTTATAATAGCCAGGACATGGAAACAACCTAGATGTCCATCAGCAGATGAATGGATAAAAGCTGTGGTACATATACACAATGGAGTATTACTCAGCCGTTAAAAGAATTCATTTGAATCAGTTCTGATGAGATGGATGAAACTGGAGCCGATTATACAGAGTGAAGTAAGCCAGAAAGAAAAACACCAATACAGTATACTAACACATATATATGGAATTTAGGAAGATGGCAATGATGACCCTGTATGCAAGACAGGAAAGAGACACAGATGTGTATAACGGACTTTTGGACTCAGAGGAGAGGGAGAGGGTGGGATGATTTGGGAGAATGACATTCTAACATGTATACTATGAATTGAATGCCATGTCTGATGCAGGATGCAGCATGCTTGGGGCTGGTGCATGGGGATGACCGAAAGATGTTATGGGAGGGAGGTGGGAGGGGGTTCATGTTTGGGAATGCATGTAAGAATTAAAGATTTTAAAATTTAAAAATAAAAAACTAAAAAAAAAAAAAAAGAAAAAAAAAAAGAGTATAGCTTTTAATGGGACATTTTGGAATAATATTAATAGTAGAATGCTCTTATTCTTCTTACCATGCTGCAGGAACTGTGCTAAGCATTTTACATCCGTGATTTCATAATATCCCTCAAAGGCAAGTCTTATTTATCCATTTTAGGAACAAAGGGACAGAGGTGTAGGGAAGTGAGCCAACTGGTGACATGGATCAAGTTCAGATCTGCCTGAATCCAAACTGTGTGCTCCTAACCCCTCTTCCACACTGCCTTAGTCACTACCACCACCCCCTGCTCAGAGGACACAGAACAGGTAGTTTGTTCTTTATTTGTAATTACATATGCAAGGAGCACACTTACATGTAAGTGTGACTCTTTGGAATGAAGGATACATGTTTAGAATTAAGAGCACAGGCCCTGTGGCTGGGTATGAACTGAGCTCTGCCACTTACTAGCAAGATTATCTTGATATTAAGTTACTTAGCCTGTCTAGAGCTCAGTTTCCTCATTTGTAAAATGAATAGAAGAGAAACATCTATGAGGGAAGGTCATTGGGAGAATTACATAACATAATGCATATAAAGCTCTTCATATCCCAGGCAGATAGTAAGTATTCAGTTAATGCTGGCTATTATTATCATCACATTAGAATAATTCAACATAGCTATTCAAATAGCTTCATTATTTCCAAGTGAGATGTTGCCTGTGAATTATAATTGTGATTTGGGATGTAAGAGTTAGAATAACTCTTAAGATATAGGAGTTCTAACATAACTGCACAAAATCATCAATTGGATGAAACAAACATCAGGGGCTTATAAACGTTACTATGACACCTGCAAAAAGGAGCCTTGAGCTCCAGACCTGGCTCAGCTTCCCAAAGCCGGGGCTACTGAGTGACCCTGGAGATGTCATCTATCCATTCTGAGCCTTAGTTTTTGTCTTCTGTGAAATGGAATATCCTAGTTCTTGGGAGGACCAAACGGGATACAAGTTGTAAAAATATCCTGTAACCTGAACAGCAAGGCTTCATTCATGTTTTTGTTACTTTCTACCAAGAATAATCTGAAAAATAAACTTCCATCAGTTCAGTCCAGTTCAGTTCAGTCACTCAGTCATGTCCGACTCTGCGACCCCATGAATTGCAGCACGCCAGGCCTCCCTGTCCATCACCAACTCCCAGAGTTCACTCAGACTCACGTCCATCGAGTCCGTGATGCCATCCAGCCATCTCATCCTCTGTTGTCCCCTTCTCCTTCTGCCCCCAGTTCCTCCCAGCATCAGAGTCTTTTCCAATGAGTCAACTCTTCGCATGAGGTGGCCAAAGTACTGGAGTTTCAGCTTTAGCATCATTCCTTCCAAAGTAATCCCACCACAGTGGAGTGCAAAAGTTTTAAATTGGCTGCCAGGGGCCTACATTTAGCTTGCAGACATATCCATCTAGTCCACAGGGTGTTGTTGTTTTTGTAATTAGATGCTGGCGTTTAAATACTGGCAGATCGGACCACACTGGCCCATATTTCCACCTGACTACTAGGGGCAAAGGCTGGGCAGTAGTTGTCCCCCTAAGACACAGTCCTCCCCCTTCCTGAGTGTCTTCCTCCACCCCCAACAGAGGCGCAGGAGCAGCTGTCATTTATTCAATGCTTATGCCACTGTTGCTCTTAGAAAAAAATATTCCTTTGTATCCATGTCTCTGTCATAGATAGAAAGAAAGATCAGTGTGTCACAGTCCAACACTACTCATTTATTTTATTTCCTTCCTGGATCCACAGGCAGCTAAGTTTCACTTCCATCTGAAATGGAAGGGAAGTGGCCTTTGGTCTGAGTTAGAGAAAGGAGTGTGTGCTCACTTATACATGGCAAGTATTTGCTTAATCTGCTCCCATGAAATTTCTATTTAGCCTGGTGGCTCACCTGATAAAGAATCTGCCTGCAGTGTGAGAGACCTGGTTTCAATCCCTGGGTTGAGAAGATCCCCTGGAGAAGGGAACGGCTACCCACTCCAGTATTCTTGCCTGGAATTCCATGGACTGTGTAGTCCAAAGGATCGCAAAGAATCAGACATGACTGAGCGCCTGACTTTCACTTTCACTTTCAAATCTTTATGGAGAGCCAAAGGATTGGGCACCAAGAGAACAGACATGAAAAGATGTGCCTCCTGTCCTCCTAATAACCCTAGATTTTAAAAAACTTTTCGAAAGAGTGAATAATCAGAGGAAGAAAGGCAGGTTTTTACTCTTTCATTCTCTGAAATTAATAAATGAAATTGAAGTCACTCAGTCATGTCCAACTCTTTGTGACCCCCGTGGACTGTAGCCCACCAGGCTCCTCTGTCCCTGGGATTTTCCAGGCAAGAATATTGGAGTGGGCTGCCATTTCCTTCTCCATTTCATTCTTTAAGTTTTCCTTAAAAAGAGGGGTTAAAAAAGTCGGTTTCACTTTAATCTTTCTCAAATCTACTCATTTTAATATTCCAAAGCATAAACTTTTCAGGTTCTGCACGCATATAAGTCAGTAGTTTCTTCGTAATTTAACTTCTCTTAGCAAGAAAACCTCCCTCTAGGAAAAATCCAGTGAACACAATCAGATGATGATTAATCCTTATTTTACATAGTAAATGCTTCTGAAGGATAAATATTTTCCAGGCAGACATAGAACAACCAACTGTGTCAACTATAGATATCTACAGACCGGTTTACTTGCTGACTCATCTAAGAAGAACTCACAGCCTCTAAACTCAGATTTTTACTTTAAGTTATGTTGGTAGGAGGGGCACATGACACTCAAAGGAGAGAAAAGATACCTGTGCTTTTAATGGTTCCTATACAACCAAACTTGGAGGAGGCAATGGCAACCCACTCCAGGACTCTTGCCTGCAGAATTCCTTGGACAGAGGAGCCTGGCGGGCTACAGTTCATGGGGTCGCACAGAGTCGGACACAACTGAAGCAACTTAGCATGCATATAACCAAACACTTGAAAGAAGGAGTTTGGGGGCAGAAACGTATATAAATGTGCATTTTGTTATATTTTCACTGTCACCCATATTAGAGCTTAAGATTGAAAATAAATCACACAAGGGCCACTTTCTGATCTAAACTTTAACCGTTTTTAAAAATCCAAACCGAAACACACGTACTGAGGACAGACCATACAAAGCATTTCTGTTTATTTCCCCAATTACCCCTCTACTTATTAGGAAAATTACAGAAATGCCACAGGAAGAGGCTTCAGTCTCTTGGTACAACAGGAAAGCAAACTGAGCTTTTGTGAGAAGGCTGGATTTTTGTTGTTGCATTTTTAGACGAAAGATTTATGCTTACATTTTGGCCCATTTACAATCCACCATAATACTTTGCAGACAAAGTTATGCTCTTTTCCCAATGATCCAGTGACCTTAATCTCTAACATTTTGTGGTTTCCTGTTTGGGGAAATGATTGAACAGCAGCCTAAGCTATTCCAAACTGCACAGCATTCCCAGTTGGCTGCTATCTGTCTTAGTTTTGAATGTTCTCCTCTTCACTAATAAAAAAAAAGAATTTTTTTAAAAAATAAACTTTCCTTACAGATGCTAAATCAATGAAACTCCTACAAAGCAGCCCTCCACACTTCCTCTTCTGGCTGCTTTACTTATCATTCTTCTATTACAAACCCCAACATACCGGGGAGTTCTTTCTGCCTGGAGCAATTAGCATGACCCACCTAGAGTAACTTTCTCCTGAATAGCTGAGAATTAATTTCACTAATATCCAACTCAACCCAGGGGCAATTCCCAAGGGTTTCTCAAAAGCTCAGCTGCAAAAGAAAAACAATCTCAGCTGTGGAGTATAATGTTTAGCAATGTTCCCCACTGGAGGCCAACTTGTTATCCTTCCAGGGACAACGCCTGGGCCCCAGTCGCCCGTTGTTTGCACTTTGGGGCCTCTTAGTTCCTGGTGACTTCGCAGAGATATAGCGCTGTAATACTATGGAAGCCAGAGTCCCCAGAGCCCGCCTGGAGGAGACTTGACAGAAAAATAATGCAACCATTGAACGAAACAGTAGTCATTTCTGCAACCAAGTCGTTCTTCAAATGAGACAAATTTGGCTTCCAAGTTTAAGGAAGACAAAGAAAGAAAGAGAAAAAAAACGAACTTGGAATGAACACTCTTAGAGTGTTCCTGCCATTCTCCTACCACTTGGTTTTGCCAAGATGACTGAAGAATAATGAAAGTGGGGCAGGGAGCTTGAGTGAGTGTCCAGCGATAACACAAATAAAATGTCTTTCTGTCAAAGAAAGTTATTTCTGCTTTCTTGCAACTTTTGGTGTTGTTGTTTAGTTGCTAAGTCGTGTCAGAATTTGTGACCCCATGGACTGCAGCCCATCAGGCTTCCCAGTCCTTCACTATCTCCCGAAGTTTGCTCAAACTCATGTTCACTGAGTCAGTGATGCTATCCAACCATCTCATCCTCTGTCACCCCCTTCTCCTCCTGCCTTCAATCTTGCCCAGCATCAGGGTCTTTTCTAGAGAGTTGGCTCTTTGCATTAGGTGCCCAAAGTATTGGAGTTTTAACTTCAGCATCAGTTCCTTGGATGAATATTCAGGGTTGATTTCCTTTAGGATTGACAGGTTTGATCTCCTTGCAGTCCAAGGGATTCTCAGCAGTCTTCTCCAGCACCACAATTCAAAAGCATCAGTTCTCTGGTGCTCAGCCTTTTTAATGGTCCAATTCTAACATCCATACATTACTACTGGAAAAACCAGTAGTTTTGACTATATGGACTTTTGTTGGCAAAGTGACGTCTCTGCTTTTTAACATGCTTTCTCGGTTGTCACAGCTTGCCTTCCAAGGAGCAAGTATTTTTTAATTTCATGTAACTTAACTTGAAATGAAATTAACTTGCAGCTTCACTCTAAATAATTTAGTTGCTTTTAGAATGGAACAGTAAGTAAAGCCAACTTGAAAATAATCCACTAAGCCATCACTCCAATCCAGGGATCTGAGAAAAATGTTTAACTACCCAGAACATCACACTTAAAATGAGCTTTAATAATGTCCAGAATATTTTTGTCTCATTTGAAGAGTCCTGGGGGCCCACTCTAGGGGGTCCTTTGCTCAGCTTGTTTCGGGGTCTGTTCTCATACCCCTTTCTGATCCCCTCACCTCTGACATCACCTCTCACCTATGGTTATTGGTTGTGTTGTGCTCAGTCGTGTCCGATTCTGCGTGACCCCATGGAGTGTAGCCCACCAGGCTCCTCTGTCCATGGAATTTTCCAGGCAAGAACACTGGAGTAGGTTGCCATTTCCTCTTCCAGGGGATCTTCCTGACCCAGGGATTGAATCTGTCTCCGGCATTGGCAGGCGGAAGCACTTTTAGTTCCAGCAGAAATACACAAGAGCTGCAGGAAAACCTCTTGCCATCAGTCCCCCTTCCAGCTCCCTGTTCCCTGACATTATCATTGTCACTCAATGTGGACTGCTGAGATGCTGAAGAAACAGATGTGAATATGCAGAGTGAACAGAGCACAAGGTGAGGAAAATCAAGACAAAGGCAGTCAAGGGCTCCTGCTCAGAGCAATTCTTTTGAAAGCTCGGTTGAAGGTCCTTCTGGCTTTCATTCAGTCACGTTGCTCCGCACAGGAGTGCTGCGCTGAAGCACTGTCTACTTGGTGACAACATTAGAAGCTGCTCACACTCATAATAAGCAAGGAGATGGCATAGGCTGCCCCATGATGAGGGCATGGTTAGATCACTTCTACAAGGCAGGCCAGGCAAATTTGGTGGTGAAAAGCCAGTGGGAAAAGCCCTAGAGGTTGCGATTGCAGCTTCCTCAGGTGGTGGGAAGTATGCAAATGCTGCTTTCCCTACTGGACCAAAAGGCCAAGGCCAACAGCTACTGGATTAAGTTACTCACATTTACAGGGGAGGAAAGGAACAGCAGTCAGAGAACTGCCCCTGGAGTCAGATTTTGTGGCAAATGGACTTAAATGATGATGACTATGATTGTGTGTGTGTGTGTGTGTGTGCGTGTGTGTGTGAAGTCGCTCTGTCATCTCCAACTCTTTGCGACCCCATGGACTGTAGCCCACCAGGCTCCTCTGTCCATGGGATTCTCCAGGCAAGAATACTGGAGTGGGTTGCAATGGCTCCTTGATTAGAAAAACCCAAACCCAAATCCAAATCCTGGCTTTGCACTCTGGCTCTATCACATCTAATGTGACTATCACAGAGATAAATAAGTGCCCTAGTGCCAACCCATCTATTAAACATAAATAATGCTTACTTTTAAATTTCCTTTAAAAAATATTAATGTACACTTTTCCCTCCCATGACCCAGGGTATGGTGGTGGGCACACACTGCTTTGAAGACCACTGGTGTCCAGTGGTCCCATCAGTTAGAATGTATTATCATAACTAAGCATCTTCTGTTTTACTAAGACACAAGGAGTAAAGACTGAGAAGCTACTGCAGCGTGGTGACATCTATTGCACAAGAAGGAGTCCTCACTGTATCCAGAAAGCAGTACTCCTCTCACTCTTTCCATATTCATCTTTTCAAAGTCAACTGATGTAATTGCTTGTGTTTCATAACAACTGAATTTCACAGCAACTGGATTTAAATGTGCATTTCTAAGCTTGCTGATTTTTAGGTCCTTGGAATCTACATAACCAATGGTATCAGCATTTAATATCTTTCTTCTCTTACCACCCTCACTCTGCTGTATTTAGATGGCTCAAGATTAAATTCCACTTTTATGTTGCCATAAATCACAAATGTACCTTCTAATGTTTTCAACATGAGGTACCTTTGAATGCAACAAAATAAAGCCTTGGCAAAATTATGAGTGTATTAAAAAGCAGAGACATTGCTTTGCCAACAAAGATCCATATAGTCAAAGCGATGGTTTTTCCAGTAGTCAAGTACGGATGTGACCATAAAGAAGTTGGACCGTAAAGAAGGCTGAGCACTGAAGAACTGATGCCTTTGAATTACGGTCCTGGAGAAGACTCTTGAGAGTCCCTTGGACTGCAGAGAGATCAAACCAGTCAATCCTAAAAGAAATCATCCAGGAATATTCACTGGAGGACTGATGCTAAAGCTCCAATATTTTGGCCACCCGATGCAAAGAGCTGATTCGTTGGAAAATACCCTGATGCTGGAAAAGATTGAGGGCAGGAGGAGAAGGGGGCGACAGAGGATGAGATGGTTGGATGGCATCACTGACTCAATGGACATGAATTTGAGCAGACTCTGGGAGACGGTGAAGGACAGGGACACTTGGCGTGCTGCAGTCCATGGGGTACAAAGAGTCAGACACAACTGAGTGAATGAACGACAACAAAATGACGACTTGCTCACCAAGCAAAGCAATTTAAAATACGCCAGTTCACACAGTAGAATTATCAAATGCCTTAAAAAAATAAATAAGAGTAAATGAAAATATATGCTGGTTGTCATTTGCATATTTCACCCCAACATTAATTTAAAGGACAAACAAGAAAAGGTGTTTGGCACTAGCATGGCAATTTGGGATGAAATCAAAGTCTGTTTAATAATTTACGGATAATAAAAGAAAAAATAATTTATGGGTATTCTTTTCCCCTTTATTCACCGAAATGCTTAAAAAAGAGGCCTAGAAGAAGCGTGCCTCATTAAATAAAAAAAGTTAGTTCTACTCTTGACTTGAATTATAACTAAAATAGGTGAAAGTAATTTGCGAGGGACTCTGCAGTAAAACTGATTTTCAAATGCGCACTTTTTATTTGCTTGCCAAGTGATCATTCCTTATCGATAGTATGATTACATAAAGCAAATGTCTCAGGATTAGCTTCCCTCTCCTCTGCTATGCTTCTCTAAGAATTATTCCCTCCCCACAGAAGTCTGTCACAGAATGGTACTGGCATTCTCCTTAAGGTCTTCAAAGGGTTTGGAAGAAATGTGATCACATCAGATTATGGTCATCAGAGTTTGACAAAAGCTCAGAGTCCAATTTAGCTGCTGAAGAATCAGGCCCATTTAAGTGTTAAATTTTTATTGGTATGCTAGACATTTATCAAATCTAGTTTCCTGGCAATATTACCATAGACATTTTGCCATCAGAAAATGTTATTAAGGAAAATGCCACAAGCAATTAAAATGACTGCTAAAATGAATTAGATTACTAGAAATATTTACCTTTCAAAGTCCTGAGTCACATCCATTAACCAGGAATTGCCCATTTCTAAACGAAGATCTTTTGATAGTCTAGGATAAGTAAATAAAACTCTAACGACCTGGGTGTTAAGATTTCAGTCTGGTGGTAAAGCTGAGAAACTCTAAGATTCTGAATTCCTGAAGATGCAATTAGTTGAAACTTAATGAGCTGCAGAATGATAAGTGACAGGGAAATGTAACTTTATATTTACAATTTCCTGACTAGATGAACTTTTAAACACAGCAAACTAAGCCCTACCCAAGGGCAATTTAACCTTTAAAAGCAAAAGCATATGGAGGTATTGGCCTTTGGAGATGGTCCTTCTTAAAACTGCAGTGGCCTTGCAGACAATTTAGCAACAATGGCAACCTTAATCCAAGGGCAATGTTTTGCTTTGGATACAAATGGCCTCTATATATATAGCTGTAGCTCCAGTTTTTTTGAAATAGTAGTTTCATACAGGAAATGTACCACACACACTCATACACAATCACATTCTCCCTCTCTCTCCTGTACTCTTTAGTCTTTAAAAAGAGTATATTTTTACACAGGCAAGAACTGTAGCCAAACAGAAAAAAGGAAGTTGACAACATATTCAGAATCTTTAGCAAGAATCTTCATAAGAAAAATGTGTAACCTCTTTATCAGAAAATACTTAAGGACCAGGGGACTTCTATAAAGAGCAAGAGAGTTAAAGCCAATAGCTTTTATAGGATATGGGCTATATTTCCTAGACTTTAGAGATGCCCTAATCTATCTATCTATCCACCTAGCTATCCATTCCCCATTGCATTTTATTACTTTGAAAATCAAGATACAACTTACTTACAATCAATGTATAAATGAGAATTACTCCTAAAGCATAGGGAATTTGGGGGGAATGTGACAAAAATGTTCTAAAATTAAATAGTGATGGTGGCTGCAAAAATTTATGAATATTTAAAAACTACAAATTTGAATTCTGTAGTATGTGAAATATATTTTCAATAAAGTTGTTAAATAAATAGTATAAAGAAGTCATGCAGGTTCTTTATGTAGCCTTCAAAATATTAACATTTTAAATAACCATCATATAATCATCAAAGCTAGAAAATTAACACTGATATAATACTATTTTCTTACTACAAATTTTATTTTAAAAATTTTCAGTTTTCCCTTAATATACTTTTTCTGGTCCTGGATGCAATAAAAAGCACATGTTATATACATATAGTTGTAAAGTCTCCTTAATCCCTCAGTCTTTGTATGTGTATGCATGTGTGTGTTTCTTTCATAACCTTTTGACAAGCACTAGCCAGTTATTTTGTGGCTAAATCTGTCCCCTGATTCGAGTTTGTCTGCTGTTGTCTCATGATCAAATCCATGCTGTGCATTCTTTTTTAAAATTTTTATTTATCTATTTATGGTTGTGGTGGGTCTTTGTTGCTGTCAGCAGCCTTTCTCTAGTTGCGGTGAGAGGAGGCTACTCTCTAATCGCGGTGCTCGGGCTTCCCATCGGGGTGGCTTCTCTTGTTGTGGAGCATATGCTTTAGGCACAAGGGTTTCAGTAGTTGCGGCAGGGGAGCTTCATAGCTGTAGCCACCAGGGTTTATCACGCAGCCTCAGTAGTTGTGGTACATAGGCTTGGTTTCTCCACGGCACGTGGAATCTTCCCTGACCAGGAATTGAACCCGTGTCTCCTGCGTTGACAGGTGGATTCTAAACCACTGGACCGCCAGGGAGGTCCCCTGCCATACACTTTTGGTAACACACATTAGCATTGCTGTGTCCTCAGTATGGCACATCAGGAGACACACAATGTAGCTCTGTCCCGTCACTAGGAACTCCCAGGTGGCTCAGCAGTGAAACCTGCCTGCCAATGAGGAAGACTTGGGTCAAGAAGATCCCCTGGAGTAAGAAGTGGCAACCCACTCCAATATCCTTGCCTGAAAAATCCCATGGACAGAGAAGCCTGGTGGGCTACAGTCCACGGGGTTGCAAAGAGCTGGACGTGACTGAGCAACAGCACATATACATTCACGTGCCAGGATTCTCCACTATAAAGTTACTATTTTCCCCTTCATCATAGACATTTTGAAAGGGGATACTTTGAGATCAGGTAAATATTCTGATTCTCATCATACTTTCACTAACTGATGTTAGTATCCACTGATGATTCTTTCCTGAAACAATTATTATTGTACTATTCATCAGATAATAATTTTTTATTCCATTATTTCTTATACATTTATTAATTGGATTTTCCTCCTTTTCATTTTATATATGTTTGTATTACTATAACCCTGATTTTAAAGAGAATGCATATTAAGTTTTATGCATTAAGTCTGGTCTTAAGTTTTAAAACCAGAATAATGCTTATTAGTAGGTTTTTTCTTTAAATTGGAAGAATGTTGTATTGGTTTCTGCTGTACAACAAGTGAATCAGCCATAAGTTTACCTATATTCCCTCCCTCTTGGGCCTCCCTTCCAGTCCTCCATCCCACCACTCTAGTCGTCACACAGTACCAGGCTGAGCTTCCTGTGTTATACAGCAATTTATCACTAGCTATCTATTTTACACATGTAGGTTTTTATTAGGTCAAGAAAGTCTCATAGTATGGTAGGCTAAATACTGCTCTGCTGAAACATTACTTTGACGACTAAGGTCCGTCTAGTCAAGGCTATGGTTTTTCCTGTGGTCATGTATGGATGTGAGAGTTGGACTGTGAAGAAGGCTGAGTGCCGAAGAATTGATGCTTTTGAACTGTGGTGTTGGAGAAGACTCTTGAGAGTCCCTTGGACTGCAAGGAGATCCAACCAGTATATTCTGAAGGAGATCAGCCCTGGGATTTCTTTGGAGGGAATGATGCTAAAGCTGAAACTCCAGTACTTTGGCTACCTCATGCGAAGAGTTGACTCATTGGAAAAGACTCTGGGAAGGACTGGGGGCAAGAGGAGAAGAGGACGACCGAGGATGAGATGGCTGGATGGCATCACTGACTCGATGGACGTGAGTCTGAGTGAACTCTGGGTGTTGGTGATGGACAGGGAGGCCTGGCGTGCTGCAATTCATGGGGTCGCAAAGAGTTGGACATGACTAAGCGACTGAACTGAACTGAAAACATATCTAGTCCTAATCGCTGGAACCAGTGAATGTCACCTTATACAGTGTTAATTAATTAATTAGAAAATAAATATTTTGCAGATTTGATTAACTTAAGCATCTTAAGATAGGGAGATTATCCAGGAGATCGCTAAATGCAGCCTCATGAATATTTCTAAGAGGAAGGCAATAGGATGTTTGATCACAGAAGAGAAGGCGATGTGAGCACAGAGGGAGATGTTGGAATCATATACCCACAAGCCAAGGAACACCAACAGCCACCAGAAGCCAGAATGGATTGTCCCATTAGAGTCGTCCTACTGACACCTTGGTTTCAGCCCAGTGAGAGTAGCTTCGTATTTCTAACCTCTAGATTGTGAGAAAATAAATTTCTGTAGTTTACACCATCAAGATTGTGGTAATTCATTACAGCAAGCATAGGAATCTAATACAGATACTACCATTCTTAGTTTGCTAAAAACTTTCATCCTAGGACTTTCCTAGTGGCCAGTGGCTAAGACTTCATGCTCCCAACATAGGGGTCCTGAGTTCCATTCCTGGTTCAGTTCACTTCAGTTCAGTTCGGTTGCTCAGTTGTGTCCAAGTCTTTGTGACTCCATGGGCTGCAGCACATCAGGCTTCCTCATTCATCGCCAACTCCCAGAGTTTACTCAAACTCATGTCCATTGATGAGTGATGCCATCCAACCATCTCATCCTCTGTCATCCCCTTCTCCTCCCACCTTCAATCTTTCCTAGCATCAGGGTCTTTTCAGATGAGTCAGTTCTTTCCATCAGGTGGCCAAAGTATTGGAGTTTCAGCTACAGCATCAGTCCCTGATCAGGGAACTAAGATCTCACATGCAGCAACTAAGATGGTACATCCAAATAAATAAATGAATAAATTTTTAAAAAATTAAACTTTTATCCTAAATGGGTTTTGATTTTGTCAAATTCAGTTTTTGCATCTATTAAGATGAATTTTTTTATTATTTTTTCAATGTTTTAGGTGATACATTACATGATGGAACTTCTAATGCAAAAATGTTCTTGCATTTATGAGGTCAACGCAACCTGATCTTTTTTATTCATTGGTGGATTAGGTTGTGTTACTCCTAATAAGATTTATATTTAACCATGATCTGATTTAATCATCAGTAACTCCAATAGTCCAACAGATTATTTCTTCTTTTAGTTGTCTTGGAAACTGCTAATATATTTCAAATTTACCATACAAACATCTAAAATTACTGAAAAGAGAATGACTTTAAGTACACATCCCAAGTAGGTCATCACAAGAAAAGGGTTATATCTTCACATAGTCTACACAGAAACTGATGTGCTGCAAAGAGTTCTATAAGTTTCCAGAAACCAATGAAGGTCTTCCTCAGCCCATCAGAGAATACTCCACATTGGCTAAAATGAATCTAGTACCAGAAAAAGACTTCCATGTTCTTATGAATAGAAACATGTGCACTATTTTCTAGGACAAATTAGTACTGAGTCTTACATAAATATATCCTCGAGGGTACTAATGTTTTAAGCCAGCCTAGGTTGTTCTGATTCCACTGCATACATACTGAGGTTCACCACCATGGACAGACAAGCCAAAGATAATCACCACCCTGTGGCCTATGCCAGCTCTAGCCAGGAATGTGCAGTCTGTTCTAGCAGCAGCCACTTTCTGGTCCGCACTCAGACTGACTGCGTACCTTGTTCTCTTTCTTTCTGGAAATATGGTTTATCTGCATCACAAATCTATTCTCTTTTTCTGCAACTGAGAGTTTGAAAGTTCAGAAAATATTCAGATTTCATTGGGATTCATATTGGCAGGCTTAGGATCCATGGGAAACAGAGACAGATATGTTTAAATATCAAAACGCAGGCTCATCTTTAATCAGCATATTCTTCTTCATCAATCAAGTGGACGCTATATGGCGATAAGCCAGTATCAAGAGTTTTACATCATCAAGTGAACTACATGCCCCATGCTATCCTCACTTGGTTGAGAAAGGAATCATATCTAGTTATATTTACAGAGCAAGAAAATTGATCTTCCAAGGGCACAAAGAATATACATGGGAACTTTTTTTTCCACTCTCTACTCAAGAAAATCATTGTGCATTCCTTAATGTTATAGCCAATTGTTTTCATCTTGAAGACATAAATAAACGCTAAGTAGTCTATACAGAAACTGATGTGGGTTTCTTTTTGGTTTAATAAATTTGTGGGTAATAAATATATGATGAATTATGAACAAGTTAATAGATATATTTTTGATATAGCACTAGTTTAAAGAACTGATTTTTCATTCATCCATTTATCCATTTATGTATTATTGATGTCTGCTTGAGGCTGGTGCTACACCTGACAGCCCATAATGGTAGTACAGTGTGCTAAGCGTGCTCCCAACGGTAGAGGCCACATGGTCAGAGAGTTCACAGGACAACCAGCAGAGCATTGGGAAGTTGCTCAGTGAAGGCTCCAAGCAGGCAAGCACTAAGAACCACTCACTACATTTCCCCAACAGAACCAAAGATAAGAGTGGTTGAAAGTCTGACCTCATCTAGTTAGACTCTCTTGCCTAGGAAGTACTTCGTCAAGTTCTCCAGATTTATAATGGGTTTGTAGAGTCTGCATACCATTGACCTTAGATTATTTGGAATAAAAGTTGTATGTCCAGGGACTGGACTGAAACTCTTTGTACTACAGGCAGGACCAGAAAATAGGTCTTTTAGGTAGGGCATATTCTGAAATACAATCTAGTAAGGATGCATTAGGCCAAGGACTCCCTGGACAGTACTAAGGGTTGTACACTGAACAGTCCCAGCATAGACATTGCTGAAATATGTATTCCTTATGTTGGAAAATGGCAGGAAAGAGTCTGGTTCAAATAAAAGCAGTATATCAGCACAATTTTTTAGATAGAAATAAAGTACTTGAGTACAGATTACCATTTGTCTAATTCACGTGTTGGTTACTGGCTGCCATGGTTTTTTTCTTTTTTTTTCATCCCAATCATTACTCTTGCCACTGCCAGGAAACAGAGAAAAAGTAGATCACCTCTGGCGGTGATCTTCTTTGTCATTAGCACACTTACCCTGCTGGGCTGTTCCCAAACCATGCCTAGGACCAAAGCTAATAGTCCTAGAAGATCAGAGGAGAAGGTGAGAAGAGAAGGAAAGGGCAAAGAAATGCACAAGGTAACTTTCTCTCTGTCACCTGCTCGTGGAGTCCTTCCCTCTCGGTGAGAGTTCTAGGGGTCATAGCTCCTCTGCTTGAACCTCTGGTACCTTCAGCATCGAGGCAGGCAGAACATCTCAGTCAGATACTATAGTGCTTGACTCTACATGCCTCAAAACAGGGACCTTATCTCATTCATCACTTCAACCTGACAGCCTAGTACAACATTTGGTTTGAAGTAGACACTGAAGAAACTGTGGCTGAGTGATCTGAATGAATGCAATTATCAAGCAAAAAGCATTTTTGGAATAACCAGTTGATTTCATTTATCCCTGACTTCATTGGGATTAATAATATAAAGCAAATAGGGGGAAATTGGCTTACACAAGGCGAGTCATCTTCCCGGCTCTGTTATCCCTCTTTTCTCAAGAAATGATGAGAGGTGGCATGTGCCAAAGAGAATTTCATTTTTAGGAACTAGTAGGGGAAAGTGATTTAATTAAAAGGAAAAAAAAAGAACTTTTAATTCAAAGAAATCAAACAATGCAGTGGTTGTTATTTACATTTGTAAGATATCAAAAGAGTGAAAAATGGTAGGAGTTGAATTACGAGTAAAAGAAGGTCACGTCTACTCTGGGTAATCTGAAAAGTTCCTAAAATAGATAGCAACTAAAGTAGCCCTCTTACCTTGTAATTATTCATGATTTCAGTTAACCATGGTTTCACTGACTTGACTGTATCTTCTCGCAAGTACTTTTCAACTTTGGCTCCATCACTAAAAGTCTGGTTTCCCACGTGGATGGCTTGTCTCACATGGGGGAGGGACAAAAATTTCCCGAAGTAACTTTGATCCTCAGGCTCCTGGCAGAAGGGGCATCAAAAAGACATTAGGAAATACAACTGGGTGGGAACACCATGCTGGGGAACACTTCAGATTTTTCCTAACATATACCACAATGAAGGTTCCCTGGTGGCTCGGGTGGTAGAGAATATTCCTGTAATGCAGGAGACCCGGGTTTGATCACTGGGTCAGGAAGATCCCCTGGAGAAGGGAATGGCTACACACTCCAGTATTCTTGCCTGGAGAATTCCATGGAAAGAGGAACCTGATGGGCTACAATCTATGGGGTCACAAAAAGTCAAACACAATGGAGCAACTGAGTGAAAACATTTTCTTTTCCATACCACAATGAACAAGATACAACACGACTATTAACTGGTCTTCATCCCAAACATTTTGACTTGGGGGTTTTGAGGAGATTTAGCTCAGAGGTTAAAGCGTCTGCCTGGAATGCAGGAGACCTGGGTTTGATCCCTGGGCCGGGAAGATGCCCTGGAGAAGGAAATGGCAACCCACTCCAGTATTATTGCCTGGAGAATCCCATGGGCAGAGGAGCCTGGTGGGCTACAGTCAATGGGGTCACAAAGAGTCGGACACGACTGAGCGAATTCACTTCACTTCACTTCACTTCACTTCACATTTTATCCAAAAAGTCTGGATGATCTGATACTCTCAGAGCCAATATCCAATTTGCAAATGCTGGATTTTCCTTTTTGTAACTAGTATTTGGCCATCTGTGACTCCAATTAAAAACTCCCTTCACGACAAAGATAGGGAAGATGAAGAGGTGAGATTATCAAAGACAGCTTGCTCCTTGTTGGAGGCTCTTGGGAAAGAGGGTGAAATGGACCACAAGGAGCCAGGGAGATGATGTGGTAGATTAAAAGATGAAGATTTCTTTTTCGTGTTCTGCTGTTTATTAAAAACACACACACAAAATACTCTGCTGCTGCTGCTAAATTGCATTAGTTGTGTCCGACTCTGTGCGACCCCATAGATGGCAGCCCATCAGGCTCCTCTGTCCCTGGGATTCCATAATTTAAGAGGAAAAACATATCAAGTGTAAAAATAGATGATACTTTATGAAGGACATAAATCAAAAGAAAACGTGTCATGAGCCTTATTTTTTAAAAACATTGCATTAAAGTCTCTGTAAGATTCATTAAGCTAAAAGGAAAAAAAGGACTAACTGCTGTTTTTTTTTTTTTCCAAAAAGTTATGAAAGAATTAAAAAACTGTTAAAGTTTGAAATCAACAATTTTGTGAATCATCAATATTTTTTGCTAACTGTGAATATATTACTTTGTGAAGAAAAAAATATAGTTTCAAATTTTGCTTCTTTCTTACCTAGCAAATGTTTTTCTCTTGGCCAAATCTAAGTCCAAAACCCCAGCATTGGCAAATTCCATTGAAATTAGCTTTATATATTATATATGAAATAGTTCATAAATAAGGCAATTTTAAAAGCAGAATGCATAGTCATATACCCTAGACTTGCATTATACAATTTCAAATCCCTACTCTGGCTCCCTTTGTCTTATTCGATTAAAGCTACACAATAGACATCAACTTTGGCATATTTTTATGAAAGAAACTACTTGAATACTTTGAGAATATTCCAAAGGGCTTAAAGTGAGGGCCATACTAAATGAATTAAAAATCTTAAGTTAAAAGTAAGACAAAGCCAATATTTTTATAAAGGCTTTGGCAGTTTGGGTTATCCAAGCTGTCTTAAGTACAGAACAAATAATGTGGGCATTTTCAAGAAACTCACTACAAGCCTGGAGCTCTGGGGCCTGATACCCAGAGTAGCAATCCTGGCCTTTCTCCTTCACAAAAGAACTTCTGTATAACAAGCTCTACTGGGGGGGAAATTGCATTAATCAGAGATTTTTCTTTTTGAGTTATCCGGAATATCACACATTCTCAATGGTCAGATTATACAGTATACCACATTGGCAAGGTAAAAGATCCTATAGATTAGTAGACCAAATAATGCAATATAGTTTGGACATGTTTTCCTAGTATAAAGTCAACTATAATATTTCCCAAATCTGAGGAAGTTTGGTTATGCCAAAAGTTTTGAGCAAACACTATTATGGTTTTTTAAATGTTGTCATTACCGTGCACAGTAAAAGGTTGTAGTAATTAGAACATCCTGTAACATTCTGGAAGTAAGAAGGTTCACTTATTAAGCCGCCATCTAGTAGTCGGTCCAGTAACTAGGTTGGGAGAGAGGAGATAAAGAAACGAGGAAAACATCAGGGTAGGTAAATAAGTACAAGCATTTGTTTTTCATTTATTCAATAACTATGTCATTCCCACATTGCTTCATTCAACAGTCACTCACCGCACATATTCTCTGTGCTATAAACACTGTCGAAGGCATTGGGGAAACAGTGGTGAGCAAGACAGATCAAAACTGCTTATATTCTAGAAAGAATATTAAACAAGCATTAATAGGTAAAACATGCACCGTATTATAGAGTAGTGAGGGCAAAGGAGAAAACTAACAAGGAGAAGGGGAAGAGGAAGTGTCATGGATGTCTGTGGGCATGTGTGTGTGCCTGGTGCTGGGTGGAGGAGACACTGCAGAGAGGAGGAACAGGCTGCACTTAAGGGGTGGCATTTAAGTAAAGACCTGTTGGAGGGAAGAAGCAAGGCATGCAGATATGTAGGAAAAGACTACTCCAAGGAGAGAAAACAGCAGGCCCAAAGGCCCCAACTGCAAGAGTGAGCCTTGTGGGAAGGGTTATTGTAATATGACCACTGACCACTCACCCAGGTAAGAGGGGGCAGGAGACATACCTCCAGGTGCTTAAAACTGGTGGAAGTAAGCTTTGGACTGCTGGCATTGAAAACCCAGTCATCAACCAGGAGTGAGAACAATTGGCATATGGTGTGTTTTTCTCAGGTCATGCTGAGCTGCACGATGGCAGGCATGAAGTGGTGGAGAGGGGCATTTAGCCAGGACTGTGGTTTGGCCAAAGGAGTTGGAGGACGGGCAAAGGGGGCACAGGTTGAGAATATGCAGGACTGAGCGTGGGTTTACATTGGGTTAAGACTTGCAGGAGTAGGGGGCCGTGAAGGAGCAGTAGGAACCAGGGGTCGAAAGAGAGTGCAGTTGTAGGGCGACAGTTCACATTGGTATGTTTGGAGAAATGAGCTGGGAGGACCAGAGGTAGCAGGTGGGGGAAGAGTTTGAATCTGTTGCATCTGAGATTGTGGAGTGATTGCCAGCATTTTTTTGCAGGTGGAAAAGGGAATGAGCAGCTAAGGTAAAGAGAACAAGGTAACTATTCAGAGACTAAAACTGAGGGAGTGAGTGAGTGAGTTCAGTAGCTCAGTCGCTCAGTCTGACTCTTTATGACCCCATGGACTGCAGCACGCCAGGCCTCTCTATCCATTACCAACTCCCAGAGTTTACTCAATCTCACATCCGTTGATGCCACCCGTCTTCAGTCATCTGCTTCGCCTCCCACCTTCAATCTTTCCCAGCATCAGGGTCTTTTCAAATGAGTCAGTTCTTCGCATCAGGTGGCCAAAGTATTGGAGTTTCGGCTTCAGCATCAGTCCTTCCAATGAATATTCAGGACTGATCTCCTTTAGGATGGACTGGTTGGATCTCCTTGCAGTCCAAGGGACTCTCAAGAGTCTTCTCCAACACCACAGTTCAAAAGCATCAATTCTTCAGTGCTCAGCTTTCTTTATAGTCCAACTCTCACATCCATACATGACTACTGGAAAAACCATAGGTTTGACTAAACAGACCTTTGTTGGCAAAGTAATGATGGAGAAGGAAAGAGAGAAGCTCTGTACAGTCAGCAAAAACAAGACCAGGAGCTGACTGTGGCTCAGATTATGAACTCCTTATTGCCAAATTCAGACTGAAATTGAAGAAAGTAGGGAAAACCACTAGACCATTCAGGTATGACCTAAATAAAATCCCTTATGACTATAGAGTGGAAGTGAGAAATAGATTCAAGGGATTAGGTCTGATAGACAGAGTGGCTGAAGAACTATGGATGGAGGTTTGTGACATTGTAGAGGAGACAGGGATCAAGACCATCCCCAAGAAAAAGAAATGCAAAAAGGCAGAATGGTTTTCTGAGGAGGCCTTACAAATAGCTGTGAAAAGAAGAAAATCAAAAGGCAAAGGAGAAAGGAAAGATACACCCATTTGAATGCAAAGTTCCAAAGAATAGCAAGGAAAGATAAGAAAGCCTTCCTCGGCGATCAATGCAAAGAAATAGAGGAAAACAATAGAATGGGAAAGACTAGAGATCTCTTCAAGAAAATTAGAGATACCAAGGGAACATTTCATGGAAGGATGGGCTCGATAAAGGACAGAAATGGTATGGACCTAACAGAAGCAGAAGATATTAAGAAGAGGTGGCAAGAATACACAGAACTATACAAAAAAGATCTTCATGACCCAGATAATCATGATGGTGTGATCACTCACCTAGAGCCAGACAACCTGGAATGTGAAGTCAAGCTGGCCTTAGGAAGCACCATTACGAACAAAGCTAGTGGAGGTGATGGAATTCCAGTTGAGCTATTTCAAATCCTGAAAGATGATGCTGTGAAAGTGCTGCACTCAATATGCCAGCAAATTTGGAAAACTCAGCAGTGGCCACAGGACTGGAAAAAGTCAGTTTTCATTCCAGTTCCCAAAAAAGGCAATGCCAAATAATACTCAAACTACCACTCAATTGCACTCATCTCCCACACTAGCAAAGTAATGCTCAAAATTCTTCAAGCCAAGCTTCAACAGTACATGACCCATGAACTTTCAGATGTTCAAGCTGGTTTTAGAAAAGGCAGAGGAACCAGAGATACTGCAAACATCCATTGTATCACCGTAAAAGCAAGAGTTCCAGAAAAACATCTACTTCTGCTTTATCGACTATGCCAAAGCCTTTGACTGTGGATCACAACAAACTGTGGAAAATTTTTCAAGAGATGGGAATACCAGACCACCTGACCTGTCTCCTGAGAAATCTGTATGCAGGTCAAGAAGCAACAGTTAGAACTGGACATGGAACAACAGACTGGTTCCAAATCAGGAAAGGAGTACATCAAGGCTGTATATTGTCACCCTGCTTACTTAACTTATATGCAGGGTACATCATGAGAAATGCTGGATTGGATGAAGTACAAGCTGAAATCAAGAATGCCGGGAGAAATATCAATAACCTCAGATATGCAGATGACACCACACTTATGGCAGAAAGCAAAGAATAACTAAAGAGCCTTTTGATGAAAGAGGCGAGTGAAAAAGTTGGCTTAAAGCTCAACATTCAGAAAACTAAGATCATGGCATCCAGTCCCATTACTTCATGGCAAATAGATGGGGAAACAGTGGGAACAGTGGCAGACTTTATTTTGGGGGGCTCCAAAATCACTGCAGATGGTGATTGCAGCCATGAAATTAAAAGATGCTTGCTCCTTAGAAGAAAAATTATGACCAACCTAGACAGCATATTAAGAAGCAGAGACATTACTTTGCAAAGAAAGGTCCATCTAGTCAAAAAAGCTATAGTTTTTTCAGTAGTCATGTATGGATGTGAGAGTTGGACTATAAGGAAAGCTGAGTGCTTTTCAACTGTGGTGTTGGAGAAGACTCTTGAGAGTCCCTTGGATTGTAAGGAGATTCAACCAGTCTATCCTAAAGGAAATCAGTCCTGAATATTCATTGGAAGGACTGAGGCTGAAGCTGAAACTCCAATACTTTGGCCACCTAATGCAAAGAACTGACTCATTTGAAAAGACCCTGATGCTGGGAAAGATTGAAGACAGGAGGAGAAGGGGACGACAGAGGATGAGATGGTTAGATGGCATTACCAACCCGATGGACGTGACTCTGAGTAAGCTCCGGGAGTTGATGACCGACACGTAAGCCTGGCATGCTGCAGTCCATGGGGTCACAAAGAGTCTGACACGACTGAGTGTCTGAACTGAACTAAACTGATTACATAAGTTGAAACACATTTCCCAGTACTTGCTGACTTACCTAAGTACCACTTTATTTCCCTTGAAAAAGCAAAAGTGTTTTCATTTATTACTCAAGATTTTGGACCAGTGATCCACAGAAACACTGCATACCTTCAGGATTTTTGGGGGGAGCGCAGGGGGGTGGTTCTCTTTTTTCTGGTGAATTTGGTTTGGGAGAGACTCGTATGCCATTTTCTCATTGTCTCGGAATATACGAAACACCTGAACTTCTCAGCAGTTTCACTAATTCTGTGGGTGCTTAGGCTGCTGGAGCATACACCACAGACATCTATCTGCTTTATTTACCCACCCACCCCCCCCACCTTTAAAAAAAAAATATGTGGACCATTTTTCAAGTCTTTATTGAATTTGTTACAATATTGCTTCTGTTTCATGTTTTGGTATTTTGGCCCTGAGGCATGTGGGATCTTAGCTCCCCCACCGAGGATCTCACACCCACCCCCTGCATTGCAAAGCAAAATCTTAACCACTGAGCTGCCAGGGAAAGTGAAAGTCGCTCAGTCATGTCCGACTCTTTGCGACCCTATGGACCATAGAATCCATGGAATTCTCCAGGCCAGAATACTGGAGTGGGTAGCCTTTCCCTTCTCCAGGGAATCTTCCAAACCCAGGGATCAAACCCAGGTCCCCCCATTGCAGGCAGATTCTTTACCAGCTGAGCCACAAGGGAAGCCCAAGAATACTGGAGTGGGTAGCCTATCCCTTCTTCAGTGGATCTTCCTGACCCAGGAATCCAACCAGGGTCACCTGCATTACAGGCGGATTCTTTACTAACTGAGCTCTCAGGGAAGCTCCAGGACTGCCAGAGAAGTCCCTCTTTATTCCTTTGAATCTATCAAATGTTCTTGCTCTTGATATTGCTTAATCCCTGTATACTTCTTCCAAAACACATTGCATGTCTCATGTGCAGCTGGGCCTCATCTAATGTTATATTTCATATTAATTCTAAATTCTGAAAGTTTAGTACTTTTTACCCTTCCTGCCTAAATAGCCTAAAACCAGTCTTAAAAATACTGTGATTGCAAGTTGAAGGATGATCCAACATGTCTCCGATAAGATCCTTCTTCCATCGCATTCACAATTGCATAAGAAATCCTGTATGCACATTGCAGCCATATCAAGGGTCCTGGAACAGAGAGGGGAGCCCACCAGGGTCCTGCAGGGTGACCCAGGACTTCCTGAGTTCCCGCACTCACACAGCTTGTGCTGTCAGAATTCACAGCATCACTCCCTGGGGATTTTCAGGTAGTGCCCTGGCACCCTATTTGTAAAATGGAGCATCATTTTGTTACCCAACTCTTCTCCATAAATTTGTATGTCTCCTGTTTTGATCTGAACCAGCTGACCTGCAGCGCCTTAAGTCTATTAATATCAGGCCTCAGCTTTAATAATAACAATGCTGTTACGTTAACAGTGACAGGCTGTGCCTTCAATAACAAGATTAAAGGCCTCAAAATTCAGTCACACCACATTTCCTGGGTCAAACATCATGGCTCTATGGCAAAGGTGGCATAACCCCCAAGGAAGACTGCTTACACATGGTCTTTGTTTGCACAGGCCAGCAAACAAACAAAGTGACCACCCCCCCGCATATCCTAATATTTAGTAGAGTCTTAGGCTTTAAACAACCAAAAAAAATGGTTCAAGAACATAATCATATTATTGGATCCTCAAATTCAATTTTAGGAGAGTGATGTGATGATATTTACAAAGCCAACAGCTCTTTGCAAAAGTTGCAAACGACCACACCACCGTTTATACTCTTTGTTCCAGACGCACAGGCACATGTGACATTTGTTAAACTGTGGCCACTTCCCCAGCTGGAGCCCCGTGTGCAGATATTCCCCTCTGAAGGGCTTAGAGCACATGTGGACGCATATGCATCCACTTTCCAGGTTGCCTTTCTTTTGATTTCCCTATAGTAGGGATGCCTCGAGGGCGACACAGCATGTACAGAAACCAAAACAGTTAATGAAAGACACAGTTATATAAACACCCCGAAGTGATCTCAGGTTTAAAATATTGCCAAAGTAAATTCAAAGAAACTCAGATGGGCCTTTTCTTCCTTATGAGCCCGCTCGTCTTGCCTCCTGACCTGTGACAGCACCCCGGATACAGCTTCTCTAACAATCAAACACCAGGCCAGGCACCTTGATGCTTCCAGACCTTCTCAGATGGTGCTTATTGCTCCAGGGCAGCGCGGGACCCAGAACTCACTTCAAAGGCTTGAAGCCACTTCTCCTGGTGGATGAATTTCACGCAGTCATTGCACTGCTTCTGGAAGTACTTTTTCTCCTGCTCATCCAACAAGCCAATTTGGAACAGGAATGATGGGTAGCCCTCTATGATCTGAGGAGAAAAGAGGCAAACACAGACACAACAGGGAGAGAAAGGGATGTGAGGGGAGCCCGTCTGCTTGAGAAGTAACTCTCTGTAACCTGTTACTTAGTGGAGCAGGACAACACACACACAACCCACACAATGCATACACAACACTCCACACCCACACAGACATAAAAATACAAACACACAAACATACGTCACAGGCATCACCTACCACACAACATATGCAAATACATCACACACACATGCACACATATACCACATAACCACACAACACACACACACACCCATATAACACATACATATACAAAATACACACAAACACACCAAGCACAGGCACACACACACACTGACACTTGCACGCACAGCCAACCTAGGCTGACATAGTAAGTTGATGCCATAGAACATTTGGTAAAAATTAGAAGATTTAAATTATTAGAAAGCCATTCGAGCAACAGTATTTCCCTTTATGAAGTTAGGTCTCTAGGGTTGAGAGGAGCCTCTGTCTGACTAAGGAGAAGGAAATGGCAACCCACTCCAGTGTTCTTGCCTGGAGAATCCCTGGGATGGGGAAGCCTGGTGGGCTGCCATCTATGGGGTCGCACAGAGTTGGACATGACTGAAGCAGCTTAGCAGCAGCAGCAGCTGTCTGATTAAAGGGGATTACATCTCCTTAAGGAACAGAATGGAAAGGAAAGAAGAGCCACCTACCGACTTGGGATCAGAATACGCGTCTCCGAGAGCAATTCCCTTCAGGTTGATCTTCATGGTCGTCACAGGGTTGAGTGTGTGGATGTAGTGGGCAATGGCTGGCACATACTTCCCAGCGTAAGACTGAGAAGGACAGACATTAAAACAAACCATCACATATCGGTGCTACTAAAATGGCACATTTAGGTGAATTAAAATCACAATCAAACAAGCAGGATTTCCACAAGACTTGCACCATGTATTTTATTCTTAACCTTACACTGCAAATTTCACAACAGCACTGAGCTCAGTCCCTTCTTTCTTTTGTCATCCCAAACAGTACCAAGTGACGTGCAAGTTCCAGGTTAGAAGCACAATAAATACTAAGTGAACATGCCCTAAGTGAACATTCTAATTTCTTTCCAAAAGAAAATAACACGAACACCAGTGAACACAATTCTGCCATCCTTAGGGTTTCTCTTACCAGAAAGTTCCATTGCAAGTTTTATTTAAAAAAAAAAAAATCTAAAGGCCAAAGTTAAGATTTCAAAATCTGTATAATGATGCCAAAATTTGAAATCAATATGTATTAAAGGAAGAGGAAAAGGAAAAATATTTATTGGCCACTAGAATGGTCACTTGAACTTACCTCTCTTTTCGGCCTTTTACAGTAAAAGGCTCTTTTTAAATTTTGAAATATTTTGTGGACATGAACATGATAATAATTCTTCTTTTAGATTATGCTGAAAAGAGCTATTATTGGTTGTGATATTTAAAAATAGTTCTGTATTCCTTCCATGAAAAAGCTGCCTTCCTGACATCTCCACTTGTGTGTCTAGTATTAAACTTCCTATGTTCAAAATGAAGCTCCAACCCTCCAACCCTCCCTGCAGCCTCCCTTTCCATTAATGTTAACTTTGTTCTTCTAACTGCTCAGGCCAACACACTTGGTGCTATTCTTGTCCTCTTTCACTCAGACCTCACAAAAGTCCATCAGTGAATCTCATCAACTCTACCTATTCTATCAAGACAAATACAGAATCCAGTGTCTTTCCACATCCGTACTTTATTACCTTGCCCCAGGTCACCATCATCTCTTGCCTAGATTCTTGCAATAGCCTCCTCAGTGGGCCTCTGTTTTTGCTCTTCCAGTTTAATTTCAAGACAGTGGTCTGTCAAATAAGATCAAGCAACTCCTCTGCTCAAACCCGCTAATGACTTCCCATCTCCCTCAAAGCAAAAGCCAAGTCCTTTTTCTGAGGCATAAGGGCTGACATGATTTGGTCACTTCCCTCACCTTATCCTCTGCTGTTCTCTTGCTCATCATCTCCAGCCCGTCTCAGACCAAGTCTTACCTGTGATCTGCACTATTCCTTCCCTTGCATTAGTTGTTCTTGTCCCTGGGATGCTCTTTCCCCGATATCCATCTGCTTATTCCCTCACTTCCTTAAGGGAGGCTTTCTCAGAGCTGCCCTCCCTGACCACCCTATCTAAAATTGTAACACTGCTTTTTGATATTTTAGACTCCCTTTCTCTCCTTTTTCGTCTTAATCTTTATCATTCTCCAACAGACTTTTATTATCTTGTGTATTGTTATCCTCTACCCACACTAGAACAGAAGATCCATGAACACAGAGATATGTCTATTTTGTTTATGAATGTTTCCCCTGTGCCTGGTGCTGTGTTTTTGTGAGTGCTCAAGAAACAGCTGCTGAATGAATGAATTTTGAATTAACTTTCATGCCTTTGAGAATCAGCAATGCACATGGTTTAGATAGACTAGAGGCATTAAGTGGGTACCTATGGACCTGTAGAACTTTCACAGTATTTCCAAGGCTTTCCAGGGCTCCAAAGTTCACAGTCTGAGAATTCTGGAAAGTTTTCATTCTTATTCCATGCCACAATCATATGCTGGAGTTATTCCCATGTCAGTGTAAGGACACTGGGGCTCAAAGAAGCTAAGTGGTAGAGCCAGAATTAAACCTTGTCTGAGTGTAGGAGTGAGTGAAAGTCGCTCAGTCATGTCTGACTCTTTGTGACCCTGTAGTCCATGGAATTCTCCAGGCCAGAATACTGGAGTGGGTAGCCTTTCCCTTCTCCAGGGGGTCTTCCCAACCCAGGATCGATCCCAGGTCTCCTGCATTGCAGGCAATTCTTTACCAGCTGAGCCACAAGGAAAGCCCAAGAATATTGGAGTAGGTAGCCTATCCCTTCTCCAGTGGATCTTCCCAACCCCTGGATCAAACCCACGTCTCCTGTGTCTCCTGCCATTGCATACAAATTCTTTACCGCTGAGCCACCAGGGAAGCCCAATTTTAAACGTGAAAGTGAAAGTCGCTCAGTCGTGTCTGACTCTTTGAGATTCCATGAACTATACAGTCCATAAAATTCTTTAGGTGAGAAGACTGGAGTGGGTAGCCTTTCCCTTCTCCAGGGGATCTTCCCAACCCAAGTATCGAACCTAGGTCTCCTGCATTGCAGGCAGATTCTTTACCACTGGCCTATCAGGGAAGCCCCAAATGTGGTCTGACCTATTCTGAATCCTCAACCACCTCCAAACTATGAAAGAAGAATGTAATTTCCATAATTTATATAAAATCACCTCACTAATGAACTCCTCTTGTAATAATATTTAGGCAAAGTGTTGAATCAAACTGCACTCATGAGTGGGCTTCCCAGGTAGCACTAGTGGTAAAGAACCCACCTGCCAGAGCAGGAGATGTAAGAGATGTGGGTTCAGTTCCTGGGATAGGAAGATCCCCTGGAGGAGGACACGGCAACCCATTCCAATATTCTTGCCTAAAGAATCCCAAGGACAGAAGAGCCTGGGGGGCTACAGTCCAAAGAGTCTCAGAGTCAGACGTGACTAAAGCGACTTGCACGGCACATACTCACGAGTACACTGTAACTTCCCCATGTGGTGCTATCAAGATGTGGTTACACGTCTGAAATTTGGCTTGTATAATTTTGCTTTATTTTCTTTTTAGGGACAGTGAATGAATCAAGTAATATTTCTGTAACTTGATCCCCAAAAGCAAACATCTTTGAATACTCATTTCACTGGGAAAGATGTATTATATACTCTTCATTCAGTGGTGGTTTATCCTGCAACTTTTCTGTCAAAGGTATCAATGATAGATACTTGAGTAGACACAAAAATAAATAAATCACAAAACACAGTGTCTTTGAAAAATACATTATGGAAAACTTGACTCAAATGTGATTAAGGCTAAGTTTACCATTTTCATGGCTTATCATTTCCACCACATGTACATTGCCCAGCACATACTAGGTACATAAAAAGACATCTGATAGATGAATGACTCATCTGACATTTCTAAACATTTTTTTTCTCTATTGGAAATTAGTACAAATGCTAAAAATGTATACCTTCCAGTGATGTTATCACTCAAGTTGTCTTGTTATAGGACCTGGCAATAAAACCCCTCACTTGCCTTTTTCAGAGATAGAAGAGTGTGTATTTTATAGGTAGTGATGACAAATCAAGACTAAAACAGTCACATTTTTATGGCACCTTCCCCCTTGCGATCATCATGTGTCTCTGAGATATATTCAGGCAGGAGATTAAGAAGGAACACCCTCTCAGTTTCTGAGCATCTGCTATGAACAGGTTATTTCACTTACTCTAATGTGAGCCAATGTAAAGTTAACATTATCTTCCTGTACCTTAAAATCATGAAAACAAAGGTCTGTGCATTTCAGTCATGTGCCCACTTAGAATTCTATCTGGGCTTTGCTGCCTCCACTCTTCCCATTTCTCACATCAAATCACATTTCAATCAACGGTCCTGAAATGACTGCGAATCTCTGGTCCCCAAAACTGCGACCCACTCTTGGATTTAGCCACTGCACACTTGCCAAGTGGATCACTTACAGAAAATAAGAAAGTGAAATGGGTAGTTTTATTTTGTTTTATTGGGCTTCCTGGGTGGCTCAGTGGTAATACATATATTTCTGCCAAGAGATGCAGGTTCAATTCCTGGGTTGAAAAGATCCCCTGGAGTAGGAAATGGCAACCTGCTCCAGTATTCTTGCCTGGAAAATTCCATGGACAGAGGTGCCTGGCAGGCTACAGTCCAGGGGGTTGCAAAGAATCAAACATATATCTACAGTCATCAAGACAGTATGGTACTGGCACAAAGACAGAAATATAGATCAATGGAACAAAATAGAAAGCCCAGAGATAAATCCACACACCTATGGACACCTTATCTTTAACAAAGGAGGCAAAAATATACAATGGAGAAAAGACAATCCCTTTAACAAGTGGTGCTTGGAAAACTGGTCAACCACCTGTAAGAGAATGAAACTAGAATACTTTCTAACACCATACACAAAAAGAAAATCAAAATGGATTAAAGATCTAAATGTAAGACCAGAAACTATAAAACTCTTACAGGAAAACAAAGAAAGAACACACTCTGACATAAATCACAGCAAGATCCTCTATGACCCCCTGCCAGAGTAATGGAAATAAAAACAAAAATAAACAAATGGGACCTAATTAAACTTAAAAGCTTTTTCACAATGAAGGTAACTATAAGCAAGGTGAGAAGGCAGCCTTCAGAATGGGAGAAAATAATAGCAAATGAAACTGACAAGGAATTAATCTCCAAAATATACAAGCAGCCCATGCAGCTCAAAACCAGAAAAATTAATGACCCAATCAAAAAGTGAGCCAAAGAATTAAACAGACATTTCTCCAAAGAAGACATACAGATGGCTAATAAACGCATGAAAAGATGCTCAAACTCACTCATTATCAGAGAAATGCAAATCAAAACCAAAATGAGGTGCCATCTCACACTGGTCAGAATGACTGTCATCAAAAAGTCTACAAACAATAAATGCTGGAGAGGATGTGGAGAAAAGGGAACCTTCTTACACTGTTGGTGGGAATGCAAACTAGTACAGCCACTCTGGAGAAGGCTGTGTGATTCCTTAAAAAACTGGAACTAGAACTGCTATATGACCCAGCAATTCCACTGCTGGGCATACACACCGAGGAAACCAGAACTGAAAGAGACACGTGTACCCCAGTGTTCATTGAAGCACTGTTTACAATAGCCAGGACATGGAAGCAACCTAGATGTCCATCAGGAGACGCATGGATAAGAAAGCTGTGGTACATATACACAGTGGAATATTACTCAGCTATAAAAACGAATGCATTTGAGTCAGTTCTAATGAGGTGGATGAAACTGGAGTCTAATATACAGAGTGAAGTATGTCAGAAAGAGAAACACCAATATAGTTTATTAACGCATATATATATATGGAATTTAGGAAGACAGTAACAACAACCCTATATGCAAGATAGCAAAAGAGACACAGACATAAAGAACAGACTTTTGGACTATGTGGGAGAAGGCGAAGGAGGGATGATTTGAGAGAATAACATAGAAACATGTATATTACCATATGTAAAATAGATGACCAGTGCAAGTTTGATGCATGAAGCAGAGCACTCAAAGCCAGTGCTCTGGGACAACCCA